>NC_081417.1:97607248-97954539 GCF_949786415.1 Peromyscus eremicus
CACTACTCGCGGCTTCACAGACTCATTCACATACTTTTAAATGGAGCTGCCCACCCGAACATTACCCGATAACTATATTGCTATAATTAAGGTTTTGCCATGTCTTTATGTACAGTCTCCTTCACTGCCTCTCAGGTTTTTTTTTTTTTTTTTTCCTTAGGCAAGCCTTGACTGCTCACGTCACTCCGGGGAAACACACGTCAGAGGCACTGTGAGTGGTGGGCTGCAAAGCAATACGACAAAGGCTGGACAGTGCCACGAGCTGGTGGCTGGAGATGCCACCCCCTACAGATGCCCTTGGGTGACCTTCACCATCCTGAAGCTCTGCAGTCTGGGTAAGGAAGGGGCGTGCAAGATCTGCAAAAGGGGGGCCCTTCGTCAGAATATACTTCCTGGTTTAAAAAAGAAAAATAGGAGGCTAAAAGTGGATTTGAGATTATCTATAGTAGTGCTTTTTAATAAGTTTATCTCCAAAGGAAAGAAGAAAAATTACTTAGAAAAAGAAGAAACACTTGCCCCAGGCCTCTGTGCCCAAGAGGCGGGCAGGGATGCCACAGTGTGCCATGTCGTTTAGCAAGAATTGTTCATTCACTGGCAATAAGGAAAGGAGTCTGCCTGGAAAGAATACTGTGTCCTGTATGGTTGCATTCTTCACCAAATAGGTCAGAAATACATAAAGAGCTTGGTTGAGAGTATTTGTTATCTGCAGAGTAAGTATCACAGATAGAGTGGGAATTCCTTGGAACCTGTGCCCCAGAATCCCACTGTGATATCCAGCATTTGGACATCAAACTGGACTAGTCAGATACAATTCTCAGGCCTATAAGCATTGTTCTAAAGTACTCATTATGAAATGATCTGCTATGTGTACAAGTGACTATTTTATTAGGCCATGGCATAGGGTCAGGAGAGCCTCAAGACAACCTACTGTGTGTGTGTCGCTAATTCTGAAAGATGTCCTTGGAGTAATGAATACACTCAATAGGGCCAGGTTGGGGAAGACAAAATAAAATTGGCCTCCATTTACCTCTAGCCCTCAGGGGAAATGAACTCAAATCTATATTTGAAGTACTATCCCTTAAAAAGAAGTCCCTCCCATCATTATCAAATAGTCTTAATTCATCCACAGGAAAATTAATCGCTTAAAAGTCTATATTTCTCTCTGCTTCAGTTTTCAGTTTACAAGGGCAGGTAAAATAAAAGGATTTACTTATTTTGTTCTTTAAAAACTGAACTTTGATTTTAATCTATCAGTCCAAATACATTCAATAAGAGTAACCCTCTCTCTAGTCAACTTTCCGGATGTCAAAAAACAAAATCCCAAGTGCACTGCCATCCACTTGAAGTAGTGAGTCACAGGAACATCATATCCTGTCATTAATAAAACGAAGTGGAGCCGGGAAGAAACAGGGAACCCTCCCTCCAGACGGGTGAATGTGTTTGTTAGAAGAAAGCGTATTCCTGCGTTAAACTCAAAAGTGTGAAACAGCCAACAGCTGCTATGTGGGCACTTCAAGAAATGTCCTTGCCTAATATGAGACAGGCTCACTTTCCACTGTGGATTCAGAACTTTCAGGAAAAACCATCAACAACAACTAAAATAAGACAGGGCAGTTCTTCCAAGTCTGCCTCTAGGAGGCTTCGCTGTGCTTCCTTTTCCTCCCTGTTTTCTTAGCTGGAAAACCGGAAAGGAGGTCCAGCTTGTGCCCCAGGTGGGGAAGCAGGGGTGGGGGGACCTGTGTCAGCTGAAGTTTGTCACAGTAGGCAGAATAGTCGCTTTGCAGCCCAGGCCCATCTCAGGGAGCACTGCTTCACAGCTACACTGTAAAGTGTTAAAAATCCTCCCACCCACCCCAGAATATATATATATATATATGTATATTAAAAAAAAATCCCCTGTCCATCTCTCAGTACACAAAAGGACCTCATCACACTGCAAAAATAGCAGTACCCACTTTGGTCAATTAAAACAAACAAACAAATAAACAAACAAACAAAAAAAGCATACATTATTTCTTTTTAAATCTGTGTACTTACCTATAATAACCAATACAGCTAAAAGCACTACCTACATAGGCAAAACTTGGTATTGCATAATTCGTATAAATTTGAAACCCCTCCCCCCAAATATTAATTGGAAGATGAAAAACATGAAAGGTTAATAGAAAAAACACCAAAATACTGAAAATATTGCTGGTCGATTACAATTTTTAAGCGGCAACTATACACAGCCATGATATGCTTTATAAATGTGAGATAAAGGTGTAACTGTCTAAAAAATCCATGATGTCACACATTTTTTTTTCTTCGTCTGGAGTACAAAATATTTTGTCATAAAAATGGTAAAGATTTAAAACGATAATAAATGCAGCAAAACAAGTGTAGTGATGTCACTTTTGTGGTTTTTTTTTTTTTTGTCTTTTGTTTTTTTTTAGATTTCAAGGCAAGGCACGTAATGTGGACATTATATCTTCGTGCAAATTAGGATATCTGGAAAGAGTACTTTTAATTAAAATTTTAAGAGACATAGAGGCAACATGTGTCTGCCCATGCACACTATGAATCTGTCAGTACGAGAAATGTGTTGAACAAGGCTAATGTCTGAAAGCACCATGCACGTTTCCAGCACCCCGATGGCACTTCTCTGAAGAGCATGTTTTCCTACCCTATGCCCTGGCGTTCCCAGCCTGTACACGGGAAGCTTTACCCTTGTGACATGGATTTACCTGCCTCTTTGTCTCTACGATGCAGATTTTATAGAACCATTTGTACACCCTATGGGTTCTTGATGCAACCAGTAACTTTAAATAAATAATTCGACCTCCGAGGAGGGTGCAGCTAAGCCAACCTAAGTGCTGTGTTTTCATTCATTTTCTTTTTTCCGTTCAAGCACACGATTTGTCTTGATTTAATGCCTTTTTAAATGCCCTCAAAAGCTGAGGGGAAAATAAATTCGCTCAAAATTATTTTAAATTCTTTTTAATCCCCTCAATTTAGAGTCCAAGGGCTGAAGGACTTATAATCACGATTCCCCTTTAGATATAAATTTATAAATTGCACTTGCCTCTGTTAAGTGTTTCTTTTGTGGGGAAAATATTATATTAATTTTTACTGTTGCATGCAGAGGTAACACTTTACCCACATAGAGGCATTTCTTCCATAGAGCCTTTGAGTTCAAACCTTTTTTTTTTTTTTTTCGTATTTTTCATTTTTTTTTTTTTTCTTTTTTGAGATTTCAAACTGGGTTACACACTGGAAAAGGCTGGGTTAAGGGCCAAAATTTAATAAATCTGTACGGATACCTAAAGGCTACAGAGATTTTATATATATATTTTTTAACTTTTAGAAATCAGAGTGCTTATAAAATGGCTGGCTCATGGCTCTGTCCCCAGCACCTCTGACGCCGCCTCCTAGCCTTCGTTGGTGAGATAACCAGGAATAGTGACTCCATGCGTAAACAACAAGAATACTAACCAAGAAAACTAGCTTATCATGCAAATATTAAGGCATCTAGAAAGTCAGTTAAAATATATTGTCATAGAGACAGAACATCTATTTCCCAGCGGACTTCATGTAACAAAGGCTACGTTGCAGGGACTGCAGTCTAGCGTCAGTGAGAGATCATCGACCCTTTCGTGTCATTATAGTTTCAACCTTAAGGGAATTAGTGATTGTAAGTGCTGCAATGCTGGTCTACCGTCTTCTTCCTTCCGTTTCTCTCCTCCTCCCTTCCGTCCAGTCTTCTTCTTTTCCTTTGCTTTGAGTGTTTTTTTTTCCCCTAATTTTCTTACACTATGGTTGTGTTTCTTCTCCCTCAGTTGCTTGTCTCCGCCTGAAGGAAAGGTTCTCCAATTATGTTCAAACCATAATTTTGGACGTTTGCCGGTAAGATGGGTGTCCTATTTGACACTTGGAAAGGAACCAAGCTAGCCCAGGTACCAGGACTGTGGAGAGGAGAAGGGGAGCAGAGAAGGAAGGAAAAAAAAAAGAAAAACATGATGTTAAAATCTCTAGTCACATTATAAGCATAAATTCTAAACTCTAAATGCATCAAATTATAACTACCGTATTTTAAATTCTTAAATTAAAATTTTAATAAGATTTAAAAATGAATAGCATGCGTTAACTGTGCTAAGTTATACATATTGTACATACATATGCTACATGCAATAACTTCTAGATTATACACACCATACAGATATATAATCTATATGATCTCTTGCTTTCATGAAAAGACCTAAGATGCAGAAAAACGTGAAACAGGATACATTCACAACTGTTGAACTCTAGCTTATTAAGGACATTCTTTTTCAAATATCTGATATATTTCAATGTAATAAATGGAGTATGATTTTTATTGTTCAAATGAAGAAAAAAAAAAGCAGAAATTTCTAGTGATACCGGGCTATTGTAGTTTGCTAGATGTAGCTTAAAGTTTTCCTGTGTCTTGCCTGGCCTATGGTCAGGACAAATCTCTCTTACCCGCCGGTCCTGCAGCCACTAGGACCCAAATAAACACAGGCTAATATTATTTTTAAACTATGGCCATGGCAGGCTTCTTGCTATCTAGTTCTTACATCTTAAATTAACCCATTTCTATAAATCTATACTTCGTCACGTGGCTCGTGGCTTACCAGCTCTTTTACATCTTGCTTCTCATGGCAGTGGCTGGCCAGCATCTCCTCTGCTCTGTCTTTCTCCTTCCTCTCTATCTGTTTGGATTTTCTACATGCCTCTAAGCTGCCTTGCCATAGGCCAAATGGCTTTATTTATCAACCAATCAGAGCAACATATTTTCACAGCATACAGAAAGACATTCCCCCATCAGCTAGATACATTGTGTTTAACCTTTAATTCATAAGACATTCTGAGTAAGATGGGTTTATCTGCCTACTAGGTTACATAATTTAAAAATGTAATGAAATATATATATATATATATATATATATATATTCTTATTATATATATATTCTTTTCTCTCATGAGAAAATAATACATTTTCAGGCAAGTCCAAATATATTATGCAATTTGAAACACCTAATTATCAAACATAACTGAAAACTTATAGACAATTAAATGGTGTCTATCCTGGACTGTATGGAGCCCAGTTTGTTGCATTCCATGCAGAAGCCCATTGTGGAGAGTGCAGTACAGAGGGCTGTTGGGGTCTCTTGGGCTTTTCTGCTCTCCTCCATAATTTCCCTTAGATAGAACCAAAGCTTTTCTTTCAATTCCTTTTTCTTTACATTACTGGCAACAGAGGCCTGAGCATTCCCAGACTTTACCACCAGGAATGATAGCACATTTAAGACCTGAAAGAGAAGGGGAGTGACCTAAGCCAGCAGTCCTGTCTTGCCCATTGGCTGTGCAGCAGCCTACGTTGGCCTTGGGATTTAAAAACAAGTTTGTAAACAATTTCTTCAGTTGCTTCTGGCATAATTTCTCATAAAAGTTTCATATGGAGAAAAGGAATGCCTGATTTACAGCACCACAAAATCCAGCCCAGACATTTTGGGCTATCCTAATCTGCTGCATTATTTGTATTGATATTCAACTTGGAGGTAATATCAGCCACAGAGCGGCTACATCACTGTACCAAGGAAACATCACACAGACAGTTCTGCTCCTGGTTGAGCAATGGTCTGGCGTGGCCTACTCTCCATGTTTTAAATTTTATTTAGTATCCTCTACTGTTGGAACCATAGATGAGATGGATTCTATTATTGTAGTTATAAATCTAGACATGCCTATCGATTTGACTCTTAAAGGTATAAAAAAATATCGTGGCAATAGCACAAAGAAACAATTTTTGATGAAAAAAACCAGATACATAACATTTTTTTACTCTGAAGATACCTGAATATAAAACATGGCTTATTTCTACCTGTCTAGGTATATATTGTCCAGCGATGCTTCAACAGAAAAGAAACCAGTGACCTTTTTCTCCAGGGTTTTATGATTACATGACCAGATCAACAGCAGCAAAACTTGACTTTTACTTTGCTAATCATTTAGTATACCATCTAGCATATGGCAGATATGTTACAAAATTTGGGACAAATAAATCAATGGCTTGAACTCATACTCAACTATTTTTAAAAAGAAGTGACCTTGATTTCATGTATTTATAAACACATTGCCATCTGAGTATCTCTGAATTTAAAATGAGACACTCCGTACCAAGTTTATGCAGAAAAAATAACACACCAACTTACATATCTTCCTTAGTTGATGAATTACCCTAACTCCAAAGACTGCATATTTTTACTGAAATCTTTTCTGAGAGACTTGACTGTTTTTCACATATTCTCTCTCTTCCTACACACATCTTCAGCATTATTTCTGTAGTTGTAGCATTGACTGGAACAATGTTACATAATGTGCCAAGAAACTTATTTCCACCTCAACTGTGCTTCACTGCACTCTGTACATAGTCCTATTACAACATTTATTACATCATATCATAATCATCTATTATCTGCAATTATCTTACTGACTGAAAGGTGAACACCACAGGGGAAAAAAATGGTCCAGTCTTATCTATGCTTATAGAGTCTGGCCTTAGATGACATTGTTTCTTAACAATAAGGCAAATTACAAAATAGCCATCTATTATTTTTAACCTAAAGTAAGCAAACCGTTTAGCTGAACAGATAATCCCTGGCAATAAAATACAGCATCAAAAACAAGCCACCTTGTGAAATCAACAAGAATCCCCAAATAAATGAGCTCCACAGAGTCATCTAGAGATTGAATGCTTTGGAGAAAGTGCATTAATGATTGAAAATAAAGTGTGGCGCCTAAAAAGACAAATCTACCAAGTACTTGTAGAAAAGATAAGCATCCTGAACAAATGGCTGCTCATCAAATACAGAGGATTCATGCTGAAGAATGTATAACAAATTTAATTTAAATGTTTAGTTAATCCTTCTGAATCTCCTCAACTACGTGATGGCCATACCAATACTGCAGAGTGGAGCATATTTGTCAATACTGTTTATGAATCTTTAGGGGAGAATCAATCTCAAATGGGAACACTATGCAGACTCCATATTTTAGTTTTACAAGCCTCTTATCACCAATCCATGGGTTAAGTTCAGAACTGTAAGGAACATTCTTTAGAGCTTTCATAGCAATTCCCATAGGGGGAAAAAACTGATAAAAGTAACTCAACGCCTATATAACAATGTTAAATGCTAAACCGAACTACTTCACTTAATTAAAAAAATACAACACCTAAATTCTCACAGTTCTTCACTGAGAATGCACAAGCACCATCACGCTGTGACTCCCAAATGAATGCCAATATCCACACCCACACATTCACATAGGTAGATTGGGTATTCATAAAATATGTCTTGGTTTTCATTCACGCGGGAGTGAAAATTATATGAATTATTTTATATTCAATTAAAAAATCTATACTTTGACTAGTAAGAGTTTCACTACATAACTGAAAGGATTTCCAAAATATTCAAAACCAACCATGTGTAGTTTCAAGTTTGCATTTACTTTGTTATCATTAGATTTTTCCAATGTCAAATCACCTTTAGATAAACTAAAGATGAATGTGACTGAAACCTGATGACATATATTTAGAAAACATTTGCTGCCCATACCCACTGGAAATAAAAGTAGTAAGAAAAGAATACAAGTGTGAAAAATGATGGACAAAAGGTTCAAATCAAAAGATTTTGGCAGCACCATTAAACAAAACGCAGCTCATTCTGATGGCATGCATGATGAGATACCGTACACAAAACACACAAGAACTCAATCCAAATTTGAGAAACAAAATGTCGGATATCTTGGAGAATATATTCATTTTACTGTGACCATCTGTGTAAACTGACTCTCCCCAACAGGGAAGACATAAGCCTTTGACTTAGAAGATAGTCAGGGAATGATGGCCTTGATTCCTTTTACACTGGAGTCTAGTCTTTGTTGAAGAAACCCAACAAATCATTTAACGAACTATTTCAGGGTAACAGGGAAAACATGGTGATTGAATTAGAAATGATCCAGAGTGAACAGAAGGTGCCATATTTGGTGTTTTAGTTCTTGAAATGGCCACTATTATTTCCTCTCATGGTTAAGGGAACTAAGGCCAAACTCTCCCACATAGCTCTCAGATGTTAACAATTCTGTCTGTGTCCCATGGCCATTTCACTATGATATATTGCCTTCCTACAAAGTGACATTTTGGTCCAACCTTGGCAAGAACTTTTAGAACAGAATTTTCTTAAGGCAAATGTATTTGCTTTAGAAGTCAAAGAATTTGCCATATGTTCCCCAAACTATGTCAGAACCTAGTCAGTGTTGGCAAAGGGACGGGTGCACTGAGTAAGCAGATGCTTTGTCAGAGGCAACAACCTCAAATTCTCTACACCTGTCTTCTCAGGAAGCAACAACAGTCCCCAGGTAACATTCTAGTGAAAGCTAAGAGGGAATATGGCTTGAAACAGTCAAGAAACTTGAGAAATACTCTATAATAGCGCCTGAAGATGTAGACCATACCTTTAAAACTCACTCTATATATACTTCTTAAATCTGGGCAAACTGTGGTTCTTCCACTAAAGGGGTAAATAGAGTTCTTCTCTTTCAATGAAAGAGAAAAAAATTGCAGTGGGTACCAAAGCAACATCTGTTGGTCATTTAAGAAAAATTATTCATCCTGTGACTGTGCCTTCAAGGCCAAAAGTGATTGGTTCTTTGACTTTTAGCACAATAGCCAACTAGAACTACAGGATGTTAAATAAACATGGACGAAGTCACTAAGTTGAGGCAGGATCCAAAGCAAAAAGCTTCACCTATTAGTCTTAGGGCACTAAAATAATGAGAGGTGTTTGAAGAATGCCTCAATACATGTATTACTAATTGATGCTCATTTCATTATGAATTAGGCATTCCAACTGTTAGGTCATATAATGTCAGCATTCTAATTATACTAATATTTTCTAGGGGAATCATAAGGTTGGCCATTTAGATTTATATACTACATTTACTTCAAAGATTGTAGGTACTCCTTTAAGAACCTTAAAAATACAAGTAATAGAGAAAAGATTTGGTAGATTTATACTAAGTCCAACCACACCAGTGGCCATATTGTTAACAGAGAATGATAAAACATACAATAGCACAGGAAGCATGAAGGTCATGTAAAATGATAATTTAGAAAAATTTACCTCCAATTCCTTTGCACCAATTTCAGGTATCACTTGTTATTCTTTTGGCCAAACAATAATTTCATTGACAAATTACTAACATGCTGGTTTTAGTGTTTCTTCCAAAACACTTAGCAAAGTATTTCCTCTACTAAAATGAAAACATTTCTAAAATCATTAGGCTGTCTAGATATACCATACTGTGTAGATACACCATGTTGCATCTCAACTACCTCCTTGCTTCCATAAAATTCAAAGGCTACACATTGTCTTGTGAAAAACAATTCACTCACATCAGTGGAAGGAATAAATGAGCATGTTTCAAGTTGAATCTAGTAAAACATTAGAACAAAGAACAGGGCATCTAATCAATAGCACTTACATGGCATGAGTAATTTGCCAGACATTGGTCTACATGACTGACCTACCTTAATATTTTTGGTCCTAACAACAAACATTCATGCTTAGTTTATGGATGAGGAAACTGAAGCCTGAAGTCTTACCCAACTGTACACAACTATTGGGCTGCAGAAACCTGGATCTTAACCACATTACTGTAGTCCTGAAATACCATTCTTACACTTTACGTCAGCTCTCTCTGTGAAAAACATTTCAACTTATTATTCCTATATTTCTACTACAGGTGAATTATATAAGATATTCAATGGCTTACCGCCAACACTTAGATGCACTAGAACTCCTGAACAAGAATAATAATTCTTGAGCCCAACTTCTACATGAGTAACTGTAATTTATTTATCCAATGCTAGTTGCTTTTCAGCCCCTTTTTAAATGAGGACAGACTGAACGTGAAATACACTACATGCTTTATACAGGTCCTGGGTTTCTTTGATTTATTTTTCCCATTTTTAATGATCATTATCACCATCTGAATGATCCTATTTGCATGCAAGATGATTTCTAATGATTATCACTATTTGTAATAGTCTGCATCAGAAAGCTCCCTGGCTAGCTCTTACCTGCTCTGCAAAGGACCCCTGTGGGCTCTCTGGGAAACACCAAATATCATAAACTGCAGGTGGCTCATGGAATGATCCTAACTGCAAGCAATAGCACTTCATAGTAATGAAAGAGAAATGTATTTATTTCTTAACTAAGTAGGTAAATAGCCTTCTTTATTGTTAATCCTTGGGGAGCCACACTTTTGAAAATAACATCGAACAGTAGGCTGTCAAACCTCACTGGTTTATATTCAATTGTTTCCAATGGCTTTGCTTCTGGGGTATGCTAGATTGAGGGTTCACTTTAGCATGCACAAGTGAGAGCATTTTCCAAGTTAAAAAATGGCACATGCCAGTGAAGTATTTAATCAAATGAGGAGTGCAAGCAATAGTGACTTTATATGGGAACGCTGAAGCTGGATGGTGAACCAGATCATTACCACACTTAGCTCTTTTAGTATAGACACTTCTACACATGACCCTAGAAGGCCCTTCAACAAGGGAACCCATATACTTAAAAGTCACAAACACTTATTTGCTCATATTTAAATGTAAATAGGATTTAAAAGAAAATTCTTCCTCTTAATCAATCAAATTAAGCAAAATTTAAAAAGCAGCTTGATTTGATCTTGCTCATATTTTAGAGCTAAAAAACATATGATAGAAAAGTCTGAAGATGATTAATTATGAATTAACTACAGGACACGCGTGCATACCGATATCAACTTATGAAGCTGTGGGATAGGGAATCATAGACCAACTGTAGTCATTCGTCTCCTCCCACAGACTAGGCCACCGGCAGCCCACATGTTGATTTCCAGGCTTTCTCTAGTCTGTATTCCTCTCCAGCCCTAGGCTCCTTTCAGGGCTATTGTTCCAAGGGTTGCTGCTCCTCCTATTTGCATAAGTGATTCTTCAACCGTAGACATTTCCCTACAAAAATGGCACTCCAAAATAGTGCCTTTCACAGGGAGGATCACCAAAGGCATACTAAATGAAAGCGAAATGTGAGCTTTGTACAGAAGCCAGGGAGACTCTTCCACAAATGATTTTTATTTAAAAGCAAAATCCAGTATTATTTATACAGTTTTGCCTCTAAAGGAGAAGACATGTTTATATCAGAATTCAGAAGAAAGATGATAAAGAGTTAACAATTAAACTTAGGATGTTGGGCCTTTCACTGTGTTCATGTGTGCAGAGAACTCCTAAAACAAAGTGAATGAGGGAGAGAAAACTCACTTTCTACAGTTTCTGATATGTGACATGTATATTATTATTATTCACTGTGTTGAAATTCAACAGGCTTTTGCCTTTTCTACTACAACATTACATTTCCTATAAAACATATTCAGTTCTAGGCTCTATTATTTAACTGTGACCCAAATCACAACACACCTAGTCCTAGCTCTGACCACAACAGTAAAGTACTGGTGTGTGGGCCAATGCAGCTGACTTCCTCGGCAGAGAACGTGTGTGTTTACAGGGTGCTTTGCATAAACCACCTTCAAACAAGGTTGGCATTAAGCACACTTCCTTTAGCTGCAAAGGGTTAATCAGTAAGGTTTGCATTTGAGAATGTTCTGAATCCTGCTCCTCCCTCTCCGGCTCTGCTGCCAAAAACCATCTGACAGGAAACGGAAGATTAAGTTTGTCCTACCTAGGCGAACAAAGAGTGCTCTGAACAGGCCACTGCTTTACTGCAGAGCGGGAACTTCTCTAATCCTGATGGAATCTGCAGCGCTGTTCTGAAAATACCATGGAGAAAGTTGTTCTCTTTCCTCTAACATCTTGTCCCTGGATCATCTCGTTTTGGTCACACTGTCCATCCAGAAAGGTTGACGGAAAGCTCCAGACATAATCATGTGGAAAGTGGACATTACTGATTCCTATGGCCCATTGTTCCCCCATCCTAAGTCCCTGAAGTTCAAGTTCAATCTGGAATTACATCATGTCTGGTTTCTCCTGGTTACCAGACAGCTTGAGACGTGACCACAGCTACAGAAAAAACAAACAGCCTTCTTCACGCTTCGGCGCCCCTATCGATTCAAACGTAAACTTTTTTTCTTTCTCTCAAGTATGCCTCAAGTATGGAGCATGGTTAATTTAGAGATTAAGTTCCAAATTAGATTATCTAATGGCATCTTAATGGATTGCTGACCCATTTCCTGTGGGATGGCAGCATGCAAGTCTGGCTGGAATACAATTAATTTCTTAGGAAGTGTTCTGAAGAGTTTGTCTAGATAAAAAGGAAACGTCCAGTTGGACAAATCTTTCTTTATAAATGGAGAAAGGTAGGTGAAAAGTACAAGTCCCGAAACAGCTTTCAGCAGCCAGATCAGAGACATCGTGTGTTTGTAAAAACCATTTCAGATCATTTTAAAAAATGCTAACGGCTTGAGCTTTGCTTTCCTAACAGGTGCAGGTAATATTGATGAGAAAGGAAAGTCGCTGCTTTCAAGAGACTGATAAATGCAAAGAACAGCAGCAGTTAGCTGTCCTGTTACTAAACACTGGTCACGTGCCACTTTGGCTTCTGTAATTCTCTGCCTTAAACCTCGGATTCTCCCATGCATCTATCTTATCAGCATTTCTATTAAGAGTCCCAGAGTGGTGCTAGGGACCTAGAATGGTGTATAAAAATTTGAACAGTCCGAACCCACTCAAGAGCTAATAGCTGAAAAGGAGATTCAGGGATGGGAATCCAGCTCCCCCCAGAAACTGCAGGAACAACCCAGCTGCCGGACTGCAGCTCTGTGTCAAGATAAGAACCCCTGAACAGGAAATGCTAGCCTGGGAGATTTGCAGGGATGGTCCAAGTATAATGCTGAAATAAAAGTTAACTTAATTCTACATAAGGACCGGAGTGCACACATGCCTTTATCACACATGCCACAAATCTGTATATGTAAACATACATATGTGAACACACAGTTTGCAACCTATTAAAAATTATTCCTAAGCTTTTATTTTTTAGTCTTTTGACAGAGAGAATACGTTTTATAAAGAAGACAGTGTGGATATGGGAGGGAAATTGGTAAATGGTTTTCCACAGTAACTATGGAGCCTGAAATGCTCACTACTATCCCTTCATTTTACCCTTTCTCCTGACCAGCCAGATCCAAATAACCTTTACTGGCTGCTAAACTTCTCTTGGGAAATCAAGAAACTCTCTGCAATTGCAGTAATAAACGACAATTTCTTACAAAAACATGTGTAAAGTAATGACAGGATGAAGTATTCAACTCATATAAAGGAACCGGGAACACATGTACCATGGCAAATCGCTGATAAACGTCTCTGGTGCCATTCAATTATGGCATAAGCAGAAACCAAAAAAAAAAAAAAAAAAATCCCTTCAATTATTTCAGTAAAATCTTCATTTATTCATTATTTCAGGGGCTGAGCAAATGGTTTGTGTAAACATATCCTTCAGTAACACGCGCATGTTTATTTTAGCCATCTGAAGGCTTCTTCTATGTTTACATAACCCATCAGACACATACAACCACTCACTTGTGGCTTTGCGTTTTCTTAAAGGGGTGTAGGGGGAGAGGGAGAATGAAACAATAAATCCAGTTTCTCTTTTGCATAAAGCACCCATCCAATGTTTTAAAATAACTTATGTTTATATTATTCTTAGGTTGTCCTTCAGCTCTTTTTTTTATTCAGTTATGCTGTTCTTTCATATTTGAAAGGGCAGCAAGAGTCTGGCCAGGGCCTCAAGAAAGCAAGCTAGTTAGCAAGAACTGCTGGGTGTGTTTACACCCACATGACTCCCGCATGCAAAAACCACAGAACTTGTGCATGGCGGAGGGCAAAGAACAAACGCAGAGTACCTAGCTTGAGCAATTCATCACCTAACATCCTCCCAGAAGGCGAATCTACCCAGATTGAAGTGGAAGCAGGGCCTTCAGTATTTTATTCTGTATCAACTCCAGCAACGAACCATTTACTTAGGCAGGAAATTTCATTTTCTCTAGATTTGAGTAAGCCCTTAGCTTGTGAGTTTACATGTGTGCAACACACACACACACACACACAGACACACACACACACACACACACACACACACCCCTCAAAAAACACTAAGGTCAAAGCAAGAATACACCTTCAGGATTGTAACCCAGAAGGTCTGTGAAAACCCTGCCTAACAGTCAGCTTTGGCGCCTGAGGGAGTTTCTGAGCTGCTATGGGATGTGGCAAGACGATCTCCAGCTTGAGTAAGATGCACATAGCTCCCTGTCATTTTCAGTCCCCCAAACAAGCTGCATTTGACCTGGAAGCACCTCAAAAGGGCAACTGTTCCAAGCAGGAGTGAATGCAGGTGAGGACACCCTAGGTGTCAACACACACAATCCCAACCAAAGAAAGCAGTTCCAAATGCTTGCTTTCCTACAGCCTATCTAAGAGTCTCCATGGATTGTCTCTATGTACAAACATATTTGTGCATACACATCTGTGCGTGTGTGTATAACAAAAATCTACTGATTAGGAAGTTCTGACAGCCAGAGTCACATTTAGAAACAAAGTATCTTCCACCTAATCTGCTGTCCCTGTGAACACAGGCCATTCTGCTGATGGGCAAAGCATGGAGTATAGGATTGTTACTTAATAAACTAATGCAAACATTGTGTTATCAAATCTAATTAAATTAACTTTAAATAGCTTACTAATTTGGACTCAAGACATTTTCATTCAATTTAATTAAGTACCATTAATCTTTGAGACTATTTAAATAAGATACTTCCACTGAGTTTATCTTCTATTTTTAAGTATGTATTATAAAGTTTTTTTCTACCAATATAAACTTCTTGAGGAGGAATATCCCAATAGATTTTTTTTTTAGAGATGATTATTCCTACCAATATCTCAACATGGAAAAATTGATATTGTAATCACTTAATTGTTAAATTAATTAAATGTCCTGGAATTTTAAAAACTGAATGGAGGGTTGGAGATGGCTGATCAGTTAAGAGTACTTGTTGTTCTTGTTGAGGACTGAGGTTCAATTTCCAGCACCCACCTGGTGGCTCCCAGCCATCCTTAACTCCAGTTGCAGAGAATCAAATGCCTTCTTCTATTCTCCAAAGGCACCAAGTATGCACATACACATGCAGGCAAAACACTCACATATAAAATGAATACATCTAATTTTTTTGTTCCTTTTGTTTTTTCGAGACAGGGTTTCCTTGTGTAGGCCTGGCTGTTCTGGAACTAGCTCTGTAGACCAGGCTGGCCTTGAACTCATAGAGATCCACCTGCCTCTGCCTCCTGATTGCTGGGATTGAAGGTATGTGCCACCATTGCCTGGCTGAATAAATCTAATTTTTTAATTCAAAAAGCAAAATCTAGGTAACCTTTTTAGTTTTTCTCTAAGTAAATGGAGATATTTGACTCTTGGAGCCCACAGCAAGAACCATTACCCACTATGGAACCAAACACCCCTTTTAGAACTAACATCTCAACACCTGGCTTCACGTAAACACTGCAAAGGGATGCTTACAATCAGAGCGAGGGTAAAAGCTGTGTCAGCTCTATTTTCAGGAAACTCCTGGGATTACATTATTCTCTGTTGTTCATCTTTATGTTTTAATGTATATTATACCATTAATTATTTATTCCACACAAACTGCTTTGAAAAGATAACAACTACCTTGTAAGTATTTTTTCAAAACCAGAACATAAGATAATATCAAAACTACTTTCAAATACTTTTCTTAGCCAACCTAATAAAGTCAATTACATCAGTCTGCAAACGGAAATTAAAACTACTTAAACAAAATGTCTTCTTTAACTACAGAATCGAATAATCTTCCCACTCTAAAATTTACTGGCTCTGTGAGCAACAGCTGAACCGATTGACCTGAAACTTTTCTTCTAGTCTTTTCCCACTGAAAGAGGAAGAAATGATACTAAAAAGGCTTAGAGTTAGCAGGAAAGAGTTGAAATGAGAAAATGCATATAATGTAGAGAAACCACTGTTTTACCTCAGGTAGAAGAAAAATCTTGCTTACACCTATGATTTCATTTTCAGGCCCTTAAATCTAAATGTCATTTTACACTCTTCCCACTCCCACCAAAAATGTTATAAATTGTCCCAAACATTGACAGTATTGAGAAATTCCCATGATCAGTTAACATATGCCACAGCCCCAGATTAATCTGATGTTGCATCTAGATAGGAATTAAGGGGAGAGATGGGGGGATAGGGATGGTATATAGCCAAACAACTAGACTTTCAACATATTTTCTGTACAACTAATTAAAAACAAACACTTTAGGTCATGTAATTTTTAGGTGTAAGTGTAGGGTTGGAAATAATTAAAATGTTACCTTTGCCAAGTAATTCCCAATGTATCCTCACTGGTACTGGGGTATAAATGCCTGCCGTTTTGATTCATGGTCCAGTCACAAATCCTCAGCTGTCAATTGAAACCTAGCAGTCAGATATGGATCGAGCAGTACTACAGTTTTTAGTATTTAAATGAACACATGCAAACTAGTACCCTTACTTTCCCAAGAGGCAACTCAAAGAAAACAAACAGACAAAATTAAAAACAAAACAAAAAACCAAAAAGAAAAAAAAAATCTTACTCTATAAAGCAAATTTCCAGACTTTTCCTTAGAAAAAAAGTTATTGCAATATGCTTCTCTATTAATTAAAGCATACAGAGAAACAAGTGCTTAGAACATAACAATTAGCCAGTATTAGAGTATAAATTGAGCTGAAATAAAAGAAAACGTTAATAATGTTCAATAGAGATTATTTTAGAAAGGAAATAAAAATGCGTTTTTTTCTATGCGACATACCAAATCATCTATACAGAGCAGAATAATCAATATTGGTAAAGCATGCAGTTTGCAAAACAGAGGACATGCAGTTTAGAGGAGAAAGGCCCCGCCCTGCATTGACCCTAACAGGTAGAGAAGCCGGAAGGCTTCCAGTTCCTCATGCTACAAATTACATTTTACTAAAGTGGCATTGTTCAGAAAGAGTCAAAAATGAGCTTGAGTTTTACGTAAAATTCAGAGGTGTGGCATTGTAAATGCTTCCCTGCATGTGAAGAAGGTGGAGAATGCTCTGAATAGGGCCTGAGACAAATTCTCCCCAGATCTGAGCATCGGCTCTTTGGGACACTTCCCAGGAACCCTATCCAGCCCTGTTTGGTTAACAGCTGCCCTACAGTGCTAGCAGATTTATTGAAAAGATATATTGCTTATTTTTATGCTTAAGAAAGTAAACTTATCTGGCATTGTGGGAGACGGAGGGGAGACACACTAGAAAATCATGGATTTTAACCTTTAGAGAGCCAGGCTGTAAATTCACTGCATCATGCACTGAAAAGACGCTGCCTTGCTGAACACACTAACCTGGATTGCCTCTCCTGTGAGAGTTTCTAGATGGTGACTAGAGCCAAAATGCCTTTAAACTTGGGACAAATCGCTTTAACTATGTCCCCAAAACACAGTGCTTTAAAAAGTGGGCTACACCACCTCAGACTCCAGTTTCTTCACAGCCTAAGAGCGATCATAAGGTTTCAGAATGATAGCTTTTATCTGAAAATGTAATCTAAAATTTTGAAGGTACATTTAAATTACTTTAATATTTAAAGTAAAACTAGTTTTCTAAAGAACTGGGAAAAGTCCCCTAGCGTAGACAGAGAAAGAGAACGATATAGAGACGGCTGGATGGGAGAGTCCGCTCAGCTTGATGCTATAGAGAAGTCATAAATCAGAAAGTAAACAGAAAGGAAAGTAGGTATTCTGAAAACAGGCCATAATATTCGTACAAAGGAGAAAACTATATACCTATTCATTTTTAAACAGATGACATATTTCTGCTATTTCAAAGAAGAAAATGTGTTTAGTCTATAGTGTATGAGAAGCAACATTGTGAGATTTGTTTCTGAAGGGACACAGTGGGAGGGGTGGATACACAGGATTTCACTATGTAACTCAGACTGGCCTTGGACACGTTGTCCTCAGCCTCCAGTAGACTGGGATGCAGGACTATTCAGTAGTGCAGGATTGGGGTTGTTTTCTCTCTCTCTCTCTCTCTCTCTCTCTCTCTCTCTCTCTCTCTCTCTCTCTCTCTCTCTCTCTCGTGTTTGTGTGTGTGTGTGTGTGTGTGTGTGTGTGTGTGTGTGTGTGTATGTGTGAGTTCTCTGAGGGGGCCTTCTAATTCAATGTACTAGGCTACACTGCTTATCATCCAAAGTAAGTGGGACACATTTCAAAATATGAGTCTTGAAAGAAAAGAGCTTGACCATATGAGATCACTTCAGGAGCCACCCACTGATCCACTTTCACCAGTGAATGCCAGCTTTGAGTCAGGTTAGCATTTTAAGAAGTGAGATGTATGTCCCGGCATACCACAACCAACTCTGCTAATGATTAGCTACAGGTACAACCTTTCTGCACAAAACCATATGACCCCGAGTACCACTCATGGACTATCTCAGACAAAGCTGAGACATTACTGTCTTCCTGGGTGGATGTTATGTAAATTTGACAAGTTACATGCTGGTGGCTTTTTTTTTTTTTTCTTAATCATCCTTAAAAATTTCAAGTGGGCAATCTTTGTCTTCGTCCTGAACATTTAAAATCAACATAATTTTTAACTTTTTTTCCTACATATACTTTCAAAGAGGTTAGACCAAACTAGCTATTTACTTCCCCTTATCATTAATATATATGCATTTGCATATTTTATCTAAAACAGAAAAAATGCTCAAATATATACAAAATAATCAAAGATTGTATTTAACAAAAGTTTAACATCAAAGTTGGTAAGACACTAATTATTATTGAATTAATTTTCAGTCATTAACTAAAATTTATACAATACGATCTCAGTTTATTTGTCTCTATTATGGGCCAGCACTGCCTCCACTTTCCAAGCATCTAGAGAGACAAGTATCTGTGCCGGCTTGTCTTATATCACTCACTTGAGCCAACTTTCTTCAGCAAGAGCCTTTCTCTTGCTCTTTTTCATTATTATTATTTTTTCTTAACTACCTTTGGACTAATAAACTATCTAGTAAAGTGAAAATTTAAAGAGCGTAGGTAAGGGAAACCGATAAATAACTAAAATAAAAATCAGCTATTATTCTCCGAAGAGTTCCCTGGCAGGGAGGGATGTCTAAAAAACCCAGTTCTTAAGCATCTTATTTAAACCAAGACATCCTTGGACCAAGCAGATTCAAGACAGCTTTTTCCACACTGGAAGACTCAAACTAAGTATATGTATGCTTCTTTAGAAGAACATATGAGACGATTTATTATTATCATTCAAGATGCTAAACACAATCTCATTTTATATTTTAAAGGGATTTTTAATAATAAGTAATAAGCATTTTTAAATTTGGGGTACTGATAGTCTAGCCATTGTTCTGAGAAAAAGTCAGTGATAAAAAAACTTAACCATCAGCCAGGCAGTGGTGGTGCATGCTTTTAATCCCAGCACTTGGGAGGCAGAAGCAGGTGGATCTCTACCAGTTCGACGCCAGCCTGGTCTACAGAATGAGTTCTAGGACAGGCACCAAAACTACACAGGAAACCCTATCTCAAAAAAACAAAACAAAACAAAACAAAACAAAACAAAAAACAACTGTCAGTTATTTCTAGTCAAAATTTAAAGCTGGATTTTAACTGGTACATAAATATGTCTTTCATCTCTCTTATATTTTCCAAGTATCTTACTTTACAAAATAAGAGGTGGGCTCCTGTCTCATAGCAGTCAAGCTTAAAAGACCACAAGCAAATGAGTTTAGAAACCCAGTTTGTTAGTGCCATGTGACTGTGTAGAAGAGGGGCTGGTTCCTAGTTTTCTTATATTCTGAAAGTCAGACTTAATCATATGCATATCTGTACAAAAATACAGTCACATGCCAATTTATTTAATTTATATGAACCTATCAAAATGAAAGAGGACTGTCTATAAAACCAAGATGTTAAATACATTGTGCCCAGTGTTCCAAGAAACAAGAAATGAAAGAAACGGGCCCCACCCACAGTGCAATCAGTACAGGGGTCAAATAAAACAACTATAAACTACTGAAAAAAGGCAAGGGCTAGGACCTGCCTGTGCTCTCAGCCTGCAGCTCCTCCTTTGGAAGGGAACCTAGTGCTTGGCATAATTCAAATGAGATTGTGTCAAAAAAAGCCAGGAAGGGAACCATCTGGGTTCTTTCAAATATCTGCACAAGAAGGCTGGGACCTAGCTCAGTTAGAGTACTTGCCCAGTGTGCACAAAGCCCTGGGTTTGGTCCCTGGTCCTAATGCCACAGAAAATCAAGTGCGGTGGTGCAGACTTTTACTTCTAGCACTTGGAAGGTGGAGGCAGGAGGATCAGAAGCTCTAGGTCATCTGCTATTACATAGTGAATGAGTCCAAAGACAGGCAGGATTCTCAATTAACTAAGTAATTAAAATGAATAATCTGCATAAGCAGAAACACCTAAGTAGAAATACCTAAAATACTACACATAAATAAGTATGTTAAGTTGTTGACAGCCATAGAGAATCAATATGGCCTTAAAGTCAAGTTTGTACACTCAGATGAAGGCCTTTCATTGGTTATACAAGGGGACTTGAGGTTTTTAGTTAGTTAGTTTGTTTATTTACTTATTTAGGTTTTTCGAGTCAGGGTTTCTCTGTGTAACAGCCCTGGCTGTCCTGGAACTCACTCTGTAGACCAGGCTGGCCTCAAACTCACAGAGTCCGCTTACCTCTGCCTCCCCAGTGCTGCGATTAAAAATGTGCACCACCACCACCACCACCACCACCACCACCACCACCACCACCACCACCACCGCCTGGCAACTTTAGTTACTAAATGCATAAATTTGGGGAAAAAATAAAACTAAGCCAAGTGACCCTGTTTGCTAGATTCAACAAACAGGCAGTTTACTAACAGTCTGCCAAGACAACAATGGCTCTCCATTGAACCAATAAACCCCGGAATGTAAACTCAATAACCAACATGAGCAAACTGACCTCTTCACTTCACCTTTACAAGACTCTCAAGGGAGGATCTTGAAGTCTATGTTTTACCTTCTCTTGAGGTTCCCCATTTCTCCTGATAGCTCAGGGAAACAGACTGGGGAAGGAGGGCAATGGAGGCGCATAAAAAGAATCAGCAAGCACTTGACAGTTCATGCTCTCCCCTTACTGCCTGGATGGGTAAACATTTCTTCTATTAACTATTGCTTGTGGAGCCACTGACATGAACTGTGAATGGGTGCTGCAGAACTTTAACAAACAGGGAAGATGGCCACAACCAAACTGTCAAAAGGAGAACTCAAAGCCACCCTGGTACCTTACAGTCACTCCGTCATTTTGTGAAGCCATGCTGCTTAGTGAAACAAAGTTAAATGGGTATGAGTAGTCCACCAACTTCATCAAAATCGCTGAGTCAGACATGAAGAGTTGGAAAATAAAGAGTCCTTCTCTTTCAGTGAAAGCTGCTCACGCCTATAGAACTTAAGGGAGCTAGGGAAGCTGGGGACAACGTGACCTTTTCCCCTTTCAAGACTTGTCCAAAGGCAGACACACCTGTTCTCATCTCAAGGCAAAAGCCAAACTCCTGGCTCCTCAACCTTGGTCCTCACCACTACTCCATCGTCTGTCACTCTCCCGACTCCTCGGGCCTCTCACTGTCTCCAGCCTATCTCCACGTGCAGCTCAAAAGGGTGTAAATACCATCTAAGAGTTCGTCCCTCCAAGAGCTTTGTGCTTCAGGATAGAAGACAGTTTCCCCTTGTGTTTTTATTGATTGGAGTTTAAGGTTGCATTAAACTTAACTTTATGCTGACATTAATTTGAATAGTATATCTAGAGCCCTGTCTTTGATAACCAGAAAAAGCAAATAAAGGAGTTAATAATAAAAGACAGACAGATGATGGAAGGATTTTTTTTTTTTTCAATTTCAAAACTAGCCCCAAAGCTAAACATTTGCATAGCCATTAGTTTGACTAAAACTTCCTTTAAATGTGTTTCCTTTTCAGCAGGCATATGTGAAAAGTGACCTCTTACCATTTACATATCTACCCAGAAGTCATGTGCTAGGCTTTTGCGTCATGCTGTCAATTATGATAACAGCCACAATGAGAATGGCCTGAGTGTTGATAGCCTGCTTCCTGGCTTTACTGGGAAGCTTGCTGGTCATCCACTTGTGTCCTTTTCCAATTGCTTACTTCTAGTGACTGGCTTTTCAATAGTTTTTATGTTTCAAGCTTTGGCTTTGTCGTTTGCCAGGACAAATATTATAAGAGGATTTCACTTCACATCTTAGTTTCTTTAAAAAAATAGAAAGGAAGAAAGAAAGAAAGAAAGAAAGAAAGAAAGAAAGAAAGAAAGAAAGAAAGAAAGAAAGAAAGAAAAGAAAAGAAATCCTACAGAGGCAATTTCTTCAAAAGCTATTTTGTGTAACAAAAATCTTCAGCGTAATGAAAAGTACTTTCAAATTCTACCCAGAAAAGTGTTGAGAATATTTCAGCATAACTAGTCGATAACTGAACTTGAAATAACAGTGTTGCACAGTCACAGGAGATGTAACTGCTGCCGCTGAAGCATAAATAAAACCCACAGGGTAAGTGACAAGGCACTCAGCCAACGGCTCTGGTCTCAGAGAGCAGATAGTCAGGACTTCACTTTGAGACTGTGAGAACCAGCCTTATTTCTTACAATAAGAGCTTACTTGACTTAACTGTCTCATTTAAGGAAGGCAAAGCAACTTCCTATTCATTCTACCTACAATTCCCAGTCTGTATCCAGAGTCAGGGTGCAATTCAATGGCTGGTTTGTATGGTGTGGTCTCTTATGGCTATACAGGAAGTTTCTTAACCATAGACTCTTAGCTCCAATTTACAATTAATTTTTGTGGTATTGATGATTACTAAAGGTTTCTGCTGGGGTAGCAATGTTTCACCAAACTGTAATTGATGATAAATAAGCTACATTATTTTTTAATTACTAAACTTCCTATGATAGCAATTAGTCCTCAAAATGGTAAACTTTTGAACCTTAGCACATCAAGAAGGAACTGGTGTTAATTTAACTGACTTTTCTCATAATACCCATTGGCATTAAAATTATTAGACTGAGTTATAAAATAACTTCTATCCCTGCTAAGTAAAAATCTAACATTTTGCTAAATAGTGCCCGTTTACTTTCAAGTAGATAAAATTTGGAAGGTAGGGTTGCTTCAGTGTCAACAGAAAGAAATGTGTGCAGGGAACATGAGAGGCAGGAAGAAAGGACTTCATTGCTCTGGAAGGGAAGTCAGCGAAGGTGTCCCCAGCATTCTGAAAGTGTTCCTGATCAAGACAAGGCATTTGGCAGCAGAGAGCAGAGCCCCATTTGCTAAAGCAGGATCCCAGAGTTCTTCAAGCCACTGCACCATTTCCCGAGAGAGAAGTTAAAGCAGAGTGAAGCTCCTGTTGAGCAGAGTGAAGCTCCTGCTGAGGTTCTACAATCTCTCCTATGCCAGTGGCCAATGCATTAAGTCAGTCAAGGATCCCAAAGTCAGACAGACCAGGGCCAGGCCTTGAACAACGCCCAAGACTGTGACAGGTGATACAGGCGAGTCCTGATCAGCTACATGAGCTGACTATTGTACTTCGCAGGGAGGACTGGTATTTATGACAAGTCTGCTTTACGTGAACCTTCCCGATTTTCCATAATTAAGTGACTTTATTTTTTAAATTTAAATGCAATGTCATATGTATATTTAGGTGAAATTCCAACATCAGAAAAAAACACACAACAACTAATATCTCAAGGCAGTTAGAATCTGGCATTAGTCAAGAATAATCATGGTAAAAAAGGAGCTCACAAATGTGTGACTACTAGTAACTGTGTGTAACAAGCAACTCAGCATCAAAGGAGGTGCTTCGCTATTCAAGTTTGCCAGTATGGATGAACTTTAATAGGTTACATTTCAATTGAGGAATGTCAGTGTGGTCATGGGTTACAAACAGCTGTAGTGAAAGCCTTTCTGTGGTATCATTTTGTAGGAAGGTTATTAGAAGACAGTCAAAAATATCCAATAATCTTAAATTTATTGTTAACGTAATTTATGTAAGCTATATGAAAGTTCTTTTCTAAGGGGAAAAAATAGCATGCAACAATGCACATCAATACTTCCCATAAGCTGAAAGGATAAATCTTTATAAAGCAACCCACATGAACTGAAGAATGCACCTGGTGACAATATTTATTTTTAAGGGGTCATGTATAGTAAAGGTTATAGGGAATGTTTAAAAAGCCCTCCGGACTAAAGCCACTGCCTTTCTAATTTTGAATTTCTCCTAGCTAATATAAAATGATTGATCACTTTTATTTCATGTACCCCTTGATTTTCCTTTGCATTCATCATTGAGTGCTTTAAATCAAATGCATTTAGGAGCTGCCCTTAGAAGAGTGGTCTCTTTTAAATCTTCGTAAAGTAATGAGAGGACACAGTAAATCAATCTCATTTCTGCTGGAGGAAGAATAACCTTTACTGAAGTCATTTAAACTATTCGCTCTCTCCATTCCTGTAGAGTGAATATGCAGCTTCATCTCTACTGTTCTTAATTTGAAAGGATAAAGAGAATAGATTTTAACTGGTGCTCCAGTTAAGTGATATGCTTACATCATATGATATACATTTATGTTGTTTTATTCATGTCTCAAAGTCATAGTTCATTATGAATTTGGCAAACTGAGTTCCTTCAAATCAAAATTTCATTACATAGATAAATTATCTATCTGCTCAGTATTTAAAAAATTTAACTGTGGAGTATATGGCTTTTTGCTTCCAAGAATTAATATATACCATATATTCATAAATAGCAAACACATTTGAACTCAGAAAATATATTCACATTGTAAGTGGTCTTTACTCAACACTACCCACTTAAATAGCAAATGTCAGACTTTATAGGAAAGTGTTGTATATATTCCTCAGATTAGAAGATGCCCAGATTTCTGCCCACAGTTGAGGTCCAGGTTTTCACTGTGCCGAGATTTCTTGATGCATCTTTAGACAATGTTAAGAGAGAGGTAAGTTTGGTATGAATGAACTTTTGTGACTGTCATTACAGGAGACCCTGACATTAATCTTAATTGATATAAACTAAAGCTGCCCTGGGCTAGGGTAAGGAAATAGGACAACTGTTTCTCAGTGCATGGGATTGGTTGTAATATTCTAAATGTGTTTGGAGCTAAAGGTTAAATAACAGAGGCATGTTTTTTGAATTAAAAATTAACTGGAAATTAGGGAGGTGTCATAAAGAATAATGGCAAGTCCTGTGACAAAAATATTTCTGAAAAAAAATATATGATTTTTTTAAAAGACAAGTTTCCAAAACCTATAAATCCTGCATATGTTTAAAAAACACAATGAACACATACATTTGTTAAATAGAACCATAGTAGTTATAACACATCCATATTATAGCAATTTTAGAGGTGAAAAAAAGCAACATTCCAGAGAATTATGTTGAAGCCATTGGCTGGCAAAGCCACTAATTATTATTTGGTATTTCCATAACTATATACAGATGTCTTCAGTCAGTTCTCTTGTGTTCTGTTTTGTTATTTTAACCTTGCAAAATGTCAAGTATCTTGAATGAGCTATCATCTTTATGGCTTTCTCTGAACTCTGCATGTGGTGACTTCTACTCTACACAGTCTATCACCTTGGCCTGAGAAAGGGAAGGCCTGGAGAACAGTAAGCAAAAACCAGATAGGCCATTCTAGAATTGAGTAAGTAGGCACAAGTAACTTCGCATGTTTGGTACATATATAAACCTCATATAAACACATAGACAACTTGGTGTTTATTCCCAGCTCTGTCTTATGTACTGTGGCCTACTTTTCTTATGTAATGTTTTACATACTGTTAACTTCAAACTGCTCTGTATCCAAACTTAAGAACAGCAAACATATGCCTCATAAAATACACTTCAATTCTGAAGTGCTTAGAACTGTTTCTGTGACCCTATAACTAGAATCATGGGATCTCTACGTTGGTGTTGTGCATACTTTAGACTCGGGCTAATTTGTTTATAAGCCACCATTAATCCTGGCTGTAGTTTTTCACAGTTTGGATAAACACTTCATTTGCATTAAATTTACAGCATTAATGAGATGTGAAATTTAAAATGCTACTTGAAACATAAATGATGTAAGAAGGCAGAATCACCCCCCCACACACACACACAAAAAAAAGTGTTTTATTGCATCTGAAATCAGTGAAGCAATTTAAATGTATTGGAGTAGGAATAATGTTTCGCCTGTGAGCTCAATGTTAGAGCACATCCTCCTCCTGGACTGAATATAAAGGAGGAGTGAAACATCTGGAGAAAACAAAATTGCTTCAAACACAAACTATGTACTGACTCTAGCTGGCTCTCGAACTGGTTTTCCATGTCAGCGCTTAAAAGCCACATTGGCTAGTAAGTGCTCAATATCCAGTAGGACAGAACAATGCAGTCTAGCTGGAACACAACACGTGTCTGTGGGTGCTGTCACTGTGTGCTTTGGAGATGGGAGAGGATGCGAGCCCGTTTCAGAAACTTCAGACAGGTGAGAAGCAGAGGATAAATGAGAAAAAAAATTTGGAAAACAAAATGATCAATTTTGGTCTCAGAAGCCCCGTGAGCCCCATCCTGAATCCAGATCTGAGAGGCAACATGGAGAAAAGCACCGAAGCAAAGCGTGGCTCCCCCATTCCACCTGGGTGACATGTGCCCACCTGTTGCTGATGCAGGAAGGATGGGTCTCTTGGGTTTAGTCCCACATATCGACTGGCTTGAGATGTGCCTGAGGCTGTGTAGGCTGATTAAGGAAGAACAAAAACAAAGATAAAAATTGTGAACTGTCAGAATGAACACCCTGTCCATGTATAAGAAACCCAGAGAAGTGGGAGCTACTACCAAAATGGTGTCTCCATTTCTCTTCTCTTTTGTCCGAGTGAATAGCAAATAACAGAAAAGAAATGGCCATTGAATTCAAATCAACTATTCCCCCCTTAAAAAAAAAAAAAAAAAAAAAAAAAAAAAAAACCTATGCAATGAACCATAACCTATGTGTCAGTGTGGGTGTCCTCACTGTGTGCTATGGCTGCAGGACTGCCTAGATGCTGAGACTCGGCTGTACTGAAGACTTTCTTCACAGACACACCTTTCCCCTTCGTCTAATGGAATAATCAAGGATGGCTGCCTGTGGTTCTAAATGTGAAAGTGGATGAAGTGACAGGGAATGTGACCACTTTTAATGACAGGGTTAAGCAGACGTGCTTGACGAGTAAGAGATGAAAAAAATGTTTTACTTAAATGTGTACCCAAACAAATTAAAAAAAAATAATAATAAATCCACTAATACTTTTCTTAAAGAGGAGCCCGGATTACATCACATACAGTGAGTTAGCTCCATCTTCTATCTAATATGAGGAATGTCCCCCAGCTTGGTAGAAACATTTCTGACAAAAACAAAAAACAAAACAAAACAAAAAAACCCTTCATTTTCCATTAGTGTAAAAACAACTATCACTTGCTTGTGATTGGCTAGGGAGGAACTCATGGTACCTATTACATACTTGGTCACCAGGTAGTGTAGACACGGGTGACTGTTCTTTCCATTGCTGTGGTCTAGTTTACAACTGCTTTTTATGCAAGTGTTTTTCTGGTGGGGTGAACTTCCCACAGAAATATTCTCATTTCTAAATCTACCTTTTACAAGGAAAAGAAGAATCAAGCCTACTCCTCCATCTCCGATTGAACAGAGAAACCGAGTCTGTACCGTGTTACACTAGGAAGTCTCAAAAGGGTTAAAATCATTATAATTAATTAGGAATTCAGACACTGGCTTTAAATAGGCTAGCTTTAAAAAAACAACAACAACAACAATATATTAATTTTTCATGTTCACTTTAAAAATGCATTATTTAAACTTGGAGACTTTTAGGTCAAGTTTTTAAAACACTGAGGATGCTCACAGGTTATGTTCTAATTCCTGCTAAATAAGGCAAGGGTGGCCATTAGCAGCCAGTATTCTCCACTCATCACTAGGCCTTGAGAATTCAATACACAGGCTGGGAAGTGAGAAAGGAGCCTTACTCTCAGTGTGAACACCATGTCTGGGCTCGCTCGCTCTTTCTGTTATTCTTTCTTTCTTTCTTTCTTTCTTTCTTTCTTTCTTTCTTTCTTTCTTTCTTTCTTTCTTTCTTTCTTTCTTTCTTTCTTTCCAATTCATTAAAGAGAGGCTTCCCTTGGTCTCTGTAAACTTTACTGAAGTATAAATTCAACATCCAGTTTCTCATTATCAGTTGTGTTACTCAGTATATTTCTTTTATGTAGAAGTGGAGAAAGGCCTGGTGAAGCCAACTTTATATAAGCTAGATATTCCTTTAGAATATTTTAGAAATTTTACTAGTCAAATTAGATCTCTTTTTGAACAACCTCTGCATGAGTAAACAAGTAATTCATTATCAAACAGACTGAAGGTATACCCGTGAAAGGGTTGTGGTTATCTGGACCGGATCCTCCCCTGAATTTGATGTATGGGTGTCAGCATAAAAGTAGGCACCAAAAGTTCCTGGAACTTTGGTTTTGATCATTTATCCTGAGGTAGTTTTTTGACTACCTTTTAAAATCATATTTTTATGTGCTTTTATTTAAACTTTGTCATGGTTCAAAGATGCTGTGATGTTCACTTTAAAAGTATGCATATGGTGTCTTAGTGACTGTAATATGCACAGAAAACATCTAGAAGAAGAGTCTCACCCATTTTTGCATTAAGGGAAGTGCTCACTGGGGTAGGACTATTTGCCAGTGAGCTAATTACCAAGCATCACTGATTAGTGATGTACATTTCAAGCCTATCTGGACTTACTAGTTTATAGGGCTCATGAATTCTGCTAAATAAATGCTGAGTATTCACTGTGCACTTAAGGTATTGTCCTTTTTTTTTTTTTTTTTTTTTTGGAAAGTGTCTTTATATGTTTTTAGAAGTCATTTAAAAAAAAGAATGTCTTTCCAATGGCTGAGAGAAAAGAGAGAGAGTAAGAGCCGGTGATACCTCTGATGGTGTAATTCCACAAGGGAGTTTCCAGAGCACAAGGGATTTCTTTGCTGTATGCAAGAAAAACCATCAGAATATAAACCCATCATGGTGATGGCACATGCTGGTGCCTCCCAGATGAAACCTCATCAGTTGTCCATCTGTGCACATCAGCGCCCTTTAGGAAGCTAGTAGTTTGGGTGAAGCCAATTGAAAATGTATTCCTTATCTAATTCTGACATGTTATATGATGACTTGGCCTACTGGTGTATGCTACATAATGATACTACCTACATATGACATTTACAATGCTATAGCCATGCTAACGAGCATACTATCTGACTATAATGTGATAGCCAAAATAACCGAAAGATTTAAAGAAAAAGTTGTAGATCATGACAGTGTCGGTACCTTACATGTATCTAATCCTATGCTTCACAGGGTCCTTGCCTGCACAGCACAATGTGTGACTGCTTCTCACAATGACATAACCTATAGTGAGGTAAACATGTAATTATCTTGCAGAGGCACTGATTCCATTCGCTTGGGGCAGGGGGTTGATTTCTAGAAATACTCCAATAAGTAATAATTATCTAATCTCTCTTTTGGTGATGTAAAACCTTTGTGTACTGTGTTGTGTTATCAGTGTAATTTCAATGTCTACCTTGAAGAAGCAGGCATGAGTTATTACTTTTGTTGTGGCTGTTGGCTAAAAATAAAAAATAAAAAAATAAAAAATCATGTTTCTCCCTTGTCAAATATGATGCACTAATGGAAATTTGATAAGAGAGAGCATGTGACAGCTGGGCCACATCCATGCCTGCTAGCTCCACTTAAATGAGAAATCTCCATCTGCTCAGGTAGCCGGAAAAGTCCCCGTGTGTTCCACCTTGGATCAGGTATCCAATGGTGCCTTGGATGGACATTTCTCATTTCCTACAGAAATACTTACTGGATGCTGTGGGTGAAGCTGCCTCACCTTCAGGGGATGTAGTGATGGGTTTAGTGTCTGTCATGGTCAGAGTCACAGGTCGCACTGCACTGGGATGGGGAGAGGGTGCCAGGACAGGAGTGAAATGGCCAGGCACTTTCCCTACTACTTGACCACTGCTGTTAGGCTACAAAACAAAAACAGAACGCCGGGTGAAGCAATCCGAAAGGCAGACATCCTGTCTAACAACTCCACTCAGTACGCGCACATGGGTTCTGCACAGCGTGGAGAGCTGCCGCCATGCAGGCCCTCTCTAGCCGGCACTGGGAGCCAGTCAACAGTAGTAAGAAGCAGCGGCAACGGTATCTAAAGGAAGGTTTTGACCATTAATGCACTTTGCACAGGTGATTTCCTCTTTACAACACCCCTAGATGTTCAGCCGACCTGAGCCTCTCATGTAGTCGGCCAGAAAACCCACATGGACTGAGACTGATGCCTAGCTAAAGCTAAAATGGAATTCCTTTCTGAATTCTCTACAGTGAGAATCCAGCAACCCTACGTTCTGCTCTTTATTCTCAGTTTATTTCTCAGTTCAATATTTTCCTACTAAACAATGGTATCACTGACATAGGGATACAAGAATGTCAAGGATAGGAAACATATCCAACACTGTATAGTTTCCTTCATTCACAGTCAATAATCCATTCTTCTGCATATAAACTCTAGCTTCCTCTCACACACAGACACACATATCAGGCAATTTAGACTCTAGGGTACCCAGTCTGCTTTCAATCATTTACTAACACAAGCAGATAGAATGAGATTGAGAGCATCTAAGATTTCCGATGCACACAGAGTTATAAACTGCAGAAGTCAGACATTACGCTTAGGAATAAAACATCCTCCAAAGAAAAGGACTATGATGCACCAAAGTGGACTCGAGGACCATCAGTTGCACACTGCTGTGTGTTACTCTCCGATCACTGTGCACGAGGAGCAGCATAGATGTCTGTGAGAGTTAATGAAGAAAACCCCCTGTCCAGTTTCGGAAAAGACGTTATTTCTTGAGTTTTGTCCACTCAATAGAGAAATAGTTGCTGTGGTAGAAGGCAAAACCCTAAGGATATAATGTCTGAAGAAAGCCTGGGCTATATTATCCCAGAAAAAGAATGCTATTTTTGATTATACTCATGGAACAGTTCTTCACTGCATGATCTTTTATAATAATTTTCTGGGAAGTATTCTCCACAAATATACAGTCTTTATAATTCCAACTTCCCAAAGCAAAGAAATCAATGAAACAATATGTATCTAAATACCCGCATATAAATTATAACTGGATATTTCTTTAGAGAAAGATAGCTAATAGCACTTAAATATTTTGACTTCGAGGCATGGATTGAGTCTTTGGGTGGGTTACAGAGAGACTACTTCCTCTACTTTATTTTTTAAAACTGACTTTGAATATCCTGGCTATTCATCATGGGTAATTTTAATTATTTAACTTTATGTCAGGAAAATAAACTGGAGTTTTCCTTGATAGAAACCTATGGGAGAATTATATCTTTAAACCAATTTTATTCAAAATATTCCACTGAATAGCACGACTGTCTCACTATAATTGGTGCAGCAGTAATGGAATTAATCTCCAAATTGCTGTGGGGAGGAGAAGACATTTTAGTTGCTTAAGAATCCAGATCAGCATGGCACTGGCTGAGGCTGGGAAGCAGCAGCCAGGACTACAGGGCTTGAGGACCACTACTTACTCCCCATCTCCAGCACTGGAAGATGCAGAGCAACAGTCCTACTCTGAAATGCAAATTAACTGGCTTTGAGTTTGGAATTAAACATCAAAGCAGATATAATGTTCCTTAAAACAAAACAAAACAAAACAAAACAAAAATTTCTGCCATTCACTATAAAGACACATTTTTCTTTCTAGGTCAGTGGTAGTTTATTTCTTTAAATAGACATTATCAACTTCTGGCTATGGGAAAATTGTAAATGACTGCTTTGTGTATGTCTTGGAAAGAAGAAAGCTCTCATTTTCACACTGGTGGTACAATCATCAATGGCAAAAGTGCTTCTGCATAATGTTCACCAAAACAGTCCATACCTACCTGGAGCAGGAGTCAAATGGCAAGGATCTCAAGGAAATGCTGCCACAGGAGATAAGCTTGTGCAGTGTACACTTTGTCTACAGGAATTGAATGGCTATGAACGGACAGGTGTTCTCCCATTCAAAAGTAGGAAAGGAAACAAAGGAGAGCGCCCAAGTCCATGAAGACCTTTCTAAAACACCAGGGCCAAAGGAAGGTTACACTTCAGTTTTCTACCAGTGTAAACAAGTGAAGCTAGGTTCTGAAGCGTCTACCTCTCCAGCTGCTGTGGGACACAGAGAAGGGTGTCTTGTGTGAGGATGAACGGCACTGGCAATGCACTATCCTATTTACTATGCTCCTCCCAGTATATAAAACTCTGACATTTTCTTTTTGCTTTTGACTTTCAACTGAGATGGGAATAGGATGCCGCTGTAGAAGCTGGACATTTACTTTGAAAACATACAGGAAAAACTGTGACAAAAGAGGCAGATTATCACCTAATATGCACTCTTAACTTATAAAGAAATCGAAATATATGTAAAACAAGCACTGAATAATTAAAGAAATGCGTAACACTAAGGGCCTGATTTTAATTTGCATAATTTTCCCCTTAACAGTGCCTAATTAAGACATCAGTTTTAAAAAAAAAAAAAATCCAATGGAACTCTAAGATTTTCCACACTGAATTAACGTTAAGGACTTTTAATGGATGTCTTAATTAGACTTTGTTATTCATGGAAATTCTACACAAATTAAAATCAGACCTTGTGTGCACAGTTCCCAGATGAGTCTAGCAAAATACTCTATGGAACAGAGACTTTTGAATCCATACTCTGAGAACAAATTTCACTTCTAAATTGGTACCCTAAGATCTTACTCTTACTTGTCTTTAGTCTCATCATCATTATACCACATGGACATCTTTTTCTAAAGCACAAATAGATGCTTAACTCCCAAATGTTAATACTTAGTTTCATATATTAGTGAAACTAAAAGCAAAGGTAACTTTCTAAGTCACACAAAGGGTACAGCATATTATGTTTAAAATAAAACATCCAGAAAGGACCATTCTGCTTCATTTAACAAGTTAACACAAAAGTTGTTTTTCCCCCATGAACTTTATAATTGATACACATATACTCGTGTACTCTAATTTTAGTACAATTTAACGGTGGTATCATAAAATGTTGTATACATTTCTCAAAGTCTTAAAAAGTTTTTAGAAGTGGACAGGGGTTTTTGAGATAAAACAGCAAAGCCTGATACTAGACCATAAGATCAAAATGACATTAGAGACCTGGATACTATAACTACTGATAGACTCATTATTGGCACAAAGACCATGTACTTGGCTGTGCAAAATCCTCCTGTGAGAAACCCCTAAGCCAGAAGAAATCAAGCATCTAGAGTGAGAAATGCACAAGAGTTACTGTACTTATACAACAAATCCCTAAGACCACTGCATGATGTTCAGAGAGACTGAGATAAATGATGAGATATATATATACATATATATATAGAGAGAGAGAGAGAGAGAGACAGAGAGAGACAGAGAGAGACAGAGAGAGAGAGAGAGAGAGATACATAGATAGATACATACATACAGATAGAGACAGAGATACAGAGAGACAGAGACAGAAAGAGCTAGAAATGCCACTCATTATTAAACGTAAGTCATGTCTCTACAGAATCAAGAGTCATCAAAGGCTGCTGAAAATGTTTACATTACCAAAGCTGATTTTAATGCCGAATAACTGGCCTATAAATACAGCTGTAAGTTCTTTTGTGGGTGTTTATTTTAGCACATACCTTTCTCCTGCCTGGAATAAGCACTTTGTCTCTTTGTCAAACCAGGTAGTTCAGAGGTGTGAACTCCAGCTTAGAGGTTTTTTGGCAATGAGCATTCTGCATAAACTTTCTTTCAATCAATGAAAATCCAAAAACATTAAACCCAAAACATCTTCACAAATGTATCCCTTTGGGGCAACACACTTCCTACCTGTCATTCAGCCACCTTTAAATTAAAAAAAAAAATGCATTGAGTCACCAAGAAACTTTCTGAAGACAGATTGGAAGGCTTGATGTTCCAGACATACTTTCTGACTAACCTTGTGCCTTAGAGCTAGGCCTGTCCCACGCCCCTAGGCTCTATGTTTATTTTGTTTTCTCTTATTTTTACCTGGCTGGTTTGAGGACTGGATGGGTCATAGGAAGGGACATAGTTCTTCAGAGTATCCTGAGGATTCAGGTGGGGAGGATATCTGATCGTTGGATGAGAAAAGTAGCTTGATGGGGCTGGAGGAAGGATAGCTTGCGTTGGAAATGGCAGCGGTGAGGGTGGAGGTGGAGTTCGAGTGGAGATGACTGCAGAACACAAAAGAAAAACACAAAGACTGGCTGGTCAGCAGACTGTCTTCCTGCTGCATTCACCCAGTGCTAGAAAACGGGAGCCTGTTCATTCACTTGTTCCCATAAATACATAAACTATCTTTCCCTTTGTTTTCCCGATGCTAGCACCACTAAGGACATATGGACATAACTCCACCCTACATAAAAACCCATCTTCTTGCCAGACCCAAGAACAATTTTTAAAGAAGTTCTCTTGTACAACTTATGGTAGAACTAGACAAAGTAATTTCTTGAGTAAGTTCCTTTCCATTCAAGATATATTCCTCGATAACAAGTCTTTCTCTCCCTAAATCTGGACCAAGTTACAGCATTAATTAGGAAGAAAAAGAGCCACAATTTTCTACTATAACTCAAAATAGAAATGTAATTCAATTTCAAATAAACCATCTCCCTACACAACCTAGTTGACAGTTGTTTAAAATGAAAGCCAACAATTAACAGACAAAAATGTCAGGTCATGAATAATGAATGATCTGCTCACTGTGTAAATACTCTTGAACATTATTAGCACATGGGACTGGACTCTTCCTCCTAATGAAGATGACTCCTTTCAAAACCAAAAGATCTTTAATCTATGGCTATTTTTATTCTGACTCCAGCTGACACTATACTGAAGTTCAAAGGTATTGTCGAGGTAGGATCAAGAATAAAACCCACAAAAATGTTAATTTAAATTTTATATAGGTAAACATATTAATTTACCCACATATTTTACAATAATATGTTCTAGTGACAGAAGAAAGTACTATATGTGTTGTAGATAATATTCAATGGTAGCTTTGTACAACACTATGATCATAATGTTTAGTTTTAAAAATAACTTTTAAATCTTAAATATGGAGAAAGAATATTTTAGCCAATATCTCTATAAGGTTGCTGAAAATAATTACATAATTACTAATTAAGACAACAATATATAGAAGTAAAGATTAAATCTCCATTGTTTTGATACTTTAATCGAAGTCATATGAAAATACAAAAAGTGTTCCATGTTTTAAGAACCAATGTGAAAATTAAGTGCTCTTCATGACTACAAGTGAAGACTCTATAATGATCATCTTCAACTTTGTAATTATGGGAAAAAGAGAGAGGGGAGAGGGAGAGAGCTTTAAGAGGCATTGCTATTTTCCTCAAAGAAAGCACTCAGGATATAAAAATTTAGGAACGCATACTGGAGAAGCACAAATTTAGTTTGACAAGTCTAGGAGACTGGTCCTCAGAACCTGAAGTGTGTGAGAACAGAATACATGGTTTAAACCTTTTCCCTTTGTAATCCTTCTACTGGACACACTGTGGATAACAACTGTACATTTCTTACAACAGAAGTCCTACAAGTATTTCTTTAAGCTATACACCTACTTGAAGCATAATTTAAGGAAATACAGACAGATGTTTATTGAAATTGGGCATCTTTGTTTGTTTTTTGTTTTGTTTTGTTTTGTTTTGTTTTGTTTTTTGAGACAGGGTTTCTCCATGTAGTTTTGGTGCCTGTCCTGGATCTCACTTTGTAGACCAGGCTGGCCTGGAACTCAGAGATCCTTTTGGATCTGCCTCCTGAGTGCTGGGATTAAAGGTGTATGCCACCGCCGGCCGGCTGAAAATCAGACATCTTTTTAACTTTTGTTGTTAAAAAAAACTTAAGGTTTTGTTGTTGTTGTTTGTTTATTTTTTAACCCAAGGTCAAGACCTCAAGCACCCTAGCAGGCAAGTGCTTTCTACCAATAATTATACCCAAAGTCCTAAGTGATTAAGTGATCTTAACCTCAGCTCAGTTTAACTATGGATGTTCTTCACATGTGTACATAATGCCCTGTGAGACACACAGGTGGCTCCACCTTGGCCTCTGAGCTTGAACTCATTGGTCCTAGCAGTTTTGAAAAAAAAAAAAAATCTCCTTTCAACAGAACCAGAAACAACTCAAGTTTGAGTTCAAATCTATGGGTAGTTCAGGAACTGTAGTGGGCTTGAAACAAGCAGATAGGACTTTATATTTCAAAATGAAAGCAAAAATGGCTACTTTATGGACAAAAGCCTTTTTAATCCTTTGAAAAGGACAGAAAAGTAAATTACACAACAGAAATGTCTTCCTTCATTTTGAGAGAAAACATACGTGTGCATTTTTTTCTTGCATTATTTCAAATTCTTCCTACTTGTATTTCTTCCTCTAGTCTGACTATCTTCATAGTTATAGCATTATCTTTATAGTTCCATGCCAAAGACTTTTTAAAAATTCCATTGCAATTGTGTAACTTCCCTGCTAAAATACCTGTAAGTGATTTCCTATTGTCTCTATAATAGAGTCCCAGAAATTTCACAGATACATGTGGGTCCTCCTGTGTCTCAGACTCCATTCCTGGATCACTGGCCATACTAGAACTTGTAGGTACTTGGCCACATGGCAATTCCTTGCCGTAGTGACCACACTATATTGGAATCTATTGTCACCTCTGCCTGGAACAGGCATCCTGCTGGCTCACTGTTTCTTCTTGGGCTAACCCACCCTTCAAACTTAGATCAAAACATATTTCTTTCAGGCATCGACACCTCCACCAAGAACCTGGTCCTTTTGAGATTATATGCTTGGTCAGGGATGGGTCCACTGACCCCTACTATATCATAAGTGCTTTAAGAACCAAACCTTTTGCCTTGTCCAAGGTGCCTACCACAGGTGGGTACCTATTAAGTATACTTATTGTAAATATGACTGCTATTTTAGAAATTTAAGTATTTGATAGAAAGCCAAAATGTAAAGCTCATTATAAAGGCTTCATGTTTCATTATACTAAAAATGCCATTTAATTATTTAAACTATTAGAAATATGAACTCTTAATCAGGTGTCGTAATGCTGAAGCCATGACCTGGAAATTAATTGTGGCCAAAGATGCAACATCTATGAAACGGTTACTGATTTTTTTCCATTTAGCTCAGAAGATCAAACAACTAATATGAAAATTCTTATATCACTGTGATTTTTATATTCCTATCTCAGTTTCATAATTTCATTAATGATAACAACCAAGATCATGAGTTTTTAAACAAAGCAACAACAAACCTCCTGTTACAATAAACTAGATTCAGTAGGATAAGGGTCATCTAACTACAAATTAGAAGTAGTAAGATTACCATTATAAATAGAGTAATAAATAAAACTATCAAACCTCTACTCTCTAGGAGGCTTAAAAGTAATAGGTACCCAGTATACAATACTGACTACTAATTGAATATTCTTTCTTAATTGAACTATTAGATGTATCATGTATCCTACACAGAAATATGTATGCATATAGAACATCTGGCATGTATTTTCTTGTTAATTTTACTTCCAAGTAAGTAACTATCTATGGATAGAAGATACCATCTATGGACAGAATGTCTATATTCTTAGTTCTTATGGAAAAAAAAAACCCTAAACTCATCAATATACTTGTAATTCCATCTTTCTCTAGCAGAATATACAAAACTGGGGCCTTTTTTGGGGTTCAAGTTAAGATAAATATATACCCCATTTTTGAAAGCTCTTGTGATTAAAATTCTATAATATTAAATATTTTCTCATAAACTGGCAAGAAAAAATATTTTGTTCATTAGCAACCCTCCCTGTTGGGTGGAGAGGATATGGTCACCATAGCAATGATGATAAACTTCCTCTCCACCCTTAAGTGTTTGCTGTGTGGACAAGAGGAAGGCCTTTCCTCTCAGCTTGAAACTCCTCACCACTGTGCGCGACTCCAGGTATTCCGGGATGGTGGTGCTGGGGGAAAGTGCTCAATCTTGGGGAAGAATCCTGTGGAGATGTAGAGCTAAATAGTGGCTTCTCGGGTTTCTTCATTGTAGTTGGAGAAGACATATCTGCAAAGAAAAAGGGGACAAGTTCAAGCTGCCTGGCCTTCTCAAGCAATGAGGTTCATGTCAGCATAACCGCTTGTTTCCCAATACTCTAGAATTCTTTTGCTCTCACCCATTTAGAAAAAAAATCTACATACAAGGTCAAAGACCCAGCCATGCCAGAGCTGTTAAACATCTTTTAGAAACTTGCTCTGAGGAAGCTAACCCAAGGCATCATTAAAGAAACCCAGAACTGAAAATCCTCAGGCTGCAGACTTGAAGGTCTTCTGTAGCCCAGTACTGACTGACTTCTTTGATTTCCATGATTCAGGACTATCTTTTGACCTAATGACCACATTGTGGAAAAAACTAGGGCATGACAGGTGCTAGTATACGAAAATAATCCCTGACTTAACATCTTTTACGGAAAACTTACTTTCTTGTTTAGCAAAAAAACAAAACAAACAAACAAAAACAAAAACAAAATTCCTTAACCTGCTCATTCTACAAATATTTATCAGGTTCCTCTATTTTCCTAATAAATATGGATATTAATATAAATAAAAAGTAATTCCTGACAGGGACATTTGCTGTTAGCAAAGAGGAAACGGCTGTCACCAGTGGAGAGGAAGTGCATGGGCTAAGAGCAGAGACACTGTGGCATTTGCTCTTATGTTCCCAGCCTTTGTAGGCAGAGTGCTGCTCTCCTCTGGCTGACCAGGTTTAGGAAGGAAGCCCCCATGTAGTGCCATTTTAAAAATGTACATGGGGATAAGAGGTGAACAAAAAAAGTATTCCAAAGTAGTGGGACAGCAGAAAATGCTTAAGTAGTTCAAGTGATCTATGAAGATGGGAGGTAGGCACCTGGAAGGACACACGGATGCAAATCTGGGTTTGAAGTACTCGTGTTAATGGGGGGCAACATATAACCAGAGACAGTTTAGATGGAGCATACCCTCCAGAAATTAAGTCAAGGGTAGAATATCTACAGTGGACTCACGATGGAGGCCCACTTAAAAAGACACATGATTCATGATTAATATATTCATTTCACAAGTATGTGTTAGAGGCCTAATTTATGCCTGAAATGACCCAGTGTCTGGGGATACAACTGAGAACTGGATTTACTCTCTGCTTTTATAAGCTAAACATCTAGTGAGGGGATATAAAGAAGTAAAAAGGAATTATAAAATACTGTAAACCAAACCATGAAAGAAGTGTTCACGGTTTTATCCATCTACTCCATAAATACTAAACATTACCAAAATATAGACGGTGCAAGACGGAAATAAAAGTGGGACAAACTAATGCAACGGATAAGTGAACAGAATCGAAGCAGGTGAATTAATGATGGTTGTGAAAGGTCATCATCTCGAGTCACTATGGGATTGCATTGTATCACGCAACATGTCTGACCAGAATATCCAGCAGGCACCTCTGATTGGTTAGGAAGATGACTCAGATTTAACATCTCAAGTAATGCTCATTTTTATGGAGGCTTATAAATTTATATTAAAATGCTCTAACAATAACACAACCTATAAAATTTGTATTTTATCATCAAAAATTTTAACTGTGTGCACAGTAGACAGAATAATAATGGATTTCTTATACCCAGCAGCCAACTTCAGCCATTATCCACTCAGAATCTCACTCACATTTCCGTTCCCTGCATTACTTTTGAAGCAAATTTACTGCCATATAATTTCACCTCTAATTTTTCTGTATGCATATTTAGAAGAAAAGAACTCTATCTGTTAAAAGAAAACCACTAAAACTTTAGTACGACATTAAAAAATATGACCTGCATTTTTATTCACAATGTTCTGAAATAAGAAAAGGCTTCCAAGTGTTATTAATGGGAGAGACTAGTGGCCATTTTTTTCACCATTTGAAAAATCACCTGAGTTCTGGTAAAGGCATCCAATAAAATTGAGTATGTGTTTTGAGCATGCTGGCACTTAAGGAAGAGACATGCTCCTGGAGGCAGTGGACAGCAGAAGGCAGAAAGCACACTTCTGACAAATGGGTGGCCACTGATCTATTAGACTTCAGTTTTTTTATACAGTTGTCAAAGAGAGAAAAAGAAAAGAAAGTTGTTCATGAAGGCTACCACAAAGGAGTGAGGGGCAGAATTTAAATGCAAGGTTAAAAAAAAAAAAAGGAAATAGAAGCTCATTTCAGCTTAAGTTTATCTTTAAAATATCCAAGACAATACTGAGCTTCACCCAAGAACTACCTGACATTGAGAGGAATGATTCAGTATTGGGTTTTGCCTACTGAAAGCTGAACTGAGACATACAAATTGTTAGAAGAGAAGGAGCCTCCTTTTCGCTCCTTATGATAGATAATACAATGTTTCCATTTCAAAGCGTTTTAAACTTTTTAAAAAACCTGACTTTTGCCGGGCAGTAATGGCACACGCCTTTAAACCCAGCACTTGGGAGGCAGAGGCAGGCGGATCTCTGAGTTCGAGGCCAGCCTGGTCTACAGAATGAGTTTCAGGGCAGCCAGGACTGTTACACAGAGAAACTCTGTCTCAAAAAACAAACAAAACAAAAGATTGACTTTTTTAATGTGCGTGAGCATTTTGCCTGCATGTATGTATGTATCACATGTATTCTAGTGGACTGTCAGGGTCAGGGGATGGCACGGGATCCCTGAGACTGGAGTTACAGATAGCAGCAAGCACTATGTGAGTGGGGAAATGAATCAGGGTCCTCTGCAGGAGCAACGAGTAAGCTTAACAGCTGAGCCATCGCTCCAGTCCCATTTCAAATTTTTAATGAGCGGTGGTTTAAAAAGGAGAGTAACTGGCTGGACAGCGGTGGTGCACGTCTTTAATCCCAGCACTCGGGAGGCAGAGCCAGGTGGATCCAGGCCAGCCTGGTCTACAGAGCGAGATCCAGGACAGGCACCAAAACTACACAGAGAAACCCTGTCTCCATAAACCAAAAAATAAAAATAAAAAATAAAATAAAAAGACAGTAACTTATTAGTGACTCTTACATTTACTTCTGTCTACAAGTAAATTTAAAACAACAAAAAAAATCAAAGAACTGGAGCTATGTAAATTGGGTTTTCCAAATCTTCCTACAATGGGTGGTAAAGTGCCACACAAGCCATGGAAAAGGTGACATTCACAGCACACTCGGAAGCAGAGCAGAGTCATGCTGGCTGCATCACTTCCAAAGAACAAGAGCCTAAAAAACTACAACCATCAGAATGCTCACCAAACACAGCCAAACTCGCAGGAGTTGCTTTTCATGAAGGAACAAGTCAAACATCGTTCGTATAAAAGCTTAAGATTATGAGTGATCTTGCCATTTTTCACTGACATAATTTAAACTTTTTCTTAGACAAAATAATGCCCTTAGCTTTTGTGAGTAGTTGCCAGATGTCTACTTTGAGGCGGGAGTGGGGTGTGTGTGTGATCTTTTAGACCCGTGTCTAATGATAGCAGTCTTTTCATATGAGGAACACGGGATTTCGGTGGAGACACAGCAGGAAGAGAGTGGTAAGGGCTGCCCACGAGGTAACAAAAACTACAAGCTATCTCCTGTTTAACCACAAAATAGCTCAATAAAAACAAGAGTGAGAAACTGCACCTGACACTTTCTTGACTTTAGAAAGAACAGGAGGGTATTAGAATGGAGCTTCATTTCTTCATCTTCCCATTAAGTGAAATTAATTCTGGGCCCATTAATCAATAAAGAAATACTGCTGTGTGGCATGGGAAGGGCACTATGCTGAGCACTCAGAGTCACAAAAGTGAATTCCTCTCAAAGGAAAACAAAACTCTGTGGGCTGAGGGGAAATAAAAAGGCAATTATGCGGGGAAATCAGGGCTGAGTTTCTAGACATTACATTTTAACCCCGAATCTAACTTGTATTGTTTTGGTTTTAATTTTATTTTGAAAGTCTGTAGTCTAATAGACTTCCAACCTAAGAATGACATCATTTCTATTTTTAATGCACTCATACACCATATGAAAATGTTTGGGGACTGAAAATATGAAAGAGATGGCTTTGAGTGGCCTTTTTGTCAAGAAAAACAAATGCTGAGCATTTTGCAACCTACTGCTCCTCAAGAGTGAAGAATAATACATAAAAAGATTAAATTGAAAATTAGTTGAATGACAAAGCTGGGCAATGTATAAATATATAATAAGTTGAATGATAATACATACATAATAAAGGGTAAGTTGAATAATGCATAAGATAAAGCCACTGAAGAGAAAGAAAGACAGTAAGACAAGAAGTAGCTGGTAGTTCTTCTGGAAGAAGAGGGCAGGAATAGCTCATGACTGGTGAGAAAGAAGCAAAAGTCAGGAAGTCCTTAACATCAGTACAAGATGTAAGTCTTCTTTATGAAGAAGTCATTCATAAATGAAATTACTTCACATTGGAAAACTCTCCCAAAGGATGACCGTCTGTAGTTGGAAGTTTCTATCTTTTTCCAGTTTATATATATTTTTTCATTTATTTAATTGGCTTGTATAGAAAGGGTCTTGTTATGTAGTCCAGACTGGTCTTGAACTCAGAATCCTTCTGGCTCAGCCCCACGAGTGTTGGGATTACACACACACACACACACACACACACACACACACACACACACAAGTATGTTTGCCACCAGACCTTTGCATTTGTCTCTATCTGAATCAAGAATTTTAACAGTGTATTTGAGGCGCCAAGAGAATGTACTTCTATCCTTCTGCCTCCTAGTGTGTGGTGTTTTCCCCACTTATTAGATTGGGCTTCCCTAATCTTTTATTGTAGTTACACAGTGCTTGTCCAGTTGAACATACTTAGGCAAACCATAATTCCACAGGGGAAACTTTTGTGGTCTACAGCCTGCAATATGTCTCAGTAGGCACAGGCACCTGTCCCAAGCTTGGTGATCTGAATTTGAGTCCTAGAACTCAGAGTTGGAAAAAACTGGTTTTCCTCTGATCACCACATGCAGGCCAAAGTTTGCACACATACACACAAGTTTGTGCATATACACACAACACAATAAATGAATGAATAAATAAATGTAAGAAATTTTGAGATCTATATTTCATTAGTAATCTTAAACCTTGTTACTTGATGACTTATTCATTTTTTATCTCTTCCACCATATATGTGTGTGTGTGTGTGTATATATATATATATGTGTGTGTATATGTATATATAGAAAATGATATAGAGGATGGAAGGTCATACTACTTAGGAATGAAATGAATGTACAAAAAAAATATAGGAATTAAAGAAAAGATAGAAGAGGTAAAGTAGGCACCATGTCTAGGTAGCAGATTTTCAAATCTCTTATATGTGAAATAACCTCTGTGATGGGATGTTAACTAGTAGCACAGTGAGCAAAATTAAGCCATGATGGTTATCTTCAAATGCACATTCCAATAACCGTAATAAGAATATATTATGTGAGAAAATATCTATTTTCAATAAAAGGAAAAACCAAGGTTCATAATGGAAAATGATTTAACAACAACAAAAGAGTAATTGAATGGAAGCCAAAGAGAGACATCAAAGCCAACCACTGAGCACCCAATAAGTATGAGGGGGCTCGGCTGCACACAAAGTTCAAGGTGCTGAGCAAGACCCACTGGCCCTGTGCTGCTGTGCTCACAATCCAGCTAGAGGGGCAGATGTGAAAGAGAAAAATTCATTAAGTAATTATAACCATGGTAATATTAGATTGTCCCAAGGATTCTTCTTCATGACAAAAGACTAGGGAGGCCAAGTCTTCAAAAAGAAAGGTTCGTGTTAAAGGCACCACTCCTTGCTGTCCACACCTGTGCTGATTCATAATTGGGCAATTAGCTATGGCTGTAGAACTAATTATATAGTGAATTATAAAATAAAATATCTCCAAACCAAAAAAAAAAAGTTTGAGTAAGCTACCGATAAAAGTTCATGTGGCCTTAAGCCTATCTTTAAACAAGAGTGTTGCTAACCAAGTTATAATTTTTACTAGCTACACTGTGAATTTTTGGCACTGCAGCATGTACACATCCTAAGCCCTGATGTGTCATTCATTTCACAGCATCACTTCAAAGAGATAAAAGCTTAAGCAAATAAGGAGTCAGATCAACTCATCTCCCAACAAGGTAATTTCCGCTACAAAGGAGAGAGCCGCTGCGATGTGCAGCGTATGTACTCTGCTCCTCAGCAGCTTGCACAAACGGTGCTCCAGATGTATATCTGTTCAACTCAGCCCAAGGCAACAATTTTGATCGATTCTAATGTGATAAAATGCTGCAGGGAAAGTGTGCAGAAATGTGTTTACGTCAGCTCTTAATTAAACTGTTGTTCACGTCCAAAGAACCTTCGGAAACACTAATGAGACATGAGTTTTGGCAATTTCTTCATCAAAGCAAAGACCCCCTTCCTCAGTCTGTAGCAGTCTGTCATCTGAGTTGCTCCCGGGATAAATGTCACATGGCACTCCAATCACTTAGCCACCTGTTAGCAGAACTTCACTAAAGTCAACCAGTGAGCGAGGGCAGGCTTGAACAGCCACCTTTAACACCTGCCTGCTAGGGACACCTGCTCTTCTTGTACATATTTGGGAACAATATGCTGGCTTCTCCAATATGTTTAAGTACACTAGAGTTACCACCCCAATTTCTATAGCCTACGTAGAAAACAAACCATTTTCTTTTCTAAGAAAATTTCTATTTTTCTTCCCTATAACACATTGGATTTGTGACTGTTTCAAATTAATTATGCAAAAGCACACAAGAGACCCTAAATTTCTGGAAGCTGTTATTTTTAGCTTACCATGACACTAAATTATAACATAGTAATGGCTGTGCCAGTTCTATGGCTTAGGAAAATATATTTCTATGTAATTAACAAAGAAGTAACTGCATTGAAATGTTTTAAAAGTTTGATTATTTCACATATTCCTCAGCTGTCTTCCTTCCTTACCTGTCAGACTTGTAGACAAGTTTAAATGACCTTTATGCATACAAGTCAACATTGGCTATCTTCTCATTTGCTAGTATTGAATGCTAATGTATGCTTTATTTCTGTGCTTAAAAAAGCTATAATCCTGGTTTAAATTATCTTCTTTGTTTTTACATTACTAAGCTGTTGAACACTGTAAGATATCTCCCCCGTCCCCAACACACACACACACACACACACACACACACACACACACACACAATTTTTTTTTTTCCAGAAGAAAATCAAGGTACAGTGCAAAAACAGCTGGGAAACTTCTGTGAACTTTGACCCTCTGGTATGCTGCAGACCAGAGAAACAAATCTCCTATGTGAGAATATTTAACTCAAAGGCAGCGCACTGACTGGAGTTTGACTAGATTATATTATAGTAACAGCTTACTAAGTTGTTAGTCCCGCAGAGTTCTCTACTTTTCTTTTTATTTTGGACTTCTGTAGATTTTAGATTTTTACATTAAATTTTTTTTTTTTACAGGTTTACACAAACTGTAGGGGACACTGAAAAATCTCTTCAGAGACCAAACTCAGTTTTGGATGAAGGCAAAGGTGGTCAGCACATCCATTATTTCATTGAAACTGTCAAGTAATGTACAACACTAAAAGTGAAAGATGAGCTATAAGCTAAAATGGGGCACTTCTGCTTTCCATTAAAATGTTGAGTGGAAGCTGAGAGACAGTATAAAAAAGATGAACTATGTGCATAAAATAATAATGTTATTTAGAAGAGATGAGATAATAAACGAGGGGCTTCCAAATCAAGTGTGTGGGACGATCTCTGGAGCTGGAATCTGGTGTTTTTACTTCAGGCCACAAATCCACAGTCAACTCTGAGACAAGGAAATGGCTTGGGCTCCGTGCCCAGAGGAAAGGTGAAGGCAGAGAACATGGTTTGCCAACTAAATGCTGAGAGAGACCACAGTCTCTCCTCCTGTGATTCTGCCTTGGGGAAGATAAAGTTGAGGAGAGAAAGGTTTACCTGTTATTTACAGTGCTATAAATGTTTTATAAAAGCTTGCAGTCAGCAAAGCTAGGTTGAAATAGGCTGATTATTATTTCAGATTCCAGTCTGGAGCTCAGATGTATTTACCACAATTGGATTCCCTGTGCAGACGGACAGATCTTTTCTTTCACAGGGTTTAACTATTGATCAAATACTGCTAGCAGAAAGCTTGCCCTGGAGGATGAAGTAAGGAGAGAGGAAGAAGACAAGGAAGAAAATGTAGGAGAGGGAAATGAAGGATTGGGAGAGGGTCAGGGGAAAGAGAGCACACTGTCTTTACTTAAGAGCTCTGCACAATCCCATGTGCTTTTCCGGTTTCTCCATTTCTTTCAGAGTAAAATGGAGCCAGCCAAGCTCATGGGGAGAAAAGATGTGTTGTAATCCCTGATAGATCAAATGACACACACACAAGAGTAAGAGAGGTGTGGGGGGGAGAGTCAAGACCCTAGAGAAACTGTTTCATAAATACATTTTATAGGACATACTTCAAATTTGCTTACAGAGCCCTGGGCTGCATCTTCAGGATTTCTCCCGTGACGGGGAAGATAAGCTAGCTATGCCCTGGCAGTATAAACAGAAACTGACCAAGACCTTGCTGGATTCTCTGTCAGTATTTGCCAAAAAGGCCTAGGAATGGACATAAAACTAAATCCAGTATTTCATAGTAAAATGTATATTTTACAATAAAATGCATCTATTCTTTATTGAGCTTCTACTTGGTGATTTGCTATGAGGCTACAGTTTGTTAAGGCCCCAAAAGTGAAAAGAAACAGAGACGAATGAGCCCAAAAGAGCTAAGAGGATTTGCATACGGTAGTGTTCAGATAATAAGAACTCAAAAAAAATCACCTACAAATTTATCAGCAAACAGGAACTCAAAAATTTGATATCAACTGGGTATAGTGGTGCATTCAGTGAATCCTATCACTTAGGAGGCAGACTTAGAAGGATTAGGGGTTCAAGGTCATTTTAGAGACCCCCCCTTCCCCCTCCAAAAAAGGGTAAAGAAAAGCAACAAATTATATATGTGTGTGTGTGTGTGTGTGTGTGTGTGTGTGTGTGTGTAGCCAAAGAGCAGCATGGTCACAGATCTCTTCAGTGGAAAGTGAATGAGAGGGTAAGCTGCCACTGTACTACAAATGAAAAACAAAACTTACAAAATCATCTCATAGAGGCCCAACAGCGCAAAAGTATGACTCAAGTTGAAACATGTAGAAAATGCAGTTAAAACTACCTAGAAACTCAACTCACATGGGTCAGTCAAACAGTAATAAGAGTCAGTCTAGGTTTTACCTCTGTGAAATAATCAGAGACAATTATTTTTCCTATTTGTGTTTTATAGTTTGCCTTCCCAAATTTCCTATAAAAAGCTATTACTGTTACCAAAAGTACTAGAAATACTTTATATAAATATGTTAGGAAAAAGTTCTGGAAAAATATTTTATCAAAATATTAGAAATACATTTGCAGCTCCAAAGACTGTTATTAATTCCCAATATTGAGTTGATGACAATGGATCTTGTTGTGTGTCCAACATCACATATGAAAAGGAAATACCTTGTTTTGCAAAGCTGTAAGATTGAATGCTAAACAGAACACTAGTCACTAAGTTCAAGAGAAAACATTGTCTCTGAAATCACAGTAAAGAGAACATGTGACTAGGATTCTAAGGACTCTTGTAGATGTAAGATTTCACAACTGTGTGGTAAATGCGGGTAAGGACTTCCTACACACTCAAGTTAACAAAATACTCTGGAAGCAATAACAAGGCATATGGACATAATCCCACTAGAGTAGTTGGATGATGATGTCAGATGATTCAAAGACTCTGTCGTGCTCAGAAAGCATCCCTGTATCTACGCACGTGTGTGTCTCTCTACCTCACATCCTAGAATTAACTGGAAAAACGGCAGGCTTCAAAGAGAGTAAGACGTCAACTTATTTTTTTTTTATTATTATTTTTAACGAAATCAGTTTTTCTTAAGGGGAAAAGCATGGCAATGTATGGTCTAAATAAAGGAATTCTGCTCTAAGTATTAAGCTATTCAGTCCTAATCACACTGGAGTACAGTGCTTACTGTATTCTTCAGCAACTTGAAACGGTTTGTGATAGTTGAAGACTCTTGTATATTTTAACCCAGGCACAGTGGAGGAGCATGTCACTACAAGCCTGTACTTCAACACATCTCCATAAAAAAGAGTATTTAGGCTTACACCTATATCCAAAGCAAAGCTAAAGCTGAAATTGCTTTGAAACTCACAAATACCTCCCTGAGAAAGCTTAAAAACAAGTTTTTGAATAATAAAGAACAGGCCTACAAGAATGAATACTGGATAAATTAAATTTCTTTTTTAAAACACTTCAAACTGCTTTTGTCCATTGGCAATTATAAAGGACCTTGAGTAATGTCAGTAAACCTAATTTGAAAGGGGGGAAAAAAACCCACCAAACAAGTACACAGGACATGAAGCACATTCTCTTCCCTTTTTAAACATCAGCATAGGTAAACAAAGGGCTGTGATTCAGTAGTCTCTGGGGAAAGATCTAGCTATGGGGTCTTGTTAGTGTTAAGCGTCCGAGAGCCATGGACTATAAAATAAAATCAATACTGTAACCTTAACTGTAAAAGTCAGAAAGATACTGGAAGTGTTCTAATTTAACAAGATTACAGATGACTTTTTGGAGGTGGACATTTGGGAAATAGCCACGCGTTTAGAAACATTTATGCTGCAAGACCCGCAAAGATCTTGTAGCTATAGACACTGCTGTCTTCCACACTGGTAAATTAGAGCAATTTAAGTGATGTGCTATGTTAGTAGATTTACAGGAAAGCCTCCAAGTCCTAGAAACGACCTGGACCTCACTTCAAATAAAATTTGAGAGAGAAAACTAATTGTTTGGGAACAATTATGATTTGATATGGCTTGGCAAGTAGAAAAAGAATTACAAAAATTTTAAAGTCATCGGTTCAGTACTCAATGCAAATGTGATCACTGCACATAAATTCTCTTTCTTATAGTGGAAAAGTAGTCAAAGCTAGCATAAATTGTAGTGTTTAAATCTATATTTTCCCCCCGATAAATGTAAATGAAGAAAAAAATGTTCTGTCAATGAAATTACTCGAATGGCATATTTATTATCCTAATGGTTTTAGAAATCATGTGAAATTGATCAGTAACAAAACCTCTATTTAGTAATGGACCAATTACATTTTCGAGATAATGTCAATGAAACAGAATATTGTCACAGGATAATGGTCTCCTATTGCTAGGCCCCCAGTCACTTAGAGAAAATAAATGTTGCCGTCTGGCTGACTCATTTGTTTTCAAAGTAGGAGACACTGATCCCATAACAAGGTTCTGTATAATAACTCAATCTCTATCAATCATTGGTTGTACCAGAATGGAGCAGGACAGGACATGTATTTGTGAGATTTTGGCATTCCTGAAGTATAAGGCAAAACATTCACTGCCTCCAAGCACATAAACAATCCAATTATTATGTTATTCAATGAGAGCATTTAAAGTAAACATTGAAAAGGTAACTTAAGAAATGGAAGACCTGTGGATTTTTCAAAAAGATCTACATTAATAAAAGCTTAAAAACTCAAAGACAGGCCAAATGTCCTTTTGGTGAAAGCTTGGAGCCAGAAGTTTGGGATTTCAGAGTCTGGGATATTGACACATACATAATGGAGCATCTTAGAGCGCAATGCAAGTCTAAACATGAATTCATTTATGCATGTACACCTTATACACATACCCTGAAGGCAGCTTTATACAATACTTTGAGTGTGTGTATGTGTTTAGACTGCAACCCAAAACATGAAGTCAGGTGTGGAATTTTCCACTATGACATCATGAAGCATTTCTAGAAGTGTTTCAGATTTTCAAATACGAGGCCACGGAAACTGACAAACTCTATGACTATAAGGGATATAAAATCCAAAACACTGAACACAAAGAAACCTTCATATTTAAGTTTTTTTTTGTTTGTTTCTTTGTTTTTGACATATGGGAGAAACTCCAACCATTAATTATCACTACGGCTCATCATCAATGTTTAGGTCGTAGGGTGGGATAGTTGTGTAAGCCTACAGAAGCTGAAGGACAATGTGCAGGAGATGGTTTTCTCCTTCTACTATCTGGGACCTGGGGACTGAAATCAGGCCTTTAGCTTGGTGGAAAGTGCCTTTACCTGGTGAGCCATCTCGCTGGACCAGAGGTGAGATTTTCAAAAGTGATTCAAAGCTATTGTAAGCTCAGCATCTGACAAGTAGTAAGTACTCAATAAATGACAGCCCCAAGTAAAAACAGAATCTTGCCGTTCTCGTTTATATACACTTTAAATTCACATAGTTTCTTTAATTGATGACCGAAGTAAAGGAAGAGGGTCTCTGGTAAAGGATAAACAGAGATTTGAAGGGTTAAATAAAAGGGCGGCAATGTTGGAATTTTTACTCAAAAAGAGAACTTTCAAGATATTATGGGGTCTTAACCTCGGAGTATATATTAGTTTATTACTAAGGAGCCATGTTTGTTAAACTGAAATGGTACTATGTATTTCAAAAACCTGTAGGAAACTCTTAGAAGTATGTATAACCAAATTGGTATGATTTACTTAAAATGTTTTTTAATTGCTGGGAGACAGAAAACGCAACACTGGCAGAGTATTTACAGTTTACACGGGGTCATGTTCCATGCAGATGAACTTCATCTTTCTCTTTATGTATGCTTCATAGCAGAAAAACTCTTAAAAATTGTACCCAGTCAGCTGCTTCACACCAGCTCTTCTCCACATTCACTCATGGAAACTGCTCATACTTGTAACATGTTTAGTCCAAAATATTTAATCCTAGCATTAATGAGTTGGTTTTATATACATGTATTTACATATTTTGCATTACAAAATTGTGTTTTGAGACTCTTACAGAACTCTAAAAAAATGCAAAAATTTATTTCCGTTCTTTTCTTTTTGCTCTTCAATGCCTAACAGGGTCTAAGATGAAGCTCTCCAGGAAAACCATTTGCCTGGGGACACTGGCCAGACCCCCTGCTCTCCGAAGAAGGCCTGTGAGCTGGAGGGAAACTGGCCCAGTTCATTTCTTTTGAATAATGTCTGGGTGTTCCGGTGCTCCGTGATCTGTCTAGAAAATCAAGTTCTCGCTGTGTGGGCTATCAATAGTCTAGTAACTCTGACTTTCCAAACTTCTCCAAAACGCGCTTGAACCGTAAATCAGTATATAAAAGGATTTAAAGCAAAAAGTTTGACTATGCCACGGTACGCTATGAGGCTTTCCAGGACTCGGTGCCTTCGGGGCTCCTACTTGCCAATTTTCATCTGTTTCATGGAGTTATCAAACAGAAAGCTGTTATTATTTGGGACTAATTATGTATTAGGTTTTCCTGAAAAATTGGTGTTTTTAAATCATGAAGTTTCCGGAGCACGAAACTGGGGCTCAGCTTTTCCATATTAACCAGTACGGGCCCTTGCAACTTGCACACCAGCTCGCCCCACCCAGCATGCCGTTCTCCATTCAAACACATGAAAGGCGGACAGATATCTGTTAATTAGCAGGCAACAAGAATTCTAACGAGAGCCTTCAGGAACAATTTACTGTTCTCCTTTCTGTTTTGAAGATCGTCATGTGATTTTTTCCCCCCCAACTTCAGCAGTGTAGCTGAAGGGAAAATAATCCACACATGGCAGGGTCTCTAAAACTGGCTTTCCGATACTCCGGGGGTAGAAGATGGGGGTGGAGGTGGGGGCTCAGCTACAGATCCTGACTTCTGACACTTTTTGTAAGAAGCTGAAAAAGGAAGATTCAGAACTGGGCTTATACATTAAATTCAAACCAGTTCCTATACACGTTTATCTCACCAAAGGATTTTTACCTGTGTTTTTATTTTTTCATGTTTTTTTAAAAAAAAAAAAAAAAAACGGTATTTGAGGATTTGCCATTTGATTCCTGTGATGCCAACTCGAAGAACAGAATTGGTGGTCAATGGGTCCCTAAAGGCTACTGGAAAGTCTCGCCTGCCAGGTCACTCCCTGCCTTCTCCAGGACTGCTTTTAACGTTAATGACTCTCAGAGAACAGCTACCCAGCCAAGCGTGAAAGCTGTGGGTTCACTCAGCTCCCACAGCTCACAGGAACCTTGAGATTCCAGCCTTCATCAAACAAGAGTTTGGGCTCTGGCACTTTCCCAATTTGGGGCTTAATGTTCCCTCTAGCTCCGCCCACTGTGGGGGAGGAGGCCTCTGAATCCACACACATAATAAGCTAATCCAATCGAGTCAGCAGTCTCTCCTGGAAAGTAACATCGCACAGCAGTATATTAGAATGTTAAATAAATGAATATTAAACATTCATTCATCAGAGGGGGAAAAAAAAGTTTAAATTGAGTTAAAACAGAACTTTCCAAACTTGGTTGACCACTCATATCTGGCGCATCTGTGAACATTCCTTGAACTCACATTAAGCAGTACTGCTCTTGAATCTGGTTCTCTCCCATGCTGCCTCACTCCATGAACCCCTACTTACTTCCTGATTGAGCTCAAGATAGAACACATGCGTCTTAGGCTCTAGCTCCCACTCTTGCTGCAGGCCCTTCGCTTGAGTTCATTTGTTGAAAGCAAACGCTATCTCCTTGGAGAGCTTTAGAGGCACAAACTGAAGGTTAGGGCCCGGGGGACTTCACTGAGGAAAATATTTGCAAAGGTAATGGCAGGCACTTACAGATAGACCCAAACTTCAGAAAGACTTGCTGGAGAGGCTTATTTATACAACAGAACTTTTGTGACATTGTGTGTATATGTGTGGTGCTGGGAATGGGAGCCAGGACCTGGTGCATGCTCAGCTAGCACTCTACCTACCACTGAGCTATGCTGTCTGCTGTTGAATATTTTTTTAAAAAATTAGTAATTGTATTTTCTAGAACTTGTTGAAATCAGAATATGATGTCTTAAGAGTTCTGTTTGGATTTTTAACTAATTCTGATTATGTATCGGTGTATAAGTAGTGTCAGTTTTTCTAAGAGTCCACCTTGTTGATTTTGTGTAAAGATTTATAGCTCATGGTACTTCAAAAATAAGTTAGCTACAAAGCATAAAGACAATCCCTTGTAGTTTGCTTTACTTATTTATTGTTGGTAAACACTTTTTTCATAAATAACAATTATTTTTTGTTTAGCAGATCCAAGGCTAGCAACTTTCTTAATCATATTTGTGTGACTAATTCCTACAAAAATTCCTGTCATATGATAGGAATTTGATAAATGTTAAATGTGCCAAATTATCTCAGTCCTAAATATATAGAAATTAATGAAATTTTACTGCACGAAAAGCCTGTTTAAGTTCATATTTTATCTAAGATTACAAGTTGCCATACCATTTATCAGACTGAGAAGCCATTAAATTTCCCACTCAGAAATTTTCAACAATGTATAAGTTATCGATCAGTCTGTTAAATTACTGGACATTAGAATACAACCAGATTTAGTCTCATGAAAGTACTGAAATAGAGAAAAAAAAAACCCACGATGTGCATAAATTTTCATCCTGTGTTAGAAGTTACATAGGATTGTTCTAGTCCTTTCAAGAGAAGTCAGCTAGGAATCAAGTTTCTCAGTAGACTCAGGGAGATATAATTAAATGTAGACAAGTTATCAGGAGACTCCTTTGTGGATAAATGTTGGAATCAAAGACATGCATACTTTATTAACTTAATCATTAAGATCTCCCAAAGAAATACTTAGGTCTGAGGCTGGCACTCGGGGGTAGAATGCTTGAACAGTAGGCATCAGTCCTAGGGTTGTATCCTCAACAGACTCCCCAAAAATAAGAAAAAAAGAAGAGAAAAATGAAGCAGTTGGAAGTTTCCGACCTAAGGGTTCATAGGAGAGACTAAACAAAGGGAATATTCTAGCTAGACCTTCGGAAAGGAATGCAGTAGTTACTCTCTGTTCCTCATGCTCACTATTACTTTCTTCTTCGTTCAGATCAATACTGACAAATCTAATTCCTATCACTGGGCATGAGAAGAAACGTAAACAAGTTATATACTCCTCTCTCAAACATTTAAATACTAAATTATTTTGAAAATAGTCTTGTCTACCTTTGCAAAGTTAAAATCTATAATTTTTATAATTGGAAAATGTGTTTTGACAAGAAAAAGCAATATACAACTATGTCTTTAATATGCAAAAATAAAAATGTTTTACTATAAATTATTAAAAACTACACACTCAGCACATGAAAGCTAGATTTGGTATGAACGTTTTGTATAGATACTTTTAAAAATAAAACAGGAATAATAACTTGGTCACATTACATCCTTTATTTCTGTCTTGGAATAAAAAAAACATTGTAACATCATATCTATAATTTTGTCACTTTTTATTCTTATATTTCAAAATTCAGCTTTGATAGGGCTGGCCAGAAGAGATTTTAATAGAGAATTAGAATCATAGATTAAGGCAGATATCCAGGGAATAATAATAAATTTTAGCATTTCTGCCAATTAAAAAGAGCAGCCGATGATGATCAACCAGTGAGTGTTACTGAGTACCACAATATGTGAAAAGTGACTATGAGATGCTAGCACCATCCTTCACTGTGAGCAGTGCTCACTCAGCAGTGCCTTAGACCATGCTCTCACAGCAGACAAGGATGCCTAAAGAATGTTAGGAAGATAGGCAAGAACAATTGTGGGGCATTCGATTTTGCAAATTTGAAAAATGGATTTCTGTCTAAGAACAAAAGCACCACGTTGGGCTCAGCGAGTTTGTGAAGGCAGTGCTGCCTGTCCTCAGGTTTTCCACCCTAGTTGAAGCCTCCTTCCCACAATGGCTCATTGTGCACACTACAGAATCCTCAGAGTCTTCACATTTCAAGTGACAGGTGTTTTTAAGCAACACATGAGAATGGAACGTTCCTCATCCTTCTTACTATAATTTGCTTTTACAGCCTTCTCTGATAGTTTTAGTCATCCTTACAATAGAAAATCATCAAGACAATGCCATGATTTCACAAAGAGAAAGAATGACAGTTTCCCTGCTACTTTTCAAAACTGTTTTATACTACGATGTGAGATGGGCTTTGCTGAATGGCTGGAAGGAAAATCAGTTCTTACCGAGTGACACTTTATAATAAAGAACACCTACACCTGAACCACACACTCATCCCTAAGTATTCAGTGCTGTCATTACCACCATCAGGGTCTGTCCCAGAATAATTTTCTGACAGAGAAAATACAGCTTTGTTTAGAACAAAGTGACAATGTCAGTAAAACAAGGAATAAAGCATGAAGATCTGTGAGTTTTACCCTTATCCACACTTCTACAGCTCTGTTATTTCTTGCCTCCACTAAGGAGACTGGGCGCCGATCAGTGATTCATTTACCTGATCAATATTTACTATGGCCCTACCGTGCATCAGTGTTGCCCTGGGTGCTAATGGCAGTCATGGCCAAAACAGTTGCCTCCATGGTATAGACATATCTAAACAATTCCTCCAACAGAGAAATCCAGAATTATATACTATGAATGCAATGAAGGAACAATGCTGGCTGCCAAGACACAAAAGCAGGAAAAACGAATTTAGACTGAAATTCCTCTGTGGATCATGGGCCATTAAGGGTATCAACAAATCTGCCAGATGAAGAGCTGGGAAAGAGCACTACTTCAGAAGGCATGGCTTCTAAGAAGTTCTTGGGCATCGCATTCCAAAATCCAAACAAAGTAGTAGGCCCAGATGCCAGGAGGAGTGAAAAGCAGAGTGTGAGCTATGGTCAAATGAGGGCCTGAGGATTTTCTCCTGAGAGCCCTGGGGATGAAGCAGCAGTTGAAACATTGCTTCCCGATAAACTGTGTCTACAGCCTGAGGAATGGGCTAGGAGTTTCAAAGCGGAAACTGTAGCTGACTTTCCAATCCTTCTGTAAAAAGACCGTCCCACACCTCCCACTTTCTTTCCCAGCAGCAGTACCAATCTCACAGCACAAATGGCCATTCTGACATTGCTTCGTCGCCTCAGTGCCTGGCCCTGATTTGGTTCATGCCATGTAACTGTCCCCTGTTCCCTGCATCATCTTTACTAGTTAAATTCTTAAATGTGGGGCTGGAGAGGTGGCTCAGAGGTTAAGAGCACTGGCTCAACTCCCAGCATCCACATGGGAGTTCATAACTGTCTGTAATTCCAGTTCCAGGGGATCTGATATCGCCATACAGACACACATGCATTAAATAAAGAAAGAAATATTTAAGCCAGGCGGTGGTGCACACCTTTAATCCCAGCACTTGGGAAGCAGAGGCAGTCAGATCTCTGTGAGTTCAAGGCCAGCCTGGTCTACAGAATGAGTTCCAGGACAGCCAGGTCTACAGAGTGAGATCCAGGACAGCCAGAGCTGCTATACAGAGAAACCCTGTCTTGAAAAAACAAACAAAAATTCTTAAATGTGGGGCTGGAGAGACAAGTCAGCAGTTAAGAGCACTTGCCCTCATATAGCAGCTCATATTATCTGTAATTCCTGTTCCAGAGGATCTGATGCCCTCTCTGGTCTCCACAAGCTCCAGGTACCCAGATGGCGCTCACACACACACACACATATACAGGATAAGCACTCATACACATAACAAAGATAAATAAATATTTTAAAAGGAAGTCTTTAAAAAAAATCAACATTCAAGGTAATCCAACTGCTAATCCAGTTCCCTATGAAGGCCTCATCCTTCTAGAAATCCTATGTCACTCAATATGAAATTCTGACAAGCAAGAAGGAAGTCCTGGCAAGGAGATGACATAGACTATGGGTGAGCTGTCTGATAAGATTTCTCAGCAAACAGCTGCCCAAGCCCACAGACCCACACCTAAGTCCTAGGCTGAAAACCATTAGTGAAGAACACACCTCTTCTATATTTAAAACATGGGGAATTTGATTTAAAAGAAACTTACAAATACATTTTATGGTGTTACTATACAAACTTATTTGCACACACATACAGATAAACAGACAAAAGTTGTAACCAGATGATTTGTCTATTCCCTCACCTTTAATGTCTCCTTACTGTGCACAAAGGCATGAATATGTGTTATAAAAAAAAACCCCAAGAAATCCAAGACATCTCAAGAATAAAGACAAGTCAGATCCCAGAAAGCTAAATCAGACTTCTGAAAAGTTACTCTTCTCCTCGCCTGTCCTACAACTGAGCCATAGTTCTACCTAGGAAGCAACTAGATTAACTTAGACACAGGCTCTTACATTCCACTTTCATCTGTTATTGGTGCTCTACCTACTTCTAGAAGGAACTACAGCTTCCTTTAAGTGAGAATTCTCAGTAACTGAGATGGCTTCCCCCTGCACGCTCACAGAGAGATCATCGGGAGCTCACTGAGTCTGAACATGCCATTCTGCTGCAATTCTACCATCCATCCAATGGAGATGGACCCAAGTCAGCTGTATACATAATCATGGGCTCTGAAAGACCATTTTGTCTGAAAGTATGGTATAATAAAACAGGATTTTTGTAATTCTGATAACATTCGACCACTTTCATAAAATTATCTTAAAAATGAATTTATGGAAATTATTTCAAGTAGAGTCCATATTAGCACCTTAGGAAATGGTGGCAAAGTCCAACATGAAATAAAGCAATGTTATATACTCTGATGCCCCTTGAAGGCATCTTCTTACCCACCTTGATCTCTTTCATGCCATGTTCGACTTCCAGCAGCTGGTGAATTTGGAGAGGGATAAAAGTCTCCTGTAGGACTTGGCTCCATATTTTCATCTATGGATATAGTTTTGGGTCTTTTGCTGTTAAAATATAATAATAATGGCATTAATAGTCTTTCTAGAAAGATGTGTAGCATTCACCAAAAATTGACTTGATTAAAAAAAAAAAATGACTTCCATAAATCCAAGTTAAAGTGATAGTTTGAAAGAATGGTGAGTATTCAAGACATCCACAGGAAGAGTGAACATTCCTAGTACTATATACTTCCTATCCTGTATGTAAACACACACACACACACACACACACACACACACACACACACACACACACACCATCTATCTATCCCCACCCCTACCTAACAAAAAATGTTTAGTATATTTACCTTCTCAGATTTTTTTTCAGGGAAACTTCAGTCATTACAAAGTGAACTCTCAATATGTCTTTTCCGCTGACATTAAAATTTTGTAAAGACGCACTGATTCATCTTATGGTTTTGATATTAATACTGTTCACTTCACAGTATTTGCCACAGACAATGCAATGCTTTGGGGAATAAGGCAATGGAACTGGGCAGTGAAACAGCTTCAGAAACCCACATTTGACCAAGTCATTTATTAGATCCAATAGCAGGGCTCCTCAACCCTTCTAAGCTCAGCTAATCACCTGTAAGGTGGAAATAATAAAACCCAGTTTAAAGGGTTTGGCTGAGAAGATGAAGTGAGCTAATAACTATAAAGCTTTCAGTTAAATGGCTTGCAGTTTGAAGATACTTATTAAATATTAATCATTAGTGTTGACCTTGTAATTAATAACATGAAGACCGTTTCTAGAACTTTACTAGTTGTAAGTATTCCATGTTCATTACCTTTTCCTTAAAGAAATTAGGCTACTGGTCCTTTATTTATGAGATCAACCATGAAAAATGATTATTGCCAAATCAAATGGTGTGATTTTAGAAAATACTTTGAGTGGAAAAACATGACTTACTTATTACAAAGAAAAGTAGGTACCTACAGCAAAGATTAAAAACTAGTTTATGACATGTGTGATACTTTTGGATACTCTACTTTGATATGCTCCGACCAATACCCTGGTAAACATCTAATTATTGACTCTGAAGTGAATATATGGTCTTTTACTTACAGAATTCTTATTTTAACCTATGTTCTTATGCAACAACCGCAAAATTCCACCTGAATTAACTTTATGCTCCGTTAATAAACATAATGCCACCAAAGTTTGGAACTGCAGATTATTTCAAAGACTGCATGCAAACCAAGACTCCATTTTTAACAAACAGGGACAAATCTGGAGAAGTTCAGTGAATGTTCCCAGGACAAGTAAACAAAAGGAGGCACACCAGGAGGAGGAAGGTCTCCCAGGCAGGGCGCTACGAGGCCTGAACCCTTGAAGCTTGCACACGTCTCTGTTCATTTGTAGTTACACTGTGGCTACTTGTTGGCTGACAATTCCTGGAGTACTGACATGACAATTTCTCCCCCTGCTAAAGCTTAGCAGAAATGATATCTCTTTAGTCTCTACCAAAAGTATCCAAATTTAGAGCTTATGCATATATTTTAAATTCTCCCTTTAATGTAATTTTCTTCTGCTATGAGTCAGCAGCAGTATGCAAAAAAACTGAGGAAAATTTATTTCCACGAGGAGCCACAGAGAAATGGCCTCCTTATTTTGAAGCCCTGCTTATTTTGAAGGACAAAGGTTGGCCATGATGAAAGACCTGTGCTGACAACATACAGATCTGAATGGAGGATATTAAAAAATCGTAATTCACATTTTAAATTTAGAAAAATTAAAGCACTTTTAAGACCTTAACATATCAGAGATAATTTCAGTGAAAATAAACCCAATTATCTTGATATACAGTTTAATTACATGAAAATACAGTTGGGCCATAAATGTTATAAAATCGACCTTACTTTATAAACATAAATATGGATATTCCCACGACTATTCAAAGACAATTAGCTTTCATTACTGAAAAGAATCTAGAAAAATACTTTCCCAGATTGTCTTTTATTTTTAAAATTAGCATAATGCGTGCTTGTTTTATGGAATTCATACGTTCTTATGTTAGTCTGTGGATATATTGAATGCTCTGAGAATGAGATGGGTCTTCGTACATGGAAGACACAACTCAAAAATGAAAAACCCACATCTATAAAAGTTATCTTGAATGAAAGTTATAAAGGTAGGAGAAAAAGAAAGCATGTGAGCACAGACTGGTTAAGCCAGTCTCAGAGCTGCTGAGGCTTTCATTGGTACCAGGAGAGCTAACTGATTTAGTCACAGAAACTCAATTAATCGAACACTGCAGTCTCAAATCAGGCTTTTAATGTTAAGGCTAGGGGAATGACACTTTTTTCAGTGCAGATGTGGTATTACAGCGAAAGTTGTCAGGATGTACTGGCTATCCATGAGGGGTCACTGCAAGCAGGATCACCTACATGGATTTTAAAATGTATTTATGTGTATGAATGTTTTGCGTGGAGGTGTGCCATGTGCACGCCTGGTGTCCATAGAAGTCAGAAAATGGTGTGTTTCCTGGAACTGGAGTTTTCATATGGCTGTGAGCCACCATATGGGTGCTGGGAATGGAATCCAGGCCCTCTGTGAGAGCAACTTTTGCTCTTAACTACTGAGCCATCTTTCTAACTCCCAGTATCACTTTTAAATTTGCCAAAAGATTAACTGGCAGAATTATATTTCATGCCATAAGACAAAATCTCATTAATATAGTTCATTCCCGCCCCTTCCCACCAAAATAAAAACTTTAAAGGTGCTTGAACGGCAACTGCATTCAATATGAGATTATAAAAAAAAAATGATTCTGGCAAAAATGTAAAGTCTGTGTATTGTCAGTAGAACAAGTATTACCCCTCTTTACCATCTGTCTGTCTGTCTGTACTGTGGCCTATCTGTCTGCATAAAGGGTGAAAGCGTGCACAGCATCCCGGTCATTACCTGCTCGGTGGGGAAGACAACGACCTCTGCAGGTTGACACCAGAGTTCATGTCGTGATAGTACGGCTGGCTGGGGATTTCTCCGATTGGGAAGTTGACTCCAGTTCCCTGGGTTATGGGTGCTGAGGAATACATTTTTTTAAAGACACGTTGTAAGTGCTATTCACAGTTATCTCTGTTCAGATATAAACCCACTAATTTTTTTTCATGGCTCTGGGCAAGAGCTCTCTTGACCTGCAGATGCGATATTCCTTGTATGCTGTGGGTAAGACCCCAAATCCTCAAGTCAAGTTTGAGCATTCCAGAAACTCACACTAGATCCCTGGGCTACCATGTCCTCTCCTCCCACTACCCAATCTTCTTCATTCATGCCCTCATCTTAGAAATCACTGCATCTGTCATTCCCCAGGTTGTACATGTGGGCAGAGCAGAACAAACAGTCCCCATTACTTAGAACCAAACAAGAGGCTTGCACCGAACTAAATCTTTAAGATTTTACATATATATGTATATATGTATATGACTTTCATAAATAAATAAAGATCCAAAGCTATTATCCTCTATTAGTTCTAACATCAGCATTAGAATGAAATAAAAATCATGATGGTTAGCAAGGTCTGGTGGCATGCATCTGTAATCCCAGCACTAGGGAGGCTGAGGCAGGAGAATAGAGAAGTCAAGGCCAGACTGGACTATGTAGCAAGTCCAAGGCCAGTCTGATGTACATAGTGAGACCATGTCTCAAAATAAACAAAATAAACAAACATAAAATCACAACGTGTATAATTTGGTTTAAGTAAATCTAAAATTAGGGCAGGAATGAGTAAAGCTTATGGAATATGAAGTAAAACCCTAAGTGTTTTGCAAATCCCTATTAGAAAGGTTTTATAAATGAATGTCCATTGTCTCTTCACTCCATATGCTGGAGTCTAAGGACAAAAAGACTTTCAGTTCAAACCCTCTGCCACTTATACAGAATGTGCCTCAGTTTCCAAATAATAAGAGGGGAACCTAGCCATATGGTTATTTGGGTATAAAAGAAGTAGCAGTAGTGATAGCCAGCATCATGTCTACTACACAGTGTGTTAATCAGATGTGAGCTCCCTCCCTGTGTTTATAACCATCCTCTGGTGAAATGCAGTAGTTGGTAAAGACAGAACAGTTTTTAAAAATGTGCTAAAATCAGGCGAAGACAAATGAACCCATTGGATGGAAGTTTATTCTTTAAAAAGCTATTGGCTGAGGAATCAGGAGAGAGTTCAGTGGGTACAGTCCTTACTATGCAAGCAAGAAGATCTGAGTTGGGATCCTCAGCATCCATATAAAACAAGTATTGCAGCATGCACTTATAATTCCCATGCTGGGAGGTGGAAAGGATGACCTCATGGGTTCCCTGACCAGCCAAGTTCAATGACAGATACTGCCTCAAAACATAAGGTAAAGAATGATAGAAGATCACACATGTTGGCCTATGGCCTCTGCATGAGTGTTCGCATGCATGCGCGCACATGCACACACAAACACACACACACACACACACACACACACACACACACACACATAAATATATATGTAAAAGAAAGTAAAAAGGAAGGAAGGAAGGAAGGAAGGAAGGAAGGAAGGAAGGAAGGAAGGAAGGAAGGAAGGAAGGAAGGCTGTTGCCTGTGCCTATTACAAGCAGGCATTGCACTGGATACAAAACATACAGTGCAGTACATAGAGCAAACGAAACACTTGTACAAACATTAAAATATTCCGGCAATGTAGAAAGTAGCAAAACTGTCCCAGTGAGCAGCATAATCAATATATTCTGTAGGTTTTGCAAGAAGAAAGAATAGTAGTGACTTGAATGGTCAAAAACAAAAATACTATGAAAAAACCCTATCTGGCAGAAACGTTGGAGAAGGAGCAAGGCACCCAAGGAATATTTTTCCAAACCGATGTGCCTGTAGGAGTGAATTTGAGAACAGAGAAAATATACAAAGTGAAGAACTAGGCAGCCAGTGTCAAGGGGCAGTGTGCGAGGCCAGCTGAACACTCCAGCCTTCAGGAGGTCTATTCAGAGTGCACTGGAGACTTGGCGACAGGTTTCTGGAGCCCTTGAAATCCACTCCAACACACAATCTGCTTAGCCACAACCTCTCCTAACTGCCCTCAGCTGAATGTGTAGGGACTCCAAAGGATCGCTAATTTTCAAGAATTTTTTTTTCACTCAGAGCTTTTAATAACATTAAAGTGTATGTCTATCAATTTGATTGCATTTTAATATCTGTTAGGCCAAGATTAACTTCAAATGTTCCTTGGAAAGTACGATTAAAAGGCGTGTGTTTTACTGCAGAGAACTAATCAAGACGATGTAGAGAAGATCTCTCTCTACTAAAATACAGCAAATCTATCTATACATGCAAGAAGAGTCTTAGCTCTAAACTTCCAGAGCCCCACCTTCTGCTAAGTTGTTAACTGTTCCATTTAAATTATTCGATATACGTAAAGCTTCTTTATACAAAAAAATATTTTTATGCTGAATGTAAAAGTTATCTGAATTATTTAGCCAGCTGCAGTACTGATGTTTGTTGTGACCTGAAGTATGCCAGAGGTTTAGAAATGTGGACTTTCTTACCTCAGAGTAGCCACATGCTTTAAAATTGATTTGTAGAACCTTGGTCTATGTGGCATGAGAAGCAGGGTATGTGCTAGAAGTAGGTAGCTGATTGTCTCAGAGACTGCGAACAATCTGCCTGCCTCCTACAGCAGAGATGTCCCATCTCAGACTGTTCAGACTGAGGTCACTCCCTCCGGTGGAGCCCCAGGTATCTGACCTGTGTCACTAGTCTTTCCATCCCCCTCTTACCTAATTCAGTCATCCCTCAGAAGAGACAAGTTACCAGAAGTCTCCAGTGTCTGTGTGCATCACTCTCCACTAAACTTGCTATTTGCTGTGGCCACTTCAGAAATCCAAGTTATTTGACAATGTATGGATAAAAATGACTAGAATTTTACCAGTCATATCTTTTGGAAACATTTTTTTAAGACATTATGATTGTACAGTACTTAGGCAAATTTCTTTCTATTGGATACAGATACCTTAATAGTCACTACAGTTTGTATGGCCATAACCATGCTGGGTATAGTATGCAGTAAAATGGTAATTAAAAAAAAAACCTTCAGGGTCAGGCATGGTGATGCATGTCTTTGATCCCAGCACTCGGGAGGCAGAGGCAGGTGGATCTCTGTATGCTCAAGGACAGCCTGGGCTACAGAGTGAGTCCAGGGATAGTAGGGATACAGGCTAGTCAGGGATGCATGGTGAGGCCCAGCCTAAACACTGTAAAACTCAGTATGCATTCTGAGAGTAAATGGGAGCTTATTGCAAAGAAAGTAAATTAATAATATACATGACCAAAAACCTTGAACAGTGCACACCTTCCTAACGGACAGTAGAACATTTGAGAAAAAGCAAGCTTGCCAGAGCTCCCTACTACTAAGCCTCTGAAAGCACCCACAGCAGATGCAAACATGTCTCTCAGCACCTTCCAGACAGCATTTCAAGAAAGCCAAAGTCGTAAAAGGACACTGGAAGTCCTAATGCCCTCCTAGGAGCTATGTGCCTAGGAGCTTGGCTTCCAAAGGTTCTTAGATGCCAGAAGCTGTCCTTAACCAACTTTTAAGATGGAGAAAATACCATTCGGCAGAGTTATCACTACCCTGAAACTGAATGAAACTACCCTGCCGAAGTCAACATGGACATTAGTAGGTCACGTGACAGTAAAATGCTAGACCAAAGAAGCAGGGGCAGGCCAGGAATCAAGAAGCCAGAACCTGTAACACACAGCATAAGGCTTGTGCAGAAGTTTGACTGAGCAAACCCCTAGTTCATAAAAAACAAAGTTCAACTGTGTAAACAAGAAGGTATTGTGAATATATTAAAATGCTTAGGAGAATAGGACTTGAGAGCATCTCAGAGACATCTATTTACATATGGAGGAGAAAGTAAATGTTTGCTGAATAAATTAACTAAGGAATGAATATGGATAATTAATGTACTAATTACAAATCAGTAATGTTTGTTATGATACATAACTTAAAAACCTCTAAGAAATGACAGTATGAATTAAGAATAAATGAATGAAACATGTTAAAGTTTACCTTGTTTCTGAAATGTTATGAGAAGATACTTTTAATTTACATTTTATGTCTGAAATTTCAATTTTTCAAGGCTCTTGAAGGTTCCAAAGTGGCTCTCATTTGACAGTACTCGGCATAGTGTTATTATAATGGGGTACTATGTGAATCTTTTTTGATGGATGCAGTGTTATCTATAATGTGGTATCATGTGAATCATTTCTGATGGATGCAGTGTTATCTACAATGTGGTACCATGTGAATCATTTCTGAAGGATGGCTCTACTGGCCTTCTCATAAGAAGGTACAAAATCCATTATGGAGCTTTCAAAATGGTCCAAGTGAAAAAAATAGTTTCCTATGCCCTATAGCTTCACAGTTTAGCCTCTCTGCTAAGGAACATCTTCAAATACCCCCTTCTTTGGAGGGGTGGGGGATCTGAAAAATCACACATGGCCTTAGATGATGGACTAGACCACCAGGAGCCTCATGCAAAGTACATACATGCACCAGAGCTGCTGGGATATACATATTCACTGCCATTCCTGATGCTGCTCCCAAGTAGATGAACCCATGACACCTTTATCTACTCTGAATTCTAGAGGAAGAGACAAGGTACATAAAGTCTTGAGTGTTCCTGTGTCATTCTCTGATAAACAGGTTTTTTGTTGATGTTTGTTTTTTGCTTTTTTTTTTTTTTGCTTTGTTTTGTTTGTTTTTGTCCTGGAACGTTCAGAAATCTGAGTTATTTGGAAAACTATGGTTAAGACAGTCATCTGGGAGCTTGGAGACAGTTCCTGAATAGGACTCCCCAGTTATTTGGTTAGTCTTACCCTGTTAGCTCACTACCTCTGCTCTTTACAGTTGGCTACAGCCCTCATGCATAAACTCTACAGTTGACACATATGAAGAAGCAGTTTTTGTTGCTGTTTGTTTGAGTTCTGCTTGTTTTGAGTCAAGATCTTGCTATGAACCCCTGGCTGGCCTGGAATTAGCTACGTAGCCCAGATGGCCTCAAACTTATTGTAGTCCTCCTGCCTCTGACTCTGGAGAGCTGAGATTACAGATGTGTGCACATGAGGATTGGTGATAAACCCAAACAGGGACTGGAGTGCCACCTGATCATCTACGTGACATCAGTTCTAGACTGTAACACTTCCTATCAAAACATGAAGAAAAACCACAGCCCCCAAAGTAAGGAGAACAATCTAAATCAGAGATGGGGTCAGGAAGAAAGCAGCCACCTCCTTTCACGTCATCAGTGCATTAATACCGGCACCTTGGATGCATTTGCTCACACTAGCAACAGAACAAGAGCTGGTTAATCAAGGGAGCTTGCCCTTGGCCTAAGTGGCCAGCTAGGTGAGTTTACCCTGGAAAAGCCCAATCCAGCCGGCCAAGAACGGCACCTCAGGTGAGGTGGTCGGTGTAGACAATTGGACATTGTTTTGGGATAACAATGCTTTCTATCTATATCCACGTACAATCTGCAAAGTTAATTTCTGCATCCCTTTGCACATTGCATATGAGAGTGTATATCCTGTATATCTCCAACCCCCCACCAACACGTTATAACTGAGAAAGCACTTATCTACAGGAAACTTATGTGGGTTATCATAACAACACAGAGTACATTTAATTAATCACACTTCCTTTGATATAAATGCCCATCTATGGTCACAGAGAGAACTGAACTGAATGAATACCAATATGATGACCAATAAGAACAGTCTAAACATGAGTGTTACACAACAGAAAGCTTTGATGAGTTGAATGAAAATATTTTACAAAATTAAATAATATATTCACTTGTTTCCTTAGAAAAATTGAGTATTTTAAATCTTGGATTTTAAATTCGAAGACTTCTATGTAGTCACTTTTCACATTGTATTGAAGATTCAAAATGTACAAGATTTTAATCATTCTGTGTACTTGTGTAGTAAGAAAACCGTTTACTTACTTCTGGATACCCTCACAAGCTCTGATACATTGAAGACGCCGGATTTTACAAAACTGTCCTCAAGGTATCCTGGAAACAAACATCAAAGGGAAAAATGTCAGCATAAGCACGGAGGAAAAGTGCCAGTGAAGTTCTAGAATTTGTTCATTTTCAGACTCGAACAAAAGCCAAGGATGCTTATTCTAAAGACAAGTATGAGCAGAACCTGAATGTAAACAGAATCTGTTTTTCAAAGGCCAGAAGTATAAATGACATAAATATCCCATGGAATTTCCCGTTAACTTTCTAAATTTGTAATTGGTGGGATCATATTTGCCACGGCTGTTATATTGGGACCGAAGTTTGGGACCCACTCTGAATGCATCTTGTTCTGCAACACCTGGAAGGCCACAGTCTACCATCTTAAAAAAAAAAAAAAAGGTGGGGGGTAGAGATAGAAAGAAAAAGGAAAACCACAACCACAATCAGCACCTTGTTGGAAATGCTTCAAAGATCTCGAAAAACCACCATTCTTTCACAAATCCTTCCCTGATCAAAGAAAACTGAGCTGTCGCTACCAGAACTGCCAGCCTTGTTCCCAGGTCACATGACTCCCTCTGTACACCAACTTCAAACTGTAAACTTTCAGTTTTCTTTATCCATTTTCAATATTTTCCTACTACTGGATCTCCCTTTCCACCTTCTTTTTTATTTTATTTTACTTTATTTTTTTAAGAACTAGATGTCTACTCAGCAAATGACAGTGAATCCAGGCCTTCAGGGTCCACGTATAGGCACAGGGTCCACAGTGGTTCTGGACCTTGAGGAAACCCTAGCCTGCTTGGTAGCTCATCTTGCGGTGTCTAGAAGTTTTAAAATTCTTATTTCTGTCAAGAGTGTAGTGACAGAAATAAAAGTCTGAAATGCTCACAAATGAAATACTTCTAGAGCCAATGCCCCAGAGCCTCAGAACCTGTGACTAGACTGGATTTCTCACACAACTTCATAGCTGACCAAGGGTCAGATTCAATACAGAGAGATGACACATGGGTGGTGAGCCACACAGAACCATCAAGTCAACGATCTGGGAGGCAAATCCTAGTCACAGTTTGTGGTTATGGGATGTTAGTTTTGTGAATGTACCCTATTTTGTTTCAGGGCCCTTGTCTATAAATGAGAGGTAGAAAATTCGGCTACTTCATGGAGTTATTATCGATGCAAGGTAAGGTAAAAACATTAAACTCAGGGTAGAAGCAATCAGGGCTGGGGAAACCAGTAATCCAAGCACACAGGAGGCAGAAGCAGAAGATTCTCTGTGAGTTGTGACAAAGTGAGAGCCTGACCCCAAACAATGGTAAACACTAGTTAGATGTGAGCACTACATGAACAGCCGGCAGAGCCAAAACCTGAACACTGCACTGTGCACGAAGAGTCTCGAATCATAGAAGTTGTAAAATTTCACTTAGAAAATTCAGCCACCCAGCGTGCCTAAGAGGTAATTGCTGCACAGGTAGAGGTGGTGTAAGGAGCCACACAGGTGGGAGCGTGGCTTCACACACAACCTGTTCACCCTTTAGAACGAGCAGAAAGGAAGCACAATGTCTTATTTGATGATAAAGCCTAAGTCTCAAATTTAGTCACTACTCTGGAAAAAACGTATGTATTTCTCTGAGAATAACAAAATGTCCCTAGCTGATGCATGGTTCTTTTACGAAACTGCTTGAGTAATGAGTTCTTCCCTAGGTTGAATTCCTTGCAGAGATTACTGAGAAAGGTCTGTGCAACTAGTCCTCTATAAGGTCATAAATGCAAAAAAAGTCATAAATGCAAAAAGAGACAATTGATTCCATTTGCCTAGATGGGAACAAAGATGTTTAAATGTTCTAGGCCCCTGTAGGTTTTGCTGTTTTGTTGATTTTAAAGACTAGCTTATTAAACTTTATTTTATAGACAGTAAACATATTTAATATGTCAAGCAGAAACTCATCAGTTATTCAGCATCTCTGGAACCTATACACTGTTTTATTCTGCAGCTCCTGGCTGGAAGACCCCCTCTCTGTACGTGCTGACTTCAACTTTCAATGTCCTGCTGAATGATGACACATTCTGATAAACTGTCCCCTCATCCCACCCTCGGTTTCCTCCGACTCTCTGGCCAAACATAACCCCTGTCCTCTGTGCTCACATCACACCTACTTAGTCCTAATTTTACACTTTACACATTCAGATTTTCCAAGATATTTATTTTCAAGTATTAAAGTCTTTGTTGGATTATCAGTTCCTTTATTTAGGGGAGTGACTAGGTTTTGCTTTTCGCCATATCTCCCTCAGCCACTGACTCATTGCCTATATATAGAGAGTAACTACTAAATGAACACAGTACAGTATTTTAAAATTCAGCTTTGAAAACCAAGGTCATAAATTAACAGCTTAGTAGTCTTATAGCCAGATAGCTCTAGCTGGCATAAAATCGAAGGGTATCTGCCCTGGCCCCATCACTCCCTTGAACTTATTTGTTACAGGCATGTCTATTCTGCAGCACTTGGGTCCCAAAATAGCTATGAATGTGGCCTGATACATTTGCAGATGACACGTTACAACATCAAAAGTTTAGACTCTGGGTACAATAGGAAAAGTAACAATTATGATCAGATTATAGTCCTGGTTTTGTTGTATTTTAACGTGTAACTTTGGGCATATAAGTTAGTACAAATTACTAACCAAAGAATTCAAATAGGATCATAAAAATGCTTGCAAGATAAATTTATGAAAGAGGGCCACTTAGATGGCTCAGGAGGTAAAGTCACTTGTTGCCAAGCCTGACAACTTGAGTCGCATCCCTAGGACCCACACTAACTAACTCTCCCAAGCTGTCCTCTGCCTTGATAGGTATGTGTGTGCACATACACACAAATAATATAAAATCGATGAATGAGTAAGAGAATATGTGTTTTATAGCATATTTACATGAATTATATCACATGTAATATACAATATCTCAAAATATAGTTATCATCTTAAGTTTATTTCATCATAACCATGAGTAGTTAAGGCTCCACATGCTTCTAAGTCACATGGATTAAGATGATTCCACAGGGATAAGAAATTGAGATCTCGCTGGGCGGTGGTGGCACACGCCTTTAATCCCAGCACTCGGGAGGCAGAGCCAGGCGGATCTCTGTGAGTTCGAGGCCAGCCTGGGCTACCAAGTGAGTTCCAGGAGAGGCGCAAAGCTACACAGAGAAACCCTGTCTCGAAAAACAAAAAAAAAAACAAAAAACAAAAAACAAAAAAAAGAAAAAGAAATTGAGATCTATAAGGAAAAATGAAAGACTTGTTTTTACCAAAACTATGAAAAATAATGGAAATATATCAGAACCCAGTTAGTTGATAAAATGTTACCCCACAGGACCCACTGGCCTCTGCTCCTGGGTAGCTCATAGAGAGATCCCAGTGAATGGAACATTGCCAAAGAGCAGTAATAACGCCCACTGACAATAAGCCAAAAGGCTCGTGGTGGGTGGGGAGCAGGTGATGGGTAGCTGGGGTTTGTAGTGGCACTTTCTACTTCCTGTGTCTGCACACAGCACAATCTCTGTAATGGGCAAGAGTCACCTAGGACCCACAGAGAAAAGAATGGATGGCATAGCTCTTGAACAGCTAAGAGTGTCTGCTCCAGTAGACAAAAGACAAACACTTGGGCAAAGAATTGGGAAGGATCTTTCTCACAGTGGGTCCAGAACCCTGCAATAATACAGGCAGAGATTCAGCAAAACACCATGGTACTGCTGAGGCCATAAAACTCATGGTAGCCTCCAGGCTATGCAGACTCAGAGAAGCACGGTTTCACATGTTACACAGTCCACTGTAAATCTCAACAGCTAACGCAAAGGCCAGATATCTTCAAGTAATTTGGAGAGATTCAGAGTAAACTCACTTCATGTTCAAAGGAAATGTGCCCGTCTTTGAGGCAGAGCAGCTGCTTAATGGTTATAGAGCAGTAGTACACAAGAGCGTAAGCCGGGGAAAAAAGAAGAACTCTGAATTTGTGCATTGCTGTATTTACATACATCTATGCTCTTTAAGAAGAAAAAATTGAGTGGGAAATAAAGAGCTTCACAAACAGAAAAGTCTCAAAGGCAATATCAAATTATATTATTTTACTTCTTTTTTTTTATTTTTCTCTAACAAAACAACAGTAAATCACTACTCAGAAGTTAATATAGTGTTTAACCTCCTTTATAAACAATAACAGAAGGGACACAATGGCATATCTGTTAATATCTCAAATTATAATCAGCACCATTTAAATGTTAAGCAACATTTACATAGAAAATCCAAGGGAAGAATGATAACACTCATTTTTATGGTCTACTGTGTTCTATTCTTGAAATTAAAAAAAAAGCCACAGGGAAAGCAGTTATTAAATTCATGAGAGCTGTCTTCAAGTATTTGAAGGACTGTTAATGTAGATGGTAGATTAGACTTATTCGGAATAATTCCAGGAGCTGCTTCTTGGCTCCATAAACAAACAGATCTGCCATCCAATGAGAAACGTCCTAAAAAGCAATGTGAGACTGCAGTGTTAATGTTAACCAGCAGATGCCCAGTGACTATGCTTAAAAAGCCTTCAAAACCACAATGCGGCAAGAGCCATGACTCAGTACTGTCACCATTTTAGGGACCAGGGACCTTCTCCCTCCAGAGGTGGGAAGCTTCCTGTTGGGTCTGGGCACCGCCATCGGACATGAGAATTCTCACTTTGGGTTAAAAATAAAAACAAACCAAAAGGCACAAACTTTCCACAAGGCCCTCTGGAGCCCCTCAGCTCCACTTTCTTCTGTGTGTTTTCCCTGTGTTACTTTTCCTGCACTCTTCTTTCAAAGAAGGGATGACAGCATAAGACACCTACCAGGTGCCACCTAGCCTTTGATTCCAATAGTTTGCTTCTGTCAGCAGAATGGCGTGACTTAACTCTCCATTTATGGGTGCCAAGGGGATATGGGGAAATCATCCCACCCTCGCTCTTAGCCAGTCTCACGACATCACAGACCACAACTAAGCCCTTGCTACTTTTCTAGTAGGGTGTCATGTACAGTTCCAGTTCAGCCTCCCAGAGCTGATCAGATCCACCATTGAATCCAGAAAAATGGATAGGCATAGAGACTAAGTCTCAATCTATAGCCATGAAAAGATTCTAACATCTACAATAGTTTGTCTTTCAATATGAAATTTAAGTCCCTGGTAGCAAGGTTTCAGTGACCAAGTACTGTTAGGAAACGCCCAGTATTTCCAGACTGACAGTGCTGGATATATTTTCTATATACTTTTAGTATTTCCTTCCAGTTCTTAAAACTTTTTCCTGCATTTCTAATACATATAATTATGTGGTTTTATAAAATTAAAACAAATTTTATTTAAACAAATCCATATGCTGATATTTTCCTTTTGATGTCCTGTCTTTCCCTGTCTCAAAGGCCTCTTTTCTTTGAGTACACTGCATACTTGATAGACCATTTATTTGACCATTCTCTGACTGCTTGGCATTTTAGGTTATTTCCTATTTTAAACAAATACTATAAACAGCACCACCATTAAGATCCTCATACCCAAATCTTTGTCAGCAATTCTCATGATTTCCTTCGGCTGGAGTTCTCAGAAGCAGGATTACTAGGTCAAAGAACATGCTCTCTCCCAAAGGTCTTGGGCAAAACTGTCCAGCTGCTTTTCTATGAAGGTTTCTGCCCAGTTAAATTCCCCAGGGTGAACTGCAAGCTTGCCCCTCATCAGCGTGCGGGCCACACTAGAAACGGCTTGTCTTTAACCGTGGCAAGTTTATCTGGGCCAGGCATCACAGCAGGAATACTATAATTTTCATTTACTTCATTAAAATAAAATTGGATTTTTTTTCAGATACAGATTATTATCTCTTTGTCAAGAACTTTCTAAGATAGCCTTTTGAAAAAAAGGAACATAATACTGACAAAAAAAACCTAAAGTATGTAAAAGACTGATATGCTAGCTGAAATTTTAATACTGAGCATTACTTCTAGGCTGTCACATTTAAAGACAGTTTATGAATATTTTCCTCATTTGAAAAAAAAATACTCACTAAGATTTCTTTTCCCCACTTTAAATTCTTCCCTGATTATAATGGCCTTTGGCTCTTCTCAAATCATTGTAAGAGAACCATTTCTCCCTTACACCATTCACTGATGCTTTACGGTACGGGAATCATGATCCATCTTCATCATGGACGGCAGTTCTTTCATTGACCGATAAAGCAGTTCCCTCTGAGTTTTTTGTGTATGCTTGGAAAAGTACTATTGCAACTTTGTTCCTGTGAGACTATCATACCAGAGTGATGGGAACACATCACAAAACAGTCAGAAGACAAAACAAAAGCATGGCTTCAAGGTTTAGGGGAAACTCACTGACGAAATCACCTCGCCTGTATCTGTTTCTCAGACAACACTGTATGGTTCGTGAGTACTGACTTGCTTTCTACTTCTGAGATGATTTTTATATTCAAAATTATACATGATATAGTTCTATCTTTATCTTCTCAACTAATTTGAATTTCCCATGGCTAAGGCTGGAAACAGTGATTATTAAATGGAACTATAAATCATTACAAAGATGCTTCATTGCATTTAAATTGAATCTCAGCCTATAGTAGAGATTCATATCCTAAAATTCTGATATTAATTTTTTTTGTGGTACTCAGAGCTGCGTGCATGCTACAAAAGTGTTGTACCACTGAGCCATGTCCCTACCCTGCTAATATTAATTTAGAATTAAGTTTATTCTTTGACATCAGTTCTGAGTCCCCAGTATTGATTGAATTAGGGAGTCAGAACTTAAATATACAACTTAATATTCACCCCAAGAAAATCTTCACTTTTTTGAAACAGGTATTTTATAGTTACTGCTATGCTACTTGATTTACATAGAATAACACTGTCTGTGCATGTTTGTTCTTGTCTATGGATGTGGAAGACATGTCTCCCTCTATACTCCACATGCCTTTTCCCTGAACACAGAGGAAACCCATGAGATGGCTCAGTGTTCAAAAGCACTTCCCACGAAAGTCTGACAGCCTGAGCCTGATCCCCAGAACCCACAAGGAAGGAAAGGACCAACTCCCAAAAGTTGTCCTCTGACCTCCATGTATGCACTACGGAACACACAATAATAGCAATAAATATTTTAATTATAAAATGAACAGAAAACAAAAGAGGAATATGATTGAGGTGTTAAAAACAAAGAAATTGGATGTGAATACTTGTAATAAGTATAAAGCAAAGCAGAAAGCATAAAATATATTAATAAGTATAAGTAATTCACAAACTCCAAATGAACATAATAACACTCAAAGAGTTACATAAAGCAACTATTACAATACAGAAACTGGATAAAAGTATAATCACCAGAGGCATCAAGAAACCACAAGAATTTTAATATAGTTCTTCCAGAAATTAGCGTATCTATTAATCAGACTATATCATGCAAATGTATGCAAATTGTTCTGTATTGCTATACCCATGGAGCTTTAAGACAAGTTGATCATGTCCTCAACTACAGAGGTAACTTTAGCAAATCCTTAAAAGCAGAGGGTCATATTGTTTCATCTTTGAGAAATAAAATTGATAATAAATAAAGAAATGAGTAAGTGTTCTGAAATAACTTGGAATTAAAAAAATAAACAATGGACTAGAGAGAAAGCCAAAAGAGAAACTACAAACTATGTAGGAGGCTTGAGGCAACAAAGAGAAAAAGAAAACATAAACAATTTTTTACCATCAAAACAAGAACAGGCCGAGCGGTGGTGGCGCACGCCTTTAGTCCCAGCACTCGGGAGGCAGAGCCAGGCGGATCTCTGTGAGTTCGAGGCCAGCCTGGACTACCAAGTGAGATCCAGGAAAGGCGCAAAGCTACACAGAGAAACCCTGTCTCAAAAAACCAAAAAAAAAAAAAAACAAGAACAGCAAATCAATCTAAGGAAAGAAAAAAAACGTAATGGAATTATATAGCATTTCCATATGTTCTTACTGAACTTGTGGGAAAAGACATAAAGACAGTGTGAAGACAATTCCACTCTTGCCTCAGAGCCACTATTCAGTATGAGCTCAGACACATCGGAGTATTGCTACTCCACCATTCATATGCCAATGGTATTGATGATTAGACTGCTAGGAATAAAGAGCTGATAATTTTAAACTAATGAAATTAAAGATAAAAGCTGCAATGTGCAGATATGAAAAGAAAGAGGGGGGTGAGATGGCTCAGTGGTGAAGAGGACTTGCTTGCTCTACCCAATTTCATTCCCAGTGCCCACATGGTGCCTCATAACTAACTGTCTGTAACTCCAGTTCCAGGGAATCCAATGCCTTCCTTAAGCACTAGACATGCACATGATATACAGACACACATGCAGGCAAAATGCTCATATACATAAGATAAATTTTTAAAAAGAGACTAGAAATACTAAGATGACGAATAAATAAAGAATTCCTTGAAAAGAACCTTTTTGCAAGCCTGGCTAAGAAAAAACAAGAAACCCCACCAGATCAGCAAGGAGACATAACCATAGAAACCAAATGCAGTAAAAGAAGTGGGAGAGGATCGCACATAAAACTGACCACAGCTTTGAAAACTCAAATGAGCAATTACTTGGTAAAATAAAAGTAACCAAAATTGCAAAGAACTGGAAACCCTGAAATAGACCAATTATCCTAGTGCAGAGTTTCCCAAAATTCGCTCAACACTGTAACCACCTGGGGATCTTAAAACCAATGAATGTTTGGATCCCAACCTCAATTATTCTGACTTAATTCCTTTGGGGTGAGACCTGGACAGGAGAGAGTGTTACATTCCCCACAAGACATTCAAATGTGTAGCAGTTTGGGAAGCACTATGTCAACAACGAACCGAATAGCAGAAAGCAAAGCTCTGGTACATATTGGAGCCTACGCAACGGCAGGATGGCGGCAGGCTCCACCCTGGCCTGGAGTCAGAATCTGTGGGTGACTCGAGCGAACTTCAGAAGATGGCCATTCCAGAACAGAACAGATAGGTGACTGAACAACCACCTTAAATAACAACAGGCCCAGATGGGTGCACAGCTGGATGGAGTTTTGATGTCATTGACACTATCCCAGGAACCTTAGGAAATGATGACAAATGTCCTGATTGTTTTCTGAGACCAGCAGACTTAGTTCTTAGATGTTTCACCCCTTTCATGAATCCCAAGCAAAGAACCAATAAAAAATCTCCAGCACACACAAGTGCAAGCCCATGAACCCTAAGGGAAGCATCCTCCACTGGACATAGTGGTGCTATCCAGAGGACAAGTACAGCACTACCATTAAGGCTCACGACTGAGTACAGTCCATTACCAAAAAACTTATCCCTGCGGTAAAGGATAAACACTCACATGACCACATCAAGTGCTGACAATTCACTTCACAGCAAAAACCTGGTTTACTGAATCTCAAATCTAAGCAAAAACAATGATCAAAGCTAACAGTAAAGACTAGCAAAATCCACCAGCAAATTACTCTAAAGAGAGACAGCAAGTCTGCCATTCCTTGTTTCTGAACCTCCCCCTAGGCTCCTGCAAGTTTAGTTCTTAAAAATGCAATCTGGAAATAAGCCAACAGCAAAAGGACAAAGACTATATGACTTCACATATATGAGTTAATATAGAGCGGTTAGACTAATAACCAAAGCAGAGCAGTTGTTGGGGCTGGAGAGGGACCAGTGGGGAGTTGCTTAATGGATTGAGTTTAGATTTGCAAAATGACAAAGTTCTCAAGAATGCTTACACGATGATGTGAAAACATTTATTACTACTAAATTATATACTTGAAAATGATTAGGATGGCATACTTTATGTTCTGTATATTTTTGCCATAACTTTAAATATATAACTTGGAATATGTAACAACAATATGACTATATTCAGAAATAATCTTCACATTGGCATTTATGTTTATAACATTGTTTATAAATTACCAAATACAACTCTACTTGCAATCAACCCCATGGCTAATCTTTATACTTGAATATAGAGGGACTCAAAATTTTTGAGTTGTCTTACTGCTTCCTGGATATCTCTCTTTTTAAAAAAAAAAAATTTCTTTGAGTTACCGTCAGTTAGAATGGATTTCCAGGGAAAAATTATCACAGAGAAAATAAGAGATAACATTTTTTGAGGCCACAAATAAAGAAGAATTCATATCTGTTGCCTTTGAATGCAAAACTTCAATGGAAAAGTTTTCTTCTCATAATTTTAAATATCCCCTATCTTATAGCATTTCATGTTGAAAAAGAGAAATATGCAGATAACTTCTTATTCATCTATGATGATCAAAAGAATTTTCTGCTTCAGCTTTGAAATATAAATATTTTCACTGAATATATTTAGTTGCTGATCTCTTTCCATGACTGCACACTGGATACAGTTAGCTTTTTTGATCCACATATTTAGATCATTTTTAGCTGATACAAATTTTCTTCATTTATCTTCAATCTTATTTTGCTTCTAAATGCTCTGATTTTTCTACAAAGGTGACATAAATTCGTATGAAGCTTTCTCATCTTCTATCATCAATTATTTAAGCTTTTTCCCCCTCTGCATTTATGAACAAATAACCTGAGTTTGTTCTCTGTGTAAATGACTATTTCCACAGGCGGGGGTCTTACTTCTCTGCCACAGATTTTAATAGTATGAAAGCAACTTCTTTTACTATTTTTCCATCTTACATGGTTCCATATTTATTCAAACTGTATTTTTTGGTCCATCTACCATGGAAGTCCTTCCTCCTGAATAAAAGCCTAGTTCCTCATATTCAAAGACATACTTTTCTAGATGGTATTCACATATCCTTTCTTTGTTTTGTTTTTTGTTTGTTTTTTTTCATCAAGGACCTATTAGTGTGGTTGCTTTTCATTTAACCATATCCATAGTTTGGGTTTGGACTTGGGGAAGTATGTGACTTCCTTTTGGCTACATAAGTGAAGTCTGTAATCTGGGCTGAGCATGAGGCTGTAGAACGGGCAGAATCAGATATGGAGTTGTGTCTCCTCACTCAGAGGCTGCAAGGATCACTCAGCTGTATAAAAGAGTAACAGTAATGACAACGAAGATGCCGCTGAGTGCTCCTTACACAGCAGGCTTTGTGCCACACACGTCAGACTCTCCCTAGGCCCAAAGAGCAGCTTTGCCCATTTGGTCTTGTCTTCTTTGCTGTGGGTGCTGTTGCTGTTGACGACGATAACGACTCTGAATGCTTACATTTCTTAGCGGCCCCAAAGCACTAAACTCAAAGGTTTAAGATGCAGATTAAATAAGAAAACGTGTTAAAGTAGCTTAAGTTGGTAAACAATAAATGAGAGAGGTGGTAAAATATTAGTAGCAGTGCTCATCAAAGTTGCCAAGGAACTGGATCCTCCTCTCTCCCTACCACCTAGCTAGTTGAGAGTCTACCAGGTGACTATAGAGACAGGAACCTTCTGGGATGGAGGACTACCACAAGCACAGACAGGACCGAGCTTCAGAAGGACCCTGTCTTGGGGGGATAAACTAGTTAGACTGGAGTGGGGACATTTGGAGGACACACTCAGGGAAGGGGACGAGAGAGCTGGAGGTCTCTCGTGTCCTCCATTCCCTAGCCCTGCTGGTGTCCAGAATGGCACAGTTTCAAAGAATACAGAACCACCTCTGTCCCTGGCAGATGATCGAGATGATAGTGGCGTGGGTCTGCACTGTCTCACAGAAGCAGCACTGTGATCTCTCTGCTGAGATAACAAAATCAACCAGAAAACAGGGATTTTTGAATCCAGCCTGCATACATTAGTTATGTGGTGATGAGGAGATAAGCCTCTGTGAGCCAAGCAAGACGCTATCATTTGCTCTCTGTTTTCAACACAGTTAGAAACATTTTCAACAATTTATGAGTCTGTGTGGAAGTTTTAGTAAGAAGTGGCAAGAAGCCGAATCAGAGGTTAAGCCTGAAATGTGGGCTTTCTATCCAAAGGTTAACGATAATTTTTGATGGATACCTCAAGGATCTGTCTTTAAATTTCATCACTGTCACTCAAAACTGTATCTGGCTTTTAAAATGTTTTTAAGATATACTATTTATAGTTTGACAAACTGCTTCTAAAATTTATAAGAAAATAAAAAAGATTCAAAAATAACCTTACAAAACATATTATAAAAACCTAAAGTTAAAAATGATCAAAAAGATGCTTTGGCATTGGCAAAAGAGACATACAGGTTCATGAAATGGCCCATTAGCAAACATGCGCTTCTATAATTGTTGATAGTTGATAAGGGTGGTTGGACAATTCAGTAGAAAACAAAAGGCCTTTGCAACAAATGTGCATAATCAACTAGACATCTATATGAAAAGCAGATTAACATCAACCTTGAATTCCCACGCTATACAGTATACGCACATGTAATGAAAAGCTACTCAGCCATCAAAAGGAAAATGTGCTACCACACGAGTAAAGTGAGCCAAAGTGACTCTGCTGAATTACAGAAGCCATATGAAAATGAACATACATGCTGAAGAGATGGCTCAGCAATTATGAGGACTGGTCCAGAAGACCTGGATTCAGTTCCTAGCACTCACACAGTGGTTCACAACCATGTGTACCTCCACTTACAGTTCATCTTGTGCAACAAGTAGCCAGGTTTTCACAGTGGGGTACTATTTGCAAACCATGACAATCATCACAAGAGAATGAGAAACACTTGGTGGAATCTGGAGAGTTTCTGAAGACACCAACTACTACAGAATGTCCTTCGCTTGTTTGTTTCATGCCTTCTCTAATGTTATCTTACTGCGACGACCTTTCTTTAGTTAGCATATAAAATCTGGCAAGATTATGGTATCTTCTCTATGGGTTAATAAACAAAAGCACCAAAGAGCGTACCATACTCAACAACTCATCTGACTGGGGGCAAAGACTCTCTGAGTCTAGATTCTGAATCAGTGATCTTTATTAGCCCTACACGTCTCAGTCAGCTCCCTCCTGCACAGTCCTGACTGGGGTGCAGTTCACTTACAGGGCAAAGGGGTGCTGCAAATATTCCACAGAAATACCTGCGTTTTCTGACTGAGGCCAGGCACTGAGTATGGAGATCATATTACGTACTCCAGGCCATAGGCTGTGCAATGTATGTGGCCTGGGCCTCCACTTAACACTGCCTAGTACTATCTCTGGCCAGGCTCAGATACCTTAATAAAGAGAGGCTTGCAAAAGAAAGGAAATGATAATAATCATAAGGTGTTCGGAATTCACTAAGAGGAAGAGATTTGTCAGGAGAGGCACCACTAAGCACTCTTAATGTGAAACTGAACAGCAGAGATCCTGAAGAAATTCTATCAAGGAGATTGTCAGGGGGTGCTACATGTCAGACATGCTACATACTAACCATGGTGCAAGAACATGAATGAGGGACATGGAAACCCTGAAGAGCTGTTTTTACCATGGCCAAGGATTTAGGGTGAACCTAGAGCACAGCCTTGGCAGCAAAAGGAGGAAATGGAATAATGCATTTTACAAATTACGGAGGGAATATGGGTCTGCAACATACACATCAGAGGGTTAAGACCCAAGGCAAAACTATCAGCTATTGAGGTCAGGAAGTTATTATAATGACTTAGATGAGCTAATTAAAGTGAAAACAGTTGTTAATAAACACGCATTACAATTTTAGCACCAATTATCTTCTCTTGAAAAGACTTTGCCTTCTTTCTTTTAATTAAGAGTAATGCTCCCAGTGTCTAGAGCCTCTGCATTCAATCATCCATCCATTCATTCATTCCTCGGCCTTCCTCTCTTTATGCTTGGTCTTAAACACTCATAGGTACTTCTCCACTCTCCATGGAAATGTACAGTGTGTGTGTGGCAGGGCCCGTTCTTCTAGATATCACCCAGGCCTGATGAGACTAAAACAGCCGAATGCTTTATTATATCTCACCAGAAATGAGCCATTATTTATTTAGAAAAAAAAAAAAACTGCTCCAGCTAGAGAGTAGTTCAGTTCAGAAGATGACAGCAGTTCAAGATGCCAAATTTTAAAGCTAAAACCCACTGCATTAAAAAGCAATCTACCGCACGCCTTTAATCCCAGCACTCAGGAGGCAGAGCCAGGCGGATCTCTGTGAGTTCGAGGCCAGCCTGGGCTACCAAGTGAGTTTCAGGAGAGGCGCAAAGCTACACAGAGAAACCCTGTCTCGGAAAACCAAAAAAAAAAAAAAAAAAAAAAAAAAAAAAGCAATCTACAAAATAACCAGTGGAAGCAATTTAGAAAATATCATGACATTAAGAGGTGCATTGTGTGTGTGTGTGTGTGTGTGTGTGTGTGTGTGTGTGTGTAAATCTGCTTGCCCATGTTCATGCAGGTGTGTGCTCATGAGTATGAGCATAGGAATAGAGGTCAGAGGTCAAAGGTTAGCCTATGGTATCTGCCTCTATTGCTCTACACCATATATTTTGAGACAAGGTCTCTCCGGGAACTTGGCTCACTGGCCAGGGAGCTCTGGGGATCCACCTGTCTCCACTCCTCCAGGACTAGGGTTACAGGAGCATGTGTACACCAGCACACTCTGTTTTCACATAGGCACTAGGGGTCCAGTCTCATGGCTTCATACTTACACAGTAGGCATTGAACCCAATGACCTATCTCCTCAGCCCTGCATTTGATTTTATTAATAATCAAAAGGTCAAACCTAAAAGTCAGACGGGTTTGCTGTCTTCTCGCTCCTGAGTACTACAGGGGACATGGATATGTGCCCCCCCCCAAGGAGGGCGGGGGACAACATGATACAGTCAAAGTAGAGAGAGTATGAGGGAATAGCTTTAGTGGAGCCAATAATCAAAATCATTTCTACAAGAAAGCAAGAGTCTGGCCCTACTTCTACTTTATTAAATAAACATGGAAAAGGACCTGGTCTCTGAAAATTCACTTATGTCAAACCCCCTCCCCCAAATTCTTAACAACTCTGAAAATCAAAACCTGCTAAATTATTTAAGGTTCATTGGCATTGTTAGTTAAAAGGTAGCAAGAATCAAATTGCCACACACAAGTCCTTCTTTTAAATGATTTCATTTGGTATCACAGGAAAAAGAAAGAAAAAGAACTCTGGTAGACCTGTCTGGCACCTTAAACTGTACTTTTTAAGAATAAGGTAGAAAGAAAGTAAAGCTTGATTAGCGAGGGGTATGTGTGCGATATTGCACTGTCTCTTGCCCCATCATTACAAGGCTCCTCCCTCTTTCCACGCCAGGGTGTCACAGTGCCCTGTGTAGGCCAGTGAGTACAGGAAGCTACACTCCACAGATGGCAGGGACTGCAACCAGCCTAGAGAGCCAGCCCACTCTGCACTACAGAACTGTCCTCACATTCCAGCTGTGAGGAGGAAAATGATTTGCATTATTAATCTGTAGCTGCATACTGCAAAAGTAGTGCTTGGAAATACACAGGGGTGGGGGGACTTACACTGAGAGGAGATTTTAGACACAGGCAGGCATTGTGAAAGGAAAACAAAATACTTGGCTGAAGGAACAATCACTAAAATAGTGCCCAGAGGAGTAGGTCCAGGCAAAGCCTAACCTCAGGGTACTTATGATTTTGTGTGGGAATTTAACTGTCTGTGGAGAACCAACACATTCAACAATAAGAGAAAAATATGTTACAGCAACATCTCTTAAAATTTAACACACTACAATCTATTTCTGTCAAGCCTTCTGGGAAGTTTTCTAGAACTAGGTATAGTGTAAGCTAAGTGCCTACATCAGTACGTTCCTTTTTTTGACTTGGAATCATGTTACGTGGCTGCTTAGTTTCAGACACTACAAAACCTTAAAAGAGCTAAAATTCAAACAAACAACTTGAAGACCTCAGACTAACCCCTGAACCAACCTGTCCTTTCTCTCACCATATGGCGGAAAGACCATATTTTCTCCTTTACTTGAGCTCTGTTGTGACCAAGCGACAAGTCTCAGCCTGAACGGTACAGTGCGCAATTAACACTTGAGATAATTTGGGGGTGAGGAAAAGACGGGCTTCTGGGCAAGTGCAGTTATAAAATGGGGGAGCCTGCTTCCCAAGTGACCCAGCCCACTTCCTTGGGCCCTCTTACATCATCCCTCCCTAAGCTTATCTGATGATGCTCTCTCCCCAGTGCTCGCTCATGCTAACTGGGTTCTCACTAGCCCAAGCTCCACTTCATCACCCTCCATCAGCCCACCTCTGCCTACCACCATCCGCCCACAGTACAGCCTCCAGGTTGTGGGCAGTATGGAATGGGGGAAGCACTGGTCCTGTATTACACTTACTGCCAAATAAAGTTTCGGCTCATGAAAAAAAATCAAGTTAAACCTACAATTTGCCAGTAACTAGTCAGGTCTTCATACTAGCCCTTCCAGCTTTCACACTAGTTTTATACGAAAAGTAAAGAAGTTTGACAGCAATCTATAAGTACTTACCCACTAAATTTTGCTGAAAAAAATATTTCTACAACTATTTTATGCAAGATAAGCCGGGTTGTAGTACTAAATCCTGAAAAATTATCTATTAGAGGGAGCATGTGTAAGCAGAGGCTGGGAGAGTAAAACTGCAGTGGAAACCGAGGTATTCGGCTCTGCCTGGGAATATCCGGTAAGATGCTTGGAAGAGTCTGGATGGCTAGGATGAGCATCTGTTTGTAGTGGGGCTGTAGAGGTTGTGGCCTTGGACAGAGCTCAGCGGATGAGGGCACGCAGATAAAAGCAAGAGAGGGCGGGGAACTGGGTATTGAGCAGTATGTAAAAGACTGGTTCTCAGTCTTCCTAATCCTGTGACCCTGTAATACAGTTCCTTATGCTGTGGTGACCCCAACCATGAAATTATTTTCATTGCTACTTCATAATTGTAAATTTGCTGCTGTTATAAATCATAATGTAAATATCTGATATGAAGGATATCCAACATGTAACCCCCAAAGTTTGAGAACCCCTGTTCTAAAACTACAATGTAGAACTAGGGTTCGTAAGTAGTGAGTCAGTCATCCTGGGCTTTTAAACCACACTCACGCTTCAAGCAGATTCCTGCACACACAGGGTCAGAGAAAAGAAGCCCAGGAAAGATGAGACAATTACAATGATTCTATAAAATTTCAAGGAAGAAATCGTGTTTAGAGATTGTGGTGGTTTAAATGGGAATGGCCCTCATAGGCTCATATGTTTGAATGCTTTCTCGACAGCTGGTGGAACTGTTTAGGAAATGGAGAGTGTGGCTTTGTTGGAGGGGGAGTATCACTAGGGATGAGCTCTGAGGTGTGAAAAAAAGCCTATGTCGTTCCCAGTGAGCCACCCCTGTCTCTCTGCCTCATGCTTGGGGATAAGATGTAAGCTCTCAGCTTCTGCCTCAGCACCAAGCCTGACTGCCTGCTACCATGCTCCCTACCATGACGGTCATGGACTCTAACCTTCTGGAACCACGAGCACCAAATTCATTGCTTTCTTTTATAAGCTACCTTGGTTGTGGTGTCTTTTCACAGTAGTAGAAAAGTAACTAAGGCAGAACTCAAACCAGGGTGACAGAATTGAGAACTTTATACCCCAAAGAAGAGTATGTAAGTGAGAGGGGTTCCCTCATAAAGTCGCAAGCTTCTCCAACCAAGAGTGACTGGGGAGATTCTGATAGTGCTAAGGTACTTACGAAGGAAAGCAAACAAAGTAAGTCTGATAGAAAAGAACATGAATTTAATTTTGAAAGTGTTACATCTGAGTTACCCAGGAGGCATCTAGGGGAGCAAGTCCAACATGCCATTGGAAACAAAGGTCTGAGACAACAGTAGAGGAATCTGCTCCAATGGTATACTTTTGGCCAAACGAAAAGTAAATGGAGTCTAGAAACTCATAGGAGGTACTAAAAATCCAGAAGACTAAGGCAAGGGGAAAAAGAAGTCATTCTAGGATCTTAAGGAAACACCAGTTCCTGGATTTCTTCAAAAGGAAGGGGCAAGGTTTTAAATGGAGTACACCAAATCAACAGTACCTCCATGGTGGCCCACACCTGCCATCCCAGCACTCAGTGGCTGATACAGGAAGAGAGCTACAACCACGTCAAAGCCATCTAGACTCTGGAGTTAGAACCTGCCTCGAGGCAAACAAAACCAAGTATATGTACACTGGAACAGAATGGAAAGGAATCACCTGGGCCTAGCTCCTATAAAGTCATGAGTTCAAGAGACTCACTCAGTGGGGACAGAAGCCCACTTACTGAGATGATGGCCCTTCAGTACAGTCAGGAAAAAGAGAGAAGCCTTTGGTGGGGAAAGCCTGTCTGAAGCACAAGATACAAATTTTTAGTAAGAGTCAACAGGAAAGAAAAAGAGATGAGAAGGGCTAGAAAGAATATAAACAGATAAATTTTAATGGGGATGGGAAAACTGGCGGCTTCAGAAGGTAGGAACACCATGGGGAGGCAACTCAGAAAAAATATTTGCACAGTGCCTATGTGAAGGTCCAACAGATAAAGGATTGCCAGGGAAAAGTTGCCCAATCCCCAAAGAGAGATTGCGCCTATTCTCATGACAGTACTAAGAGCTGCCCAACTAAGTCGACGTACCTGCCTTTTAATGCCAAGAGACACGCAACAGACTCACTATCTAAAAACTCCAACTCTATTCCACCATGAACCTGAAAACATCAGCTCCTTTTGCCTCCATTACAAAACCTATCCTAGGCTACTCTCTACTCTACTTCCCTTCTTTTTTCCTGCATCTTTCCTCTGCTTTCTGTATCCAAAAAAGTACAATACAAAAATATATTTTATATATAAACAGTTCTTCCTATGTGAAGGTTTCCTGCCCAATCAAGCTGGAGAAAAAGTATAATCCAAAAAAACTAGAAAACTAAACTCATTTTTATGGAACATCTACGTTTATTCAGGTGTTCTGTCTGTTCCTTGCAAATGTGTGGAAAGAGCTGAGTTTCTGAGAAGTTGTCTGACCTGCTCGGTCTCCTCATGACCTAATGATGATTGTACAAGACAGAGCTCGATTCAAGCGGAAAATATCATCCCATACCTTATGTTCCTCGTACTCTTCACATGACCCGCAAGTTAGAAACAGTAGTCCACAACTTTGAACTGAAACACTTCAATTGAAGCACTAAGCAAAATTTAATTCCCAGCATATATAAAATATTGTATGTACTCATAGTCAAAACTTGGGAAGAGTGGAGATTCAATATAATTCATATTTTGCAAAAATTTGCAACATCTAGCCTAATGTCGTGCACAAAGTAGACGCTCAGTGAGTAACCACCAGGTGAAAATTTCACTTATGGCCTGCTTAGAAATTCCTGAATTTGTTAATGATACTCAGTGTGGAATGATAGATATTTCCAAACTCCCAAAGGGAAATGGCTGCTTCTACTCCTCATTTTGAGTTCAATCAAATCCAGAACCTCATTGTCAAGAATGTAATGTTTACTTCTGAACTTGATAGCCAGAGGTAATTGATATTATTTGTACCTGATAAAGTAGGCAATCCAGGTAGATGAAGAAACCCTAGCTCTCCTAGATCGCTCAGGACTCATAGGATAGCTCTAAATTATCTTTCTTTTAGCAAATTAACTATTTCAAGCCATCAGGCCAACTGCGTAGTAAAGGTCTGGCTTGGTTCCAGCTGCTCTCCAGACCAACTTTTGATGAGTAGGTTACACGTAAGTACCCAGAATGCAGCCTGTAAAAATTAGTAGATGAGGGCTAAGCACACTTCTGGTTTTTTCTGAATAATTTGAGAAGAAACATTTCCCTTATCCGATCCTCCTTTAGTCTCAATTCTGTCCCAATTTTGAACATTTAGAGATTTCACTGAGCATGTCTCCAAATGAGTAAGAAGAAAAAGAGAAATGTTTCTGAAGCTAATTTACTAAGAAAAAAAGTCTTTTGATTTTTGACTGGCACAGATCTAATTCTTAAATTACTTAAAAGCTTTACCTACATGTCAGGTTTTAACTACTGTTAACTATTCTTTTCAGGACATTCCTACTCATTTTTTTTTTTTTTTTTGTGAATAGAAAGCATGTTTATAGTTTGTTGCCTACTCATTTTTTTTTGTGTATAGAAAGCATGTTTATAGTTTGTTGCCTATTATCTAGTACCACAGTTCAGAATTATTCATCAGTGTTATTAAACAATATTATCTTCTCCCATTAAAAAATCTTGACTGACAGAATCAAATGAGGTTATAAAAAGGAATGGGTATGAACTTTTAAAGAATGGGTTATGATTTTAAATATCAAAGGGAGTTTCCTTTTTCTTTGACTGTGAGAACCTAAAAACATTTGTCTGTCCATGAAAATAGGAAAGAAAAATATTGTATGATTTTAAAACTATTAAAAAGTGTTATGTATACTCCCAAACCTAAGATTTAAAAACATAAAGTGAAAGGTTAGGCAAATATGGGTGCCAGTGATGCCAGCAGGTACCAAGCACCATTAATATGCTAAGCCATCTTCTCAGTTAGTGCAAACTGATTTTTATTAGTTTTGTGGCACCCCTGTGTTGACTTCCATTATGAGATCTACCAAATATGTTGGGGAATGAGCAACTAGAAATTTGTATGACCGAAACAATTGCTTAAGTGAAAACAGACATTGCTGTATTTGACAGAGTTTCTTCGTGCAATTTAATTATTTACTCATTTCTGTCCTTGCCACAGAGAAGGAACTCAAGGTGGCTGACTTAAGGTCACACAACATACAGCTCCAAGGTTCATATAATGTCAAGCCACATGCAAATGTCAACACACACACACCAAAGTACACACTCTTGAAAAAAAAAGAAAGTAGGAAATTAAACTGTAAACCCCTTCCTTCTAAACAAGAAAATTCTGGCTAATGAAATTTTAAATACTTCAAAAATTTCCATCAGAAAATTTACAGGACTTGCTCTGGGATTCAACATTTCTTTAATGCTCTACCAGCCAAGGGAGCTTCCCACTAAACTACAGCCTTCCTAAACTCCAAATTGGAGCAGGGGCCAAATTCAACTTCCAGATTTCTGCTTTCTCTTGATACCCTCCCACTCTGGTAGTAAGCAGGGGATTCAGTTTGGAAAATCAGTCCAAGGAATATAGATATGAAATAACAGCAAATCCAGGCTAAATCCAAAAGACTACAATCCAATGATGCATCTCCTTCAAGTCGTGGAGGTGTTTGGAAATACAATCAGACCTGAGCCCAAGTCCCTCAGCCCCTGTCACTTCTAGCCCACCAGAGCTGCTGACATGGTTAGGAGAAGACACTTGGACTCCTAGAAACAAGTGAGAATAAATATGTAACCTCAGACTTGATCATAAGCAAGAGAAAGATACACCATTAAGATAAGGAGATGGTCAGGTGCTTTCAATGAAAGCCACTAGGCCATGCTGTCAGGCCCCTTGTGATTACACAGTACCTTAGCTGGGAAAAGAACATGCAACTACTCATCACTTAAAAAAAAAAAAAAAAATCAGAACAAAACCTGAAGTTACAAGCAGGTGGAGGAACTTTCATAAAGACTATTTGAATACATTTTATAAATTACGAGTACCAAGAAATTATTTCAATACTTTACAAATGACAAATACTAAATGTCGCTTCTCCAAAGATATGTTTTTGTTTGCTTGTGATGAAACACTAATCCCATAATTTGAAAATAAAGAACCATTTTATCTGTCAAGGTCCAGAGTCCAGTATTAGGGTCATCGGGGTTAGCAAGATGGGGACGGAAGAAGGGGAGGGGAGAAAGAACCAAGTGTGAGGACACGTGAAAACAGTATAAGGAAACCAATTAGTTGCATGTTCACTTTTAAAAAATTAAATAGATAAAAATACTGCCTATTATTAAAAAAAGAAGTTCAGAACCCGTAAAGAAGTAGTGCCCGTATCAGACAGCCAAGTAGGGTGGGGTAGTGTGGAGACAGACACATGGGTGTGCTGGGTGGGAGACCACCCCATGTCAACGGTTAGGCACAGATTCCACGAGCTGCTATGCCTTTAAAGGCTGGGATTTTTTACCACCTCTTCCCAAGCTGTTGGTGAGCGCACACAGCAGTAGACAGGGCAATCCCTATGAGTTCCACATCTCTTGGGAGAAACCCTTCATCACCGCAAAGGTGTTTTGCAGAAGCTGACCTTCTCATGGAAGCCAGCAGGAGCTCAGTCTCCCACTTATGACACTAGTCTGAATTTTCCCACAGATGGACTGTGCCTCCTGAGACACTGAATCTCTATATGAAGATTTCAGGAGCACAGTCTCCCCACTTATGAGGCTAGTCTGAATTTTCCATAAATGGATTGTGGCTCCTGAGACACTGAATCAGGTCAGCCAAGGCCAGAACTGAGAGATGAAGAGAGTGTCCTAGGAGAAGTCTCCTGAGCTCCCAGTACCTGGGTTGCTGATACAGTTTGTGCCAACTGACTATAAGACGAGAACAGGTCTCTTGTATTGAAAATTCAAAAATATTATCTTCCAAATGCCTAGGTTATTTCAAAATATTGTAGGATACATTTTGCTTTTATGAAAAAGCTTTAATGCCTAAGGAGAGGCTATCTCAAAAGAAAACAAAAGTTCTTTAATAAGCTCCATATCATGATGTACAAAAAGCATGTTAAGTGATGGAAGTTCCCGAATGGTCAAAGAAAGTTCCAATTTTAACTTAAATTAATTAACTAACATCTTAATTTTTGGCAGTTATCAAAAAACATTTCCCCCAAAGAAACTTGAAACTTGGAAGAACTGTTGTGTTCTAGTTGGCTTCTGTCTGCTTTTTTTTATTTTAAAAAAAAAAATTAAGAGACTCTACATAGTATGTAGCAGAAGAAAAATGTAACCAACCTTCTTGACAAATACTGAAAATTCAATCCTGCTGTAACATAAGCACACAAAGGTCACCTGCCCAGCTCTGCCCAGCTCCAGCAGACAGCATTCAGGTGAGCCTCTGTACTTGCTCAGAAATGCGATTCACACACGGCTACATCATTAATTCCAATCAAGTTGCCCTTCAGAAGTGAACAGCAGCACAGCCCTTGTTTAGTCTGGCTTTTAAGACCTTTCTCCTCAAAGTGTTTTCCTCCTTTTTTTTTTTTTTAATATGTAGAGGCTTTTAAAAGCTTATTTTTTTAATTTAAATATTTTATGCTCTGCTCTCAGATTGCAGCACTAGCAAATTTATCAAGAAAAATCAATTCACTATCAATTTAAAATTGTCCTGAATTAAGACTTTTCATCATTGGCGTATAGAATATGTATTGAATAAATACTTTTACCTTTGGAGTATATAATGTGCAGTGGATTAGTGTTTTCATTGCAGAGTATATAATATTTTGCCAAACAATATAATTTTAAGCAGACTACTCTGTACAGAATCACTCAATACATATGTAGAAAAAGAATTTTCCTATGAAAAACATGGATATGTTTAAAAAATTTATTTCATTTTGATTTTGCATTTTTCCTGGGATATTGAGTGCTACATGTCTCTAAAATAATTTTAGGAATGAATTAGTCTCCTTTTGTGATCTGGGGATTTTTAAGGTACAGCAATGTCTCATAAGCCAGGCATATGAAGCAACTGAAAATGGGAATGATCTCAGATTCTGACGTTTTACACTGTGTGGTCTGTTCCAGTGAAATGGCAGATGACATTTTTTTCAGAGAGACACAGGGCAAGTGTGGCTCTTTGGGGTTTATTGTGTTTTGCTTTTGTTTTTGATAAGAATATTTTTAGAACATTCTCTTTAAAAAAAATCACAGATACAATTAAAATTCTTCTAATAACAGAAATTTTAAATTCTTCATTATGTTAATTTTATATTATTTTCTCATGAGAAGGAAAACACTGCTCTAAATCAAAAGTAAAATGCTGTATGTTCAGAATGTGGAGAACAAAACCCCCCAGGACAGCCAAAATGCATATGCTCATTCTCAGGTCTGGCACCATCCATTTCTGTCTAAAGAAGGAGGACATCCACACCTTCAACTGAAGATGGTGAATTAAAAGTCCTGCAAAAGCCCCTTCATAAAACATAACTACTCACCAGTACCGTTCTTAAAACAGAGTGCGTAAACTATAAGAGTAGAGAAATTGTTACCAGGTTTTCTGTTTTGTTTTGGGGTTTTGTTTTTGGTTTTGTCCACTAATAATATGATTAAAAGGTTTTTAGGTTTTCAAATGCCTTAAAGACATACAACTAAACATGTGTTTGAATCAGCTTTTAAAGACACCCACGAAAATGAAAACCTCTGTGCTCAGGTGAACATTGAGGGCTGCCATAGGAAGCAGCTCGCTCCCAGGGCAGAGGCCTACACACAATCACATCTTGTCCCGAGCCTGCGGCCTGCCAGAACAGAACAGGCAGCTGACCAATTATGGGTGTTGATCTATACAGGGCTCCTTTGTTCTCCACCAGTGTCAGGGTGCACACGTCCGGGGACACATATTTACCTGGAGGATTCTTGGCAGGATCATTGTGGCTTGGACTTCCTGATTGTCCAGAATCTGAAAAGAAATCACAGAATATGTTTTCTTTTTAATTTGTTTTGAAAGAATTTCACAATACTAAGAAGGGCTTAAAAAAAATTTTTAAGGTACAACAATGAGGTGAAGTGTTTAAATAAAGCATACTTTCCCAAGCCTTTTCATAGCAACATTTTAGTCATCAAACTAGATAGATGCCTATACATATTTCTTCGTCAAAGGGAACAATTACTCATCTATAATGCTTCGGGGTGAAGAAAGGTTTCCTGCTATGAGGTCTGGCTGCAAAGCCACTGAAACCATTTGAAGGTTAGGCAAATATCAAGGCCGGATAGCAGAAATTTGAAATAAAGCAGATATTGTCCCTTAAAAGACACAATCTAAATGTAATTAAGAACACTTTTAACAACCTGAAAACATGCTTTTCGTCAGAGAGTAAAATACACAGAAACAAGAGCCTTCTCTTCCAGGCTTTCTCACGAATGTTCACGTATCCTCTCCAGTAATCCCCCAACCTACTGGATCCCGGCCCAGTTCTGTCTGCATCCCATAATAGCAATCGATTTGCAAACACCAGGAAAAGCATAAATTACTAGGTGGAAAACCAACATGGCTTTGTGGAGAGCAAATTGTTGGATCAATTTAATCTCCATCTGCGAGATACAGACAGATTCGTAGATAAGGAGGAAGAGGCCGCCACAGTCGTTTGGAGCAGCCCAGTGCACGCCATTCCTCACCAACACCACAGAATGGGGCTCAGAGGACTGGCCCTGGCCGCCAGTACGCCCGTCCTAACCAATCGACGCTGCTGTGCTTGGCTCACTCCTCTGCCTCCATGGACACTCTGCATTTATTTGCGTCACCTGCTCTGGGTTCTTACACCCTTACCAGCGGGAAGTTGCTTTGAAATCTTTTATGGGGTCTAGCCCTTGGGTTTTGTCTCCACGGCTACACCGCACTAGGAAGGAAGGGGCACATAGCCTGTCTCCCTCCTTGTCTTCCCGGGGCTGCTCCTGGAGTCAACATACCAGGCTTGCAGTATATGCCAGAGAAATGGATGGCTCAAATTCAGCAGCCTTCTTTGCTTGCCTACAGAAAGGCAATTTTGAGCACAATAGTGAACTTCAACAAAATGTGGTACTGGCAGTGTCTCCAACTGCCAAAAACCCACAAATCTCTTCCTTAAAACCTTGCCCTTATACTTGAGGCAGCGAAGGGATTGAATTAAGCAGAAAATCAGACTGCTTTTTGCTTTTATCAAGGTTATTTGGTTATGCCAGGTAAGAGAGAAACGTACTGCAATTGTTCTTCACCCTATTGGTGTATTCCTGTAGAAAACTCGGTTATTTATTTCTGCCCTTTGCCTCCTGCTCACTAGGCCAGGGTTAACAGGGAAGAAGAACGTAATCCCTCCATCCCATTTCCTTGAGTTGTTTTTTTTTTTTTTTTCTTTTACTCTAGAGTATAGTTCATGAAATCTTAGCAAACTTGTTTTTGTGATTCCCACAGTGTCCTTCACCTTGCTCCTGACTTCCCAAAATGGAGGGAAAGAAACTGGAAGAACGACCTGACCGCACTGGCTAACATCTCCTGCTGCCAGAGGCCAGGACTCTTCTCCAGGACCCTCGTCCACTACTGTTTTCTGGAACTGAGGCAAGGCTGGGTGACCTGTAACTTAACAGAAGGATCTTTTTCTTTGTTCCTTTCAAAGAGAATGCAGCCCCGGCCACTTTTAAGCCTCGAGTATAACCGTTACAGTAAAATGTTAAACTGTCTCATTTTGTTACAGCCTCTGCTGTCTCTGCTTTGAGTTTCTCTGGTGTCTAGTGCTTAGGTTGCCTGGCACTTACTTTACCTTTTCAGGGAAGTCTAGCCTGTTGAGATCCCTACTTACAGGGTCAGACTCATGGACCAGACCCTCCACAGTCTTTCTCTTTGTCCCTGGAGCTACTTCACATGTACAAAACTCTAAGACAAGCACACCTAGACACAGCAAGGCAGAATGCTGGCACAATCATGAGCCGGCAAGTGGCACAGCAGCCCCACTCCAGGAGCTGTGGACTTTAAACCTAAACCTTATCATGTTTGGCTACAGTGACTGCAAGATGGCACCCATCACCTCCCTCACCTCCCCTGCTAAACTTGTGTGTCCAGTAGAATAAAGAGCAGTGTCTCCTGCTGACTTGCCATAGCTCAGCCCTCACTTCGACAATGTCCCACATCTCCCTGGGGCAGCCTTTCTCAACCTGCCCCTCCCCTTCTTATGAGTGTTAAAAGTTACATTCTCTTCTCATCCCCAACAACTGCAGACCAATGTCTTCAAGGAAAAAAAACTATTCACTTAAAAACAAACAAACACACATTCACTAAGAACACCTTCAGAGTTTGGGGGAAAGCTAAATAACTTTGTCAAACATTTGCTGTCTATGAACTGGTGTTTACTGGCCCCCACCCCCAGAAACAGGTTTTCCATCATACTGCAAAACCTGTACCTTCTCATGAAGCAAAATAGCAAATACTGTGACTGTGTTCCCAAAACACAGATGAGGGCCCCAGAAAGGGCAAACAACACATGTACTTCTCACACTATGAATTCTACCACTGCAATCTCCTCTGATGTCACCTTAGATCAGTCACTTAATTCCAACTGCTGGAGAAGGAAGTAACCAGGGAGCCACAGTTGGCAGAGAACCCAAGAATGAACTGTTATTGTGGCTGACTTCAGAGAAGGAATTTTTCAGACCACATCTAAAAGCCCCGCAAATCACCACCCAGGTCAAATTACTCCAGACTCAAAGGTTTCATTAACCACTTCCATCACTCTGTTCAAACCCCTTCTCTGCTGTATGTGGGGGGAGTGTTACTAAACGCTGACTCTGTCCCTCTCTAGGGTGATCCTGTAAAAAACATTGGTTAGAATCTTGCACCTTAGACACGAAAACTGCAATAATATGGTCTACTTTGGAATCTCCACAAAGACTGAATCATACCAAGCACATAGCAAGCACAGAGTCCTGGCTCTAATACATCTTTACACCATCAATTCACAAGAGATATTATTAACAACATAGGCACATTAAAATGCTTACAATTTTTAATGGACTAACTCTCAGGAAGGGAGAAAAGGAAGAAGCAAAACTCTGTCCACAGTGGTGCAGTACCTAGGAATAGCTATGCTGGGTCTGTGCACCCGGCCCCACAGCACATATGTTAATATCTCAGTCCCAGGCCCCTGCCAAGGTGCCACAGCCCTACCCCGAGCTCTCCAGAGATAGCATGCTCAAAATGGAGATACAAGCAGCTGATGCAATCGTCTTCCTGGAGGCTGAAGCCTTTAAGGGACAAGGCTGGCAGGATTAGGGTTAGGAGCTGCCCAGCACACTATGCTTTGAGTCCAGGAAAATTCTGACACTACAAAGAAGTAAGCAGGTGGACCTGGAAGGTACCCACCAGTCTTCCCGCCTTCTCCCCATCCTTGCTTTCTAGTCCTTTATCTGAATCTGTATTGTTTACATTTCTTCTTCTTCTAGCTTGACTCAACATAATTGAGCTGCATTACTTTAAAAGGCAAACTTGACTTTGTGTTGCTTCCTTCTGAAATCTCCAGGCCTATTCACAACGGATCTCACACTGCAGCTTCAAGAACCCTTCTGCCTCTGCCTCCCTGGTAGCTGGAATTACAAGTGTGTCCAACCCAGCCAGCTCTCTCTACTCACAAGTATGAATCTACACATATTAGTTATTCTTTTGGGAAGAAGGACACTGAATGATGAGCTCTCTACATTGTGACTGTCACCATGGCCACGCCTGTCCCTTGGGTTAAGGACTCACACCCCTGCATGACCTACAGAGCCATGCCCTAGTGTTTTCACCCCTCTCTGGAAGGCAGCCTGTCTAGTCTTGCTCTTCTAACCTGACTTCACCTAAAGAGCTGATCCGCTCTGACAGAGGACCCGAGAACACTGCGCTAAAGGGCTTGTGCAAAGTGTCTGCCTGCGTGCGCCCTGTTCAGACGCCTTGCTTCTTACTGTGTGATGCAACCTTGGGCTAGCACAAAGCCAAGTGATCCTACAGCAGATTAAATGTTTCTGGGAACCTGACCTGACCTTCCCCAACTTCCCTCCTCCCTGTCATTTATCAGCACATCCCAAGTCACTTTCAGAATTCAAAAAAATCAAAACAAAAGCATGTTTTTGATACCTGTTGAAATATATTGTTACTATCAGCTGAGTTTTATTCCCTTCAGGGTGTGCTAAAGGAAGGTGGTTCTAAGTCAAATTTACTATCCATTCCCCCCACTAAATAACAAAACTGTTTTTTAAGGTATTCTGGTGAAAGTTCAATAAAAGTTTGTCAAATATATATATATATATATATATATATATATATATATATATATATATATATATATTTGGCGTGTGCGTGTGCGTGTGCGTGTGCGTGTGTGTGTGTGTGTGTGTGTGTATGTGTGTGGTTATAGTAAATAATGGCCTGTGAAATGGTTGTCACCAAGTAGTAACTTTCTGGCATGACTAACTGCTACTCTCTGAGGTGGGCAGATCAAAACTGAGGATCATATCGATTAAATGACAATCAATAAGAATCCTGGAGTGCCTTCGTATCAGAAGCTCACAGTGTTTGGCACACAGTAAGGCTCTGCATACTTTTACTCAGTTTATAATGACCTATGAATATTCATCTATGCATCCATTTATTTAGTGTGTGCACGTGAGCTCAAATGACACAGCACACGTGTGGAGGTGAGAGGCTATCTTTCAGAGTCCGGTTTCCTCCTTCCACCTTTTACATGCGTTCTGGGGATTGAACTTAGGTCCCCAGGTACTCTTATCCACTGAGCTATCTTGCTGACCCTAGATATGATGTGTTTCTTTGTTTGTTTGTTTAAAATAATATCTATTATATTTTTTTCTTGAGGCTCAGAAGTGACCCAATGTGCTAGGAATGCACAGATTAAAAGCCTGGAGATGGAGGGATGGGAAAGGCAGATGGGGAACATCAGGTCACAGTTACAGAAGGAAAAGGCAGGGCTCCTAGGGCGATGGTGACAGACCACTTGAAAAGCAGGAAGGAAGAACTGTGAATGTTTTCACCATAAAGAAATGCAAACTAAAAAAGACATGTCAAAACTGATTTAAATGTTACAAAATGCATACATGTGGTAACATCGTCATGGTACACCCCCACAAATATGTAAAACTTTTACATTTGTACATATTTGTTTCAACACTAATTTCAACTAAAAAGTTAATACATCAAAGAGAAACCACCTCCATACCCCAGCCTACACCTCTGGCGGAAGCCTCCCATTCCACCAGAGGCCAGGCCAGCATCCTGAACCCCAGATTGGTGGGTGCCTAGCCCGGTTGTCATCAGAGCGTCTTCATACAGCAACTGATGGAAACAGATGTAGAGACCCACAGCCAAACATCAGGCCAAGCTTGGGGAATCCAGCTGAAGAAAGGGACGAAGAATTATAAGAGCCAGAGGGACAGGACATCACAAGAAAACCCATAGAATCAACTAACCTGGGCTCATCAGAGCTCACAGAGTCTGAACCAACAACCAGGGAGCCTGCATGGGACTGAGCTAGACCCTCTGCATATATGTGCCAGCTGTGTGGCCTGGTCTACTTGTGGGACTCCTAACAGCAGGACTAGGGGTGGTCTTTGACTTGTTTGTGGCTTTTGGGACCCTACTCCTCATACTGGGTTGCCTTGCCCAGCCTTAACACAAGGGGAGGTACTTAGACTTACTGCAACTTGATGCGTCATGTTTTGTTGATATTCATGGGAGGCCTGTCCTTTTCTGAACAAAAATAGCAGAGAAAGTGGATGGAGGGTAGAAGGGAGGGGAGAAAAGGACTAGGTGGAGAGGAAGAGGGGAAACTGCAGTCAGGATATAAAATAAATTAATTAATTTTAAAAAACACTTGATTCTTCTTAGGGAAGGGGACCAAAGTCACATCATAAAAGTCATCAGATGGAGGTGAGTCCTGGAATAGTGTAATAAGAATAGACTGATCAGCCAACATACATGTAGTACATGAGTTACTCTGCTTCCAAGTGCTCTTTATAAAACTCAAAACTGATTAAGCTAAAACCTTTGCATTCCACATAGCCACAAAAGAGCTCCAAAGGTTTTAATACGCATCAAGGCACCTTGGTTTGACCTCTGCCAATGCCTGGCTGCGTACCTTAGCTCATGGCCACCTACATTTGAGGGTGAGGCTTGGCCTATGAAGTCCTCCTTTCTTCATTCTGACCTCCTCATGATCAATCATCTTTTGGGGGTGTCTAATCAATGTCTGGCCGATTTATTACCTTATATCTCAAGGTTTGACAAACACCTGCCATGCTTAGTTAAATCCAATGCACAGAGAACAGCTGCTACATGAAGTACAGAGATGCACAGCATGCCACTCCATGCAGAGGATCACCTAAGGAGGAAGGAAGGGGAACAGAGGAGCCATTCCCACAACACAGGTCCGGGCTAAGGTAGGGTTTCCCTACTTCTAGATTGGACATTTGGCTATAGGGGCAGAAAGGAGGGTCACATGAACATTTTCATCAGGAATCAATTATTGGTTCTCACCAACACAGGGAAGAATAGTTTAGTTGGGGTCCAGAAGCAAGAAGGGGGTGAAGGAATGCCTGGACCTGCAGCCTCTAAAGGTCTTCTATTCTAAGCAATCTTCCAGAACTTCATTTTATCCTCAGACATGAGTGCTGGCAAATGAATTATCCTTGGGTGTGGTGTCATGTGTTGGTAAACCTCTACTCTAGATGGAGATAAGACATACAACCTGCCTGCACTACAGAACAAGGTCCAGGCCAGCCTGGGATGTACACTGAGACCCATGGATATCCATTCGGGCAAACACTCATATACATAAAATACAAATAAATAAATATTTTTTTTAAAAAATTGAAAAGAATGAAAAGGAAGAAGGCAGGGTCTGAATTTGAGAAGGACAACTTCAATTTATGGTCATTTGGGCACAAATAAGGGACTGAGTAAGATAAATTATAGGCACTCTTCCGGCTCTAAAATTATATGATTCTATAACAATATAGCTTTTATATTGAGGGATATCAGAAGAGCAAATGAAACCCAAACTTTAACCTGTCGACCTACAGATAGCCTCCTGCTAGAACTAAAATTAGTCATCGCATGATAGAGGTCCCTTTGTCCGAGTCCTTTGCCTTAGGCAGGTGAAAAATAAAAAAGCTAGTTCATTGTCAGTTAAAGAATGCCAGGAGACTTCTTAGGGATTGAGAACAGTTCCCTTCTCCTTAAAATATCCTACATTATTAATACACCAACATAGCATGCTTTAACAAACTAAATATATAACGTAACAAAAGGAAGCATTGTAGCTGGGCAGTGGTGGCGCACGCCTTTAATCCCAGCACTCGGGAGACAGAGCCAGGAGGATCTCTGTGAGTTCAAGGCCAGCCTGGTCTACAGAACAAGATCCAGGACAGGCTCCAAAACTACACAGAGAAACCCTGTCTGGGAAAAAAAAAAAAAAAAAGGAGCACTGGGGGGGAAACTGAAAATGTGAAGAAGAAACTTCAAAAAAGGGACGTAAACACATATTTAAAAACAAGGCAACAAAGAGATAAAACCATGCCTGTTTTTCAGGACAGGAAGAAGAAAAGAATCCTCAGAAAACGCCCCTGCCCATCTTGCTCCACACCCCAGCTCTGTGATGACCCCAGAAGACTGACCCCAGGCTGACAGTAAGCTGGCCTTATACAATTGCAGTCTCCATGACACAGCATGGGCCAGGAATCTTCTGCCCTCCAGCACAGTTAAAACACCACTCAGTTTTAGAGGAGGGCTGCTTTGTTAGTGGAGGGGGCACAAAACTATAACTTTATGATATTTTCTTTCCCTCCTATTAAATGTTTATTAAAGTAATGCAAAGATACATGGACAAACTGAGTGCTCTCCTGCTTCTAAAAAGCTCATGAATGTGGGTTGGGGAGTGGAATCTCACCTTTCTCTCATGCTCCCCCTTTCAGGTCCCCCTTTAGGCTATGGTCTCACTATCCCACTCCCCCCAACTGCCCCCCACCCTGTCTCTTCCCAGAGACACATTCTGTTTGCCTCTCCAGTAATTCTATTACCCAACTTTCTTATAAAGAACTACTTTTTTGCTTAACAGGGAGATTAGACTCAAAGCCTCATAGCCCAAGGATTAGAAGGATTTGTTTGAGCCCTAGACTGAAATTTGTCCACATGGAATTAGCCAAAATCTCAGAGTGCTGAAAGTTAAGGGAGCAACATCACAGGAACACTGAAGAACAAAACAGAGGTGCCCTCCGCAAAGGCCAGGCACAGGGATAGGGCTGTAGCCCAGCACGGCCAGCGGCACAAGACTCCAAAGCAAAGGCCAGGGAAGTCCATCCCCAAGCCTGCGCTATGATCAAGCTCATCACTGACTGCTGATGCAGAGAGAGACTTGAGTAAGCCACAGGTCCCACCAGGATCACCTGGGCTTCTGCCTTCAAGGCCTTTAATGTACAGAATGCAAAGATGCCATTCGGGTCATTGTCAAGATTGCTGACTTTCTACAGTGTGTTTTCAATTAAGTAAATAAAATGTGGTAATTAAATCAAGATTGCATAATATGTTTTTGATTTGTAATCTCATTTAAATTAATTAACTGACTCAATCCTTGTTTAGTTTTTAAACTGGCCTAGTTATGGAAAGAGTCCCCGGGAGCAAATCCAGTTTTCTATCTTTAAAAACAAGGCCGAGCAATCTGGCATACTTAAAAATCAAGTTGAACGCACCAGCATAATGTAAACACAGAGGCAAGAGTGCTAGTGTGGAGAAGGAGAAGCTCTATGGCATGATGTTGACTGAAAAAAACAGTTCTCACACTGGAGAGAAATAAACTAAAACATTATTTATTCAAAACATTTCTTTCTCAATTTTATGAAGATTGCATGTTTGTTGGAAGCAAAACACTTCCAGCTGTATTTTAAGTTTCTGAAGAGACTTGTACAATTTATAATCTTTCATAAATGCTGCCTGTATCTCCATACTCCATGAACACACCACTGTGTACTTCAAGGAACAATTCACCAGGGTAGCTTGCCACAGAAAACGGATGGAGTCCTCTCCAGAAACCTGGCCAGATCCAGGGAGGGCTGAGATGGCTGTCCTCACTTCCACCTGGGAGACAGTTTGGATTTCAGCGACAGTATATAACCCATTCTTCCCCTCTTGGTAGCCAGGAAGCTTGCATTTTGAGAAAGGCGTGTGGAACAAACTGAAAATGAAAAGTAGAATGCCCCGAGACTCAAAGGCAAAATCACGGAGGAGAATTTAAAACTGAATGCAGAACTTCAGTAGAAAGCAAGTCAACACTTATGTCCTTGGTCTGAAATTCTCTGTTAAGAAGAGAGTGTGGAAAAATAAATGCTACTTTCCCTGGAGTACCCGTCAGCATTTGTCCCCTGCCTGGCAGAAGCTTACATGCCTGCTTTATGTCCCCTGTTTTTCCTGCATTATTCTAAATCTTACACATCACACTCTGCCTGCAACTGTCCCTGTGTGTGCTACATCATTCCTTGTATTTTCCCCAGACTTAATATCATTCATCCAGGTTAAAGCCAAACCAACACAGGGCTTTCTAATGCATCACCAGTTATCTTTGTTCCCTGGGCAGGACATGTTCCCCCACACTGGCGCGAGTCTGGACTCCTACCTTCCTCAGCCATTTGGACTCTGACCCTAAGTAAGCCACTGCAAGCCAGAATCAGCTTTCATCTTGCCCACTAACTTAACACTCATAAAAAGTCGGCAATGATTCACGCCTGTAATCCTAGTACTTGGGAGGCTGAGGCAGGAGGATTGTTGAGAGTTTGAGGTCACTTGGATCACATAGTGAGTTCAAGGTCAACCTGAGACACAAAGTGAGACCTTATCTCAAGAACAAAAAGGCCAAACTAACGAAAACAACACTGGCTAAGAAAGACATAAGCTCAGTCTGGACTGGTTCTAAAGGGATTAGCGTGGCAGGACACTTCCTGACACAATGAGAAAGGCTACAACATTCCTAAACACGTACATTAAGTTTTAGTTACTATCTGCGCCCCCACCCCCATAAAACTGCACATGAAAAGTCTTCCTGTTTTCCCTCCAGAGTCCTGCCAATCATGGTAATGAAGGACGGGGTCAGTGTCCATCCATTCTGCCACATTTTAAATCCGTGGGATCAAGAGCCATCTTAGTTTTATTTGCAACTGAACACAGTTCTTGGCACACAGTAGGTGCTCAATCATATCTTCTGAATGAACAGCTACAATCCTCTTGGAAGCAAGATGATAGCTGGTAATGCTTGAACATTTTGGAATACTAATTATAGAGTCAGTAATAATCATAATTTGGGGCTGTTTTGTTACCTACATATATTTCCCTTTTTAAGTGTCTGCAACTTCTCTACAAGTACATATAGCAGTTAGCTCACTCAATGATTCCAAACTCCTAGCCTGCCTTTTCCAGTGCTTATTATAGGCATATTCTCTAGAAAATTCTTTACTTGAATAAAAATGTCTCCTTGAGTAAGCCTAGAAATCAGAAAGGCCTGGTGACCCAGGCATTAATCCCAGTACAGAGACAGAGACAAGCAGATCTCTGAGCAGAAGCCAGCCAGGACTATACTGTGAAACCCTGTCTTTCAAAGCATGATTTTGCCAAGTCATTAAAATGTTTATGTTTAAATCATTATATGAGCTTATAGGAAAAAATGATAGGCTTACATATCATATACTAGGTATGTGTGGTTAATTACCTATCCTTGTTTATTATTAAATCATAGAACTTGGAATCGTTGATCAGATGTGATATATATATGAAGATATATATATCTATCTATATCTATATATGAAGATGCCAACAATGACGTGAACAGTAGAGTAGGGTGAGAAGAACAGATTTCTACAGAAGGTGAAGGAGGTTCTGTCCATCCATCACCTCTTTCTGTTTCTGACACACCTTTATCATAACAACAGAGGAAGGAACCAGAAAAGTCCCTTGTGACCAGGAACCCCAGTGATTGTGGCAGATAACGGCTTAAATGTTCCAACAGTTCCTTGATAAGTGGTTCAAAGAACTTCTGTCCCCTGTTTTCGGGGCAGAACCTAATTTACCAGGAAAGCAACTTGGATAACATATCATGGAACTGACATTTTTTAAAAGTAAAAAACACAGAAAGAAAGGAGAAAAAAAACTCCTCTTGTAAATCAAGGCTGCATGAAAGGAATGCCACTAAATTATATTGATAATTTAAAAAAAGCTAACTTAAATTTTCCTTCATTTTTAAAGGAATATCAAGATTATTCTAGTCAAAGGAATGTTTGAAAGAACTGTAAAATGTTTACAATCGAAAGTTACAATGTAAGTTTACAATCTACTTCATAAAACATGAAGATTTATTATAATTATGAGATAACAATATTTCAAACTATTATTTTAAGAAGTGGTTTCAAATATAGATAACTCTGAGAATGGTAAATTGCCTTTTTATAAGCCCACTGTGAATCTACACATGGTTGCTCGGGAGATGAAAGAAAAAAAAACTATGAGGAAAGGAATGCCCACTATCGCAGCCATTTTAAAAAAAAGAGACCAAGAGAACCTGTATGAATGCAAGGAACTGTGAAATGCTCAGAATCCCTCCCATTTTATCTTTAATTGAGACTCAAATTGCCTCCTCATAATTCAACTCTATAAGCTAAATCCAAAAATATGAAAAGAAAATAAGTATCTGCAAAATTTCCATCCATATGTCTTATCCCTGAAGATATCAGACTTTTGTACGTCAATGACTTCCAGATGTGACAAAGTTTAACCCAGAATAACTTCCAGCTCTTTTAGGACAGACTTATCTTCCATACTTATAAAACAATCGTGGCTAGTGTTCTTACTTCTCCAAACTGATTATCATGCTACCCTTTCAAAACTGGCACTGCCTTCCAACCAAAAGAAGAAGGGGGGGGGGGGGAGGAGGAGGAGGAGAAGGAGGAGAAAAAAAGGGGAAGAGGAGGAGGAGGGGGAGGAGGAGGAAGAGGAGGAGAAAAAGAAGGGGAAGAGGAGGAGGAGCAGGAGGAGGAGGAGGAGGAGGAGGAGGAGGAGGAGGAGGAGCATATCCAACCGACAGAAAAGTCATAAAAGAACCCAGAAAACCACATTGTTATTTGAGAGTTACAGACAGCGCGGACTAGCAGGGCAGCAGTGGTCCCTTCAGACTCTTGGTCCCTCCTCCTAATGATCTCAAACTCTGTTTCAGCTCTGACAACAACAAAAAATTGCAGCCCATCGCAGGTTGGTTCTTGTTTCAAAGAGATTTAGGTTCTGGACCCAGTTAGAGAAAAACCGAATTCTTTTTGAAAAGATTAAAATTTGAATATTAATCAACAAGATCACCCGCGGAGAATTTTTCAAAGGGACTATTTGATCCTGTATCAGGTAGAATAAAAACACTAAGTGATCCAATTCCAACAAAGAAAATAGGTGTGAGAGCTTCCTGCTTTCCTCAGATTGTTTTTCTTCTAGAATACCCCACACACACACACTGCACCCCAAAGAGAATCACCAAGGAATGGCAGCTGATCACCAGACCCTTCCCACCCATACTCCCTCCCTTTCTGAGTACTGCCTTGCCCAGTTCTTTTACTTGACTTTAGATAGGTCCACCAGCTGGGAGCAATAGCAGGACTAAAGAAAAGCAGAAAGCTTCTTGTTTCCAGCGTGGTTCTCTGTATGCCTCCATATGAAGTGGTTTGCTTTTCTTTTGCAGGTTCGAGCTACCACTGGGCAGGTTCCTTCCTCTGTGCATCTATTCCTCCAAGCAGTTCTACTCAAGGATTCTAGAAACAGTACCACTTCTCTTGATCCCTCTGCTTGCTGTATGATGGTGGTGGGCTGGTGTCTAGGATGCCTTGCACCTTTGGCTTTCAGCTCTTCTAATGTTTTTTGCAATTGGTCCCTTCTATGAAATTCCTTCTATTGAACAAACTGGGAGGAGTTCTGTTTTTCTTAGCTAACAGAAGCAAGTACTTTTTGAAGTCTGACATTTTTATAATTCTAGCACCGATGCCAAGCAATGGACTTAGTCAATATAAGTCAGACTAAATATAATGTCACTTGGAATATTCGAGCATTCACGATTATCCCAAGAATAATGAAAAGGCTCTACCGCTATTCTGTCATAAGCACGACTCTTATACACCAAAGCCTTTTGTGCTACATGATATTGATATTTAAAAATGATAAAAAAAATTTCAAAATCAAGTTCAAAATACAGTCTTCTGGAACACCGTTTAGTAACCCCAACTTCCACTTATTCTTCTTTTTACTGTGGCATAAGCTTTCTCTCCCATGATTAATAAAGTCTCTCTGTTTGCATGCTGTTCGTTTACACACAACTATGTGTCTTTTGGAAAAATTAGGAGCTTGATGGATTTTTATATAATGTTATGCAGTTGTATTTCCACGACCTTATACTTCTCTCAATCATATGAGACTTTCACCATAACCAGGTTTTATTTTATGGATGTCCGGGTTAGTTTTTTGTCAACTTGACAGAAGCTATCGCCTTTGAGAAGAGGGAACCCCAATTGAGAAAATATCCCCACCAGATTGGCCAGTGGGCAAGCCTGTGGGGCATTTTCTTCATTCATGATTGATGTGGGAGGGCCCAGATCATACAGTGGGTGCTGCCATCCTTGCACTGGTTGGTCCTGAGCGCTGTAAAGAAAGCAGGCTGAGCAAGCCGTGGGGAGAAAGCCAGTAAGCAGCACCCCTCCATGGCCTCTGCATCAGTTCCTGCCTCCAGGTTCCTGCCCTGCTTAGGTTCCTGTTTGCCCTGACTTCTCTCAGTGATGGACTATTACCTTGTAGTATAAGATGAAATAAACTCTTTCCTCCCCAAGTTGCTTTTGATCACGGTGTTTTTATCACAGCAAGAGAACCCCTCACTAAAACAATGCCTCATTTGACCACTATCACCCAAGTTTGTGATAGTTATCACTGAACAGTATGTGGAGATTGTATCCACTGAAAACCCATGTTTAGTAGGAGCTGGAGAGACGGCTCAACAAGTAAGAGCATTTGCTGCTCTTCCACAGGACCCATGCTCGTGTCCCAGAACCCACATCACGTGATTCACAAGCGCTTGTATGTAATTCCAGCTCCAGGGAATCCAATACCCTCTTCTGGACTCGACCAGCACCTGCACTCACTTGTGGACCTACCCTCACCAGCACCGCACATACATGTATGCACAAGCAAAAAGGAAAATGAACCTTTTTTAAAGAAAAATTATGTCTACTCAATTATTTCGAATTTGATTCTAAGTTCTATTTTAAACAATCTGAGCAATTGTATGACAAAATTTATAAATTTAACTAAAAAAATATTTATTGAAAAAAGAAAATGGGAGTAGAGTCTAACGAGACACAAAATGGCCACAAAGGACATTTTTAGCAACAACATCCACTATTTGTGTCTCTCGTCCCCCTGTTTATGCAAGTGAGAAAGTTGTAGATTTACAGAGAAACTAAAAGACAACCTCAACAATGCAGACACAGACATAATGCAAAAGCACAAAGATCCACAAGTAGGGATGGCCCCAGACTTTCCCTGGGAAAGAGGTCTGCACGTGGGCAGCCCAATAATGTCAGGAGGAACGTGGGCCTAAAATTTAACCATCTTTAAATTACACACATAATAGCTGAAACCTAAACTTTCATTGTAAGCTACAATTTTGAAAGACAGCAGAAAGAAACAATAAGTCACCTCAATTCTTCCTGTGGATGCAGGTGCTGTGAAGAGCCCTAAGTCACAAGGTGTAGCCACGTAAGCCAGAACAAAAAAAGGGGCAGTGAATTACTAACATTATATTGAGGAAATAGGTGAAATTCTGAGAAATGTGATTGGCCCCAAACTGTGTGTATATGGACTGATAGAGCAAAGAGACACTAACCTCCAAATTCATACAACTTATTTGAGGATTTTGCTAGAGGCCAAAAATCTACATCTGCTTTACATATACCATAGCAGACAGAACAAAATGGGACTGAAATATGATAGGCAGATGTTTTTATTTGTTTGTTTGAATCAGAGATGTGGCATACCTCCTCTCCACCTCCCTTCTCTTCTGTCTCTGATGTCCACAGTCACTCTCAGGAAGTTCCGATCCACGTTGACCTCTGACCTCAAAGGGCATCTCATTACCTAGGTCTGCCTAAGAGAGCGCATGTTGGCTATCACCGCCAATGAAGGCCCTAGAGAGGGTAGCTGGAGGTCTCTCGGCTCAAGAATTGGACTGCAGCAATTAACTTCACTTCATAAGAGTGATCAGCTGCGAATGAGGCAAAGGGCTTTGTAGACCACTGACCACGGCAAGATTTAACCTAGTAAAGGCAAAACCATCTCCAGCTCCCACCCAGCAGCCTGCAAAGCCCTTCCCCACCCAGAGGAGCAGTGCTCCTAGCCCCCTGATGAGCAAGTGGCACTTGCAGCATCCTTCTTTGTCGCCTGGTTGAAGTATCCTAATTCTTGGCAAACTCGGTATATTAAGAATGGACAATGACATCCAGTGTGAGAAAGTCCAGGTAAATTTTCAAAGACATAAAGCAGAAGTAATCTCAAAGAAGATGATTGGAAGTCTAAACTACAAATGATGAGGCTGTCACTGTGCTGCTAGCTCAGCGTCATTCCCGAGGTGTTGGTTCAAGGACAATATAAATGGCTGCAGAAGCAGCCCAAGGTGAACATTCATCCCAGCATGACCCAAAGTCCCCTCCTCCCTTCGAGTTCCATTCAAAGACTGGTATGTTTCAAAGGTGCCAATACTGGGCTTTCCTTCACTAAGAAAGAATCTACAGTTATATATGCCACACCAAGCAAACCAGAACATTATGGAGCCCTGAAAGAAGAAAGAATCTTGAGGCTATAACAAAAGGTAAGAGGGGGGTCTATGGCTTAAGAAAATGTTTTCAAAAATGTCCCTTGCAAACACAAATTAACAAGATAGTAACAAAATTCCTTATTAATATAATCTGATTTTTTAATGGAATAATTAGCTGACATGATCCATTCACCTGGTATTTAGCAGCACTTATTCCCTTGACCCTGGAGCAAGGCTAACAGCACTGTTGAAGGACGGGTATTTCCCCTCTGCTATTTCACAAACTCGCTTGCATGGACTGAACTTTTGACTTTGTTTACCTGGATTAGTTTTTGGCTGAACATTCATTAAGGTTGAGACACAAGTGGTGCAGAGGTGATGAGATCGTCTCAAGGCCATTATTCCTCCCAGGAGACCTCCAGGAGGACGTCTAAATGCAATTGGTTTAGAATAAAGTGGAAGAAAATAGAAACTCACCCGAGAATTTTGAAAATACAAATAAATGATTGAAAAAAAGAAAACCTCAAGTGTGTATACTTTACCTAAGTTCATGTTTTTCCCACTAGAAGTCAAAAACAAAGGCACATGTGGACTCTGAGCTCCAGTATGTGGAAGCGATTTCCTTTGCTGGGGACCAGTATCAAACACAAGCCTCCATGACCGCTGGATACTTGAGCCAAGAACTCTACCCCAAATATGTTATCTTTAACCATAATAAAATAAACAAAAGTGTTAAGATGCTGTCTGTCATTAATTGTGTCTACTCCCCAGGGACAGCAGCCACCAAGGCTGCTTGAAATCAAATTGGGAAATTAGAAGTAATTTTACTCCCAATTTTCCTACTTCCACTAAAAAGGAAAAATAAAAATGAATCAGTCCCAAGTTCATTATACTCATTAACTATAGAGTCTACAGTAAAATCACAAAGAAGGAAAAAGGAAGCAAGCAAGCAAACAACCCACCCCACCAAGACATTTGAGTATTTGGTTTGCAGTTTAAGCAAACCTTTGATATTTGATCTTCGACTTCCTAATTGTCTCAGAATATGTTGTCAATCTCATAGGAGGTTTTTTAAATTCAGAATTCCAAACGTAAACTTCCCACTAGTCCTTCATTAATGAAGAATACAACTGGCAGCTTGGGTCCAGTCAGTGAAGAAGTGGGAAAAAGCCCTTCCATGGGTTGTGGACCAGCTGAATGACAACACAGAGCTCTTGGTTGGTTTCCACTTGGAGGAGGTGATGAAGACCGCAAGAGGCCTTCCCAGCTTCCCAAGCACTTTCACCTACATCATCTGCAAGTCCAGAAGGGCCTGCTGTGCTTTGCTCCATCCATTACAAAGAGCATGGCTTGAGATGAGGGGGCCTCACCTCCATCTTCCTTGCTGTTGCCCCAGTGACTTCATCTATGACTTCAGGGATGTCACCTGCCACTCTGCTTTACGCCTCTACGCCTCTACGTCAAATGAGCTACCATAGAGTTTTTAAATGTTTGTTTATTCCTTCCCACTAGGGTATTAGAACAATGAACTTGATAGGACCTTTCCAATGCACTTTGATCCCTACAGGGAAAGTTGTCATAAAAATAAAAGCATTGTTGTTATTATTCTAATTGAGTTATTTGTAAATGATCATCTTGATGGAGCCCAGCCCTCAGATATAGAGCAGACAATTCTACTAAGTCCTCCAGGGGACAATTGCCTCCTGGCAATTATACCCATAACCAAATTTCCTTATTACTGTTATAAAAGACTATAGTTCAAGGAGAGGCAAAAAGGGAGTTTAAGAAAAATTATGCTGTCTTCAATGGAAGATGCTGAGCTTGCAAATCTGGGACCCAAGGCTATAGGTGAACTCTGAAGAACATGTGTTCTAAATTAGTAGTGTTTGTTAGTCATGTCAGAAAGTCAGGTGTCCCCGAGGCTGCAACTTTTCAGCAGAATTTAGAAGATAAAAAAAAAAGGAGCAGGGTGGGGGGGGTGGGGGGGGGGGTGGGGGGGTAAAATTACAAAGGTAACCTGGGCCCAACTCTACAACACTACAATACAAAGACAGAAAAAGTGGCTCAGAGCAGTATCATTCCCTCTGCAAAGCCTATCACACAGTACAAAAAGCAAGAAAATGAGGCTTGAGATTAGGAGAAAGATACATGTCCAATATTTTATGAAAAGTCAGGAAAAAAAAATCTCAGGACCATGCTGAACTTTCCCCAAGTCTTTGAACAGAATGCAACACTCCCCTCTGTCAGTCCGCAAACACCACTGGGATACAGTAGGTAGTTCTATTTTAGTCAAGAGTTCCATTGTCCTCAAATGGAACTTTTTTCTAGGTAAGGAATAAAATTTCTTTGCCTTATATTAAAGTATTAGAGGTGCTGGGTAGCTCAGTGGTGGAGCACTGGCCAAGCATGCAGTAAGTCCCAAGTTCAATCTCCAGTACTTAAAAAAAAAAATTAGAGACACAAAACTTCCAATGCAAAATGGACATCACAATGTGGACACAGGTTGTAGTTGGTCCCATGTGTCACAGAAAACACTTAATTAAAAAAAAAAACTAACAAAAAACAAAAAAACTTAGAACATAGAGCTTAAATCAGGAAATTCTTGAAAGGGAATTTCTTATTATTAATGTTCTAGAAAGTCAGTCTTCTAAAAAGTGTTATCCCCTGATGGTGGTTTGTGTACCATCTACTGAAGCAAGCTAAGCATGAGGTGATCCAAAGAAATCAACTAGAAAGGACACGTGAGGCCATTTGCTGTATGGGGACAAGAAATGTTACTTGTCTTGTTTTGTAACCATTGGCCTGTTCAGTCCGCCTCTTTGGTGAGTGTGTGAGTCGTTTAAGAGGCTTGTTAACAGTCCGGCTTCCTGAACCTCAGTCCCAGTGGTTCTGATTCCCACAGCCATGCCAGGGCCAAGAAAGTGGCACTTCCATCATGCAGGCTCCCAGTTAAGTCATCCGCTGTCCTCAGGCCATGTACAGGCTGCTAATTCTTATTCACCGACGCCAAACGGGAAAGCAGACAGGTTCACAACTATCAAGTCCTTTAAAAAATGTAAGCCTTTAGCCAAAACCTATCTCCACATTCTTCTCTTCCTGCCATGCAATGCATCAGGCCTTGGCCAAAGATCACAAGTAAGCTGGGAATCCTAAAAAGCATCCAGATCCTCCCTGAACCCTTCTGAACTCTATCACACTCCACAGAGCTGTGAACAGAACAATACTAGACGCGCCGTCCCCAACTGGCTCAGGGATGCTCCAGGTTCAGATCCAAGAGATCTGAAGTGACCCTAGCCCCTACTCTCAGCATTCAGTTGCACGGTTTTCTCCAACTGGAGCACAGAAGGATTAAAAAGAAAACACAAATATTGGCATAGGTGACTTGAGGTTACTTGACCTTTCCGAAGGAAGGAAGATTTTTGGCAACCATCACCTGGCAGCTGTCTGGAAGGCAAGGCCAGGACACAAAGAGGAAGACAGGAAGCGGGGAGCTGGCCATGTGTCCTTGGCAGGCAGCAAAGCAGCAGGGTGAACCACCTCATCCCTGCCAAACCAGAAACAGCGGGGAAAGCCCAGCTAATTGGCAAGTCACAGCCGGTTACAGTGTCCATCCTCCGCTTGAAATGACTGATGAAGTTAAATGGGATGCCAGACCCTAATCTACTTAAACAGGATCCTCCTCTACCCTCTCAGAAACTTAATTTGCTCCTACGTGTGCTTCCCCAGGAAGAGGTAGGGCATCTCTTAAGACGGCAAGGGCTGGAAGGAGTTTAAAGGAAAGACGTTCTGGAGTCTGGTGATGCCCATATACATTTTGCCGCTGAAGGGTGTGTGTGTGTGTGTGTGTGTGTGTGTGTGTGTGTGTGTGTGTGTGTGTGTGTGATGTGTTTGATTTTAACTAGCAAACCTTCCACTTGCTCATTTTCACTCAAAGAAAACTGGAGTCAGCATTGCATGCTGAACAAGAACTGCAGCCCGTTCGGAGGACTCAGGCATTTAAAAACAAATGACACCCAAGGAGGCTGCAGAGCCACACCCCATTTACAGTCAGCTACTGTTTTTACTTAGCCATTAGTTGGCTCAACCGGAAGGGATGATGTAGCACTATCTCACTGCGTCTGCGTCTTCTCGCTGCTCAAGCAGGGACTCACACAGGAAGGAGGGGCAGAGGAAGCTGTGTGAGCTGTGTGAATAAACGGGGCCGACTTCTGCTGCTAACAGGGTGAACCTGGGGACCTGGGCACTGTAACACGGCATAGTTTTCTCCTTGGGGAGCACTCAAGGGTTGGGCACATTTCGTTTCATTTTTTAATGAAATTATTAATGTCGTCTCCAAAACTCACATCAAAATTTCAGAGTGCTTTCAGCTTCTGTAAACACAGCAGCCAATAATAAAATTAAATTGAAAAGAAATTACAAACACCTTCTTTAGAACTGGAGAAAGAAATACGCACAGATGAACACAATCTACTGTTTTCTAGCAGAAATTTCTTAAAGTCACAGACCTTTCATCCTTTAAGAATTTCCTCCCTCGCTGGGCGGTGGTGGCACATGAACACACTTTTAAACCCAGCACTCTGGAGGCAGAGGCAGGCGGATCTCTGTGAGTTCGAGGCCAGCCTGGTCTACAGAGCGAGATCCAGGACAGGCACCAAAACTACACAGAGAAACCCTGTCTCGAAAAATTTTTTTAAAAAATAAATGATAATGTAGAAAAATAAATGAAGATCTAGCATGATTGACTCTGTTCTGAAGTGACACTGAGAAGCAAAATAAAAGGGAAAAACTCAACCACCACCAGGTCTCTACCTAACAGGTCTCAAAAGTAGTCTTCCAGCCGCCATCAGAGCCCAGGAGTGCCTGAACAGCATGGCTGCTGTTCCCTGCAGTCACAGGGTGTCCCGATTGACTTTGGACTCCAAGTATCTGAAGCCTTTCAAAGGCTCCTTTTTGCCTTTGGGAACCACTTCCTTTGTCTATGTAAGCCTCCTTTTGTGGGAGTTTCTAGAAGTTGATGGCTAGCTCTTTCTCTACTGTGGGTCCCCCTTCAGGACTGTCATTGCCTAAGGAAATCCTTCCACTGGCCCACCTCCTGGGTCCCGCCTGCATCCCCAGGGCAAACTCCACCATCTCCGCCTTGGTAAGTTCTCCTCATTGTCTGGGACCCCCAACCCTTTGTAGCTAGCCCTGCTCTCATTTGAACTGAAACACCGGTACTGGTGTCGCTCCCGCAGGACTCTGCCCACTCTTCTGCCATTTCAGTGAACAGGAAAGACTCCTGCTGGAAACCCCTCACCTCAAAGGCCACCCTTCAGGTCTTGGCCCAGACCTTACCTTTTAAGGCCCCTCCCTCTTGTCCTAGCTAATTGCAGGTCTCTATGCTCTTTACCCATGTGGCTTTCATTACTGAAATGTCCCTACTCTGACGTCAGACAAACTCCAATTTCATCTTTAAAGTGCTTGATTTCCTTCGTCTGGTATATTCTTCCTGGCTCTCTCTGCATCCACCTAATGAGACCACCCTGCAGAGCCCACATCACTTTGCTCCTATCTCTAACATAAAGCTTTAACACTGTAATGCAGCTGCTTGTACATGTGTGGTTTCCCTCCATAATTGTGACCGACTGTATCTTAAGGTACCTTGCATAGTCTGGGACATCTATTTACACTGCAGAAAGAGTGTTATATTAAATATCCTATCCGTGGAGAAACTGGATGAAAGGCATCCATTCCCTCAAGAAAGAAAAAACAATTTAGAAGAAAGATAATGAGCTACCAGTTTATACAAACAATTAACACCCAACATTAGGATTCTGGGGCTGGTGAAAAGCTCCGTGGTACACCAACTGGCTAGCATGCATAAGGCCCTTGTTCACTCTCCAACAACAAACAGAAATACATGTAATACCTACAGCATTTGCCCATTGGTTTATTTTTAAAGGACTGAAAGTGAACAACATTCCCTCCATATATCACTCCCTTCCAGAGTTATTAAAACACTCCTTGTACGAAACACTTTAATCTGCGCTATATTGATGTTCATTCACTTGCAAAAAAAAAAAAAAATGTTTCTGCTTACAACTTACAAGTAAGGCCATATGTGGTGGCGCATGCCTTTAGCCCTAGCACTCCAGAGGTAGAGCAGGCAGGCTCCTGTAAGCACGAGGCCAGCCTGCTCTACATAGTTAGTCGGACCAGTTACATAGTGAGACCCAATATATTTCGAAAACAATTGATATTTTTCTCACAGAGACCCAAAGCACACCCAGACTTTGTTTGTTCACCGTTTCCTACCAAGACGTCTCGCGGACCAGAGCGATAGCCCACAACTTCTGGTTTACATCTGCAGAGCAGACTGGGTAAAGGCGATGACGGGCGATGGGCCTCCACAGCTGCACAACGTGAGACTGGACTGTGAGAAGAGCGGTTTGGACACTCTCCGCCCACCCGTCTTCAGCTGGGAGGACTCTATGGGCTAATTTGGGAGTGGGAGAATCGAATTAGTAATTATCTCAAAATAAAAAAAAAATCATGTGGTCATACCCTAGTCTAGAACCTGGAGAAAGACTAAATGAAGGATTCTAAAGAAGTCCTAAGAGAAAACACTATAAAAATTGGTGGTCTACTACTTCACCCACCATGAAGGGGAAAAAAGTAAAAAAAAAAAAAAAAAAAAAAAAAATCATACCTAGGGCTGAAGAAATGGCTCAGTGGTTAGGAGCACTTGCTGCTCTTGCAGAGGACCCAGGTTCGGTTCCCAGCACCCACAGGATTGCTTACAACCATCCATAATTCCAGTACCAGGGGATCCATTGTGATCTTCTAACCTCCACAGGTACCAGGCATGCCTGTGGTTCAGATACATGCATACATACAATGATACACAGATATATACAGGCAAAACATTAATATACATAAAGTAAATCTTTAAAAAAGAGGAAAAAATATTAAAACTAATGAAAATCATAACCAGGACAAAGTTTCCAAGTAGGAATAAAAGCATAAAGGAAATCATAAATTTTAAAATCCGTTTTTAAGAAAATACATCCATATGTATGGCATATATACATGACTTTCCTTAATTTATGAGAACTGTATAAGCAAACCACTGCAGAGAGACCTCGTGGATCATGATGTCATAGTCCTTATTGGGGGGGGAACTTTTTACAATGTCAATTAATTCCAAATTTAGCTTTAAAACCCCATGACCTCCACCATTTTTTAGGTTAGCTAAAAAAGATCTATTGACTGTCTTTGTGAGCAGAATAGTTGAATGCTAGTCTAGATAGAAAATTATTTCTTTCAGTCTATAAGAATAATTATCACGGCGATCACACAATTATTATAATTATATCTGTAAGAACTGTTATTGGGAGTTTATCTCTGAAGCCGTCTCATGCATTGCAGGGGACATTTATCTTTTATAATGATCACCAACACAAGTGTCTTTATGCAGCTACATAAGTGATTTTTACCTCTTTCTATTAATATCCTCTTGCATGCTTTGGGAGCCAAGGGGAGACAGCCCCCACGTTCTCACACACACACACACACACACACACCCCACAAAGCAATTCTCTGAGTCAAGCCAGGACTGTGTGGCATTTTTTGAGACAAGAAAGCTAGGCTTCCCCTTCACGGCAACCTAACGTTCACAGTGTGCTTTCCTAAATGGATGGCGCCCCCACCCCAGCACCCCCCGGCCCAAGCCCCCGCGCGCGCCCCCAAAAGCCCCTCAAATCTGTGTTTCATAAACTGTACTCTCAGAGAAGTAGCAATAAAGTTTATTACAGAGCTAAAGTATCTGCATAAACCCGGTTAATTGAAAAGTGGGTGGAGAAGGCTGCCAAATTAAATGTTTACATTAGCACAGCTGTATTGTAAAAACATTCTGCCCCCTGTGCTTTGTAATTATAAGATATTTCTGGACTGTGTATCTCTACAAAGTTTATCTCCACTGCCAAGAGTGTCTTGGCACCGAGCGGCTGCAGCTCTTGGCAGCCGGGGCTCTGCGCGGGCAGATCTAAAATGGCTGCCAAGCGGCCTCCTGAAATGTCGCCGGCCTGCGGGGCCAGGGCAGAGGCCACTGCAACCGGGCCGGGCTGGGCTGGGGCTGCCACGGGGGCCGGGGGCACCGCCACTCACTGCTCTGCTTTGTCCCCTACAGCTGCTTGAGAAACCACAAAGCATTGTCTGCAGGCTCCAAGACAGAAGAAACACCCAGACGCGGGGGTCTGGTTCCAAATTCCATCTCGGCCACAGGTGAGCCCTCGTGATGCTTTCCGCTAATTAGAGGAGCTCGTTGAAATCTGTGGGAAGAGGGAAAAAATTAAATCCTCCCGGCCACACTTCCACCACGTGCCCGTGCAAGGGCCACCAAGGCAGGGGCCAGCTGCCGTGAGCAGCGGTGACATGGGCTCACACCAGCACAGGACGCGGGTACAGAAGGTGCGTGCAACACCAACCTGCTGCTCTCGCTCGGCCTTTTAAAGGCTCCGGTCCTCTTCTGTCATCCAAATGACATTACAGCGCAACCTTTCTGAGCTCTTCTCTGGCAAACACCTGGATCTGAGGAATTAACTGTCCATCGTACAAAACCCACCTCCTGGAGAAAAGGGAAATGAAATCCATATTCTTGCATTTTCTGCAAGACACAAGAGCTGACTAAAAGGGCAGTTAAGAAGGAGGGAGGGAGGGAGGGTGAAGGGCAAGAAGGAAAGGAACGAGGAAGTAAAGGAAGAAGGAGGTGGGGGGGGCCGTGGGAAACTTAAGATGCACTGAATTCTTCATAGTAGGAATATCAAAAATAAAACCTGAAGGGACAAATAAAGGAACTAGACCAAGCAAGATGGATGCTGTCTTTGTCTTCTTTTTGTTTCTCTCTCTCTCTATTAAAACTGACCCCCAGCTAAAATGCTGTGTCCCTAAATGCCACATGTTGCATAATGAGGCTACTGGGTTTTTCTTTTAAGGCTTTTAAGGCATCCCACAAGTTTAAGCTCAGGCTGATAGACATTAGGCCCAATGTACTATCCTGTAATCACTGGCAGTGATTACTAAGCTCCAGCTGAACACAGCATTCTTGCCTGTGCTCAGAGAATTCAGAGTGAAACAAGAATTCCAAAAGCCTAACATAGACTGGTAACGCTCATTACATTTACTATACTTACTCGCATAAACGTCCTGCTGTTCTACCTTTAATTATATGCCCACACACTCAGCACAGCCACACTAATAACTTTCGCTTTTTTTTTTTCAATCCCCATTATAATGGAAGAAGGCCTAATATCTCTTTAATGCTATACGGAGTGTGTGCACATGTCTACACAGGTATGTTCATCTGTGCATGGATGTGTGGCAGCCAGTGTCTTTCTCTATTGCTCTCCACCTCAGTTTTTTGAGGCAGGGTCTCTCACTGAACCAAGAGATTGCCTCTATAACTATACTGGCTATCCTACAAGCCCCTAAGATCCTCCTTATCTCTACCTCCTAGCACAAGCCATGGCCAGCGTTTATGTAGATGCTAAGGATCCAAACCGAGGTCATAAAGCTTGAGCAATAAGTACTTTACCCACTGAGCCATCCTGAATCCTTTCCAAGGGTGTATTATGCATACTACCTGCTTGTCACTATTTATCTAGAAACACAAAAACATGGCTACTTTCCCTGGAAATTTCTTTTCTTACGATTTATTTTATGTATATGCATGTTTTGTTTATATGTATGTCTGTGAACCACATGCACACCTAGTGCCCTATGGAGGCCAGAAGAGGGCTGATGGATCCCCTGGACTTGGAGTTACTGACACTGGGAATCTAACCTGGGTGCTCTAGTAGGTGCAGAGTAGCCTGAGTTCTTAGTCACTGAGCCATCTCTCAAGCCCTTCAGTGGAAATTTCTACAGCAGGACAATTTCTCACCATTATTATGACTCTACATATATATACATTTAGGTGCTCTTGGTTTTTTAAATTAGTTGTCAGAATGGTAAATATCATAGCCATGTAACGATGAGCCACTGTGAACAGACTGATGAACCAAAGTCAATATGTGCAAAAGACATCTCTAAGTTCCCTGTTGATCAACAAATACTCTTAAAACTTGAGCTGATTTGATTTACTTTAGTGAGGTTTTATGGTTTGATTCTGCTAACTTGTCATTTTCTTTTTTGAGAGTTTCCAAATTCCAAAACAATAATCAATGCAAGTATCATTCAATAAACGATGATTGATCGCCTCCTGCATGCAGAACTCTGTTCTGGAAAGAGGAACTAAGCAAACAACACCCCAGATTACAGAAACACTGACTCTCAGACTTCGCTTAGTCTTTGTTTTGGCCACTTGTGACATACCTCTTGACAAGTGGCTATATTTCATAACCTCAAATAGAATATAAGTTTCTAGAAGTTGTATACTTTATGTATTATTGAGTACACAAGACAATGCAGCACATATAAAATTGAAAGCATATGTATCAGTGAGGATAAATGACCTATGTGTAAAGCCATGATGAATATTCCACACATTCTGACTTAAAATACTAGCTTCTCCTCCTCTTTATCAGTGACTATTTATTGAGTGAACAGTAGTAAAGGGAAAAATCAGGCTGGGAGTTGCTGACCAGTTATTTACATGTCCATCACTGTCCTCCAGGCCATGAACAGATTCCATTCGAACTCAAACAATGAAGGTGGACTCTGATCATTGTCATTTTAAAAGAAGAAATATTGACCAAGTATGTTCAGCTAATACATGAAAAAGCAAGGAATTAAGCCCAAGACAATCTTGACTCTAGAGTCCAATTTCAATGACTGTCTTTCCAAGTCTGAGTGTTACTATTAGATCAAAAAAAAAAAAAGCACTAGAGGCAGAGGGGTTACCTCTCAAGTCTCCTCATTTTTAACACGCAACTTTCCAATTTTCCAGACAGAGACCTCCCTTGAGTGGAGGCTGCTGACTGTGGTAAGCTGATATTGTGGTTTTGTAATGTGCACAGACAGAGACCAGAAAACCCTGCTGCCCATGGCATGCCGCAAATTGAAGACTGTGCTGGCACACTGCAGTGGCAGGCCAAGGGCCAGTGAGTACGAGCAGCAGCTCCGCAGTGACAGTGCCCTCATCAGCCACCACCCTGACTACACCCAGACACGTCCCAATCTCCCACCTTAGTCCTGAAACCTGCAGAACATCAAGTGAGTCCCTGCTAAGCCACATCTCCTCGTTACACTCTGATGTCTTCCCTCTTTATTGTTTACATGACTGTTAATACAGGCTTTGTGGTTGGTACGTTTACCAGGGCTACCAGGCTGATCACTTTCCTACAGCTGTGGAGAACAGCTGGTTCCCACTGTCCCCCCCAGAGACAGACCTCCACCACCATCTCCAACACCTCCTCACGTACAGATCAAGTCCTCAGACAAGGACGAGTTCCCTGCTTTGGTGGACACGATCAGTTAGAACACCACACCGCACTGTGAAATTCACAAGGCAAGCGCCTCAGTTTGAAAAGATGGCCAGCCACAAAACCAGGATGGAAATCGAAGTGGAGTCTACTCCCAAGCAGCTTCAGCGACCCGAAGTCACATGGGTCACTTTATATCTCAGAACCGGTAGAAGCAAATAAGATCAGCTGTAAAAGCCAATATGGCTGAAGTTCTTGTTTTACTCTTTGTGAAGTATAAAATTCATTCTCTTGATATGTTTTACTTCCAGAAAGTTTTTCCTTTTTTTTCCCTTTTTTAAACAAAGTCCTTTGAGAATATTGTTAATGGAAGGGCATAAAATCCCTTCCAATGACTATGATAAGAGAACCATTTTGGCAAAAAAAAAAAAAAAAAAAGGCTTTGAAAAATTTCCCCTCACCTTTAGGAACTTGGGGTTATTTTCATTATATCATTCAGCAATATTTAAAATGCTTATTTGTGGGGCTTGGGCAGACCAACTCCATACTCCACAAAATGCTTTACCTGGTCTCAAGGAGCTAAATCATTAAATTCATCTAGACCCACTGACTAAATCAATGTATTTTTAAACCTAGTTTACAGTGTGATGTGATTTTTTTAACCTCAGTCCTTCCTTATAGGATTCTAGCCTAAAGGAAAAAAGATCACAGGTGGAAAGAACAAGAAATTGTGAAAAAATAAAAATGCAGTATTATCTGATGTGTGGCAGAGCAGAACAAGCAGAGAAACCTTTGTCAGTGCTGACTATCCGATATGATGCTCAGCTGTGTCTAACCAATACAAATAAATTCATCTTTTATACATGTCAAATCACATAAATAAGAAAATATGGTAGATAGCCAGGTGTTCTGTAAACGACGATTTCTTTTAAAAATATACTTTTCTACCTACTTCTAGTTAACATTATTCCTCTCAAACACTAAACTAGTATTTCTTAAATGAGGTCTTTCCTGGCACTACTGCTGAGCTCGGGACACAGAAGTAAGACGAGAACAACTGATCAGCAAACACCACGACAAAGACCCAACATCTATTAGAAAGCAACGGTGGGAGAATGCAGCTTTAATTGTGCATACATATTTTTATTCATTAAGATGAATAACCAACCGAATCCCACACTATGGTGTCCTGGCCTCATAACACATTAATAAAGTTTCTTAAAGGTTTTGGCAGGGGGCCAGCACAGTCCATTAACTCTTTGCAAGTTGTAAAAGGAAGGAAAGTCATTTCGGTCTGTGTTGTGGTTATGAATGAAACAGCGGGCGGCCTGCATGGAAACGTCACTTTGGATATGGTGGTGGTAATGGACGCTTTGCTGAGCAGTTGTGGAGAGCTGTGGAGAAGTTAATGCATCCCACCACAGCCAGGCTGCAAGGCGGTGCTGCAAAGCCAATCACTCGGAGCAGGGGAAAGAGCAGAGGCCTCCAAGTTCAGATCTGTTGATCTTGCTAATAGGCTGTCACACTGCATCTGGGTAAACGTAGCCACTGTGAAACCCAAAATTATAGAATACATCTTATGCCACTAAGCTGGTCTCTGTTCACTTTTTTTTTTCTTTTTTCATAAAACCTAGCTGCTTCGGCATATGCTTCATGAAGTCTGGACTGTAAAATAGAAAAAAAAAAAATCTTTAACTTAAAAAACAAAATTCTCCCTTTCCTGTGTTTTGTTTAACATGCTTGAGTTAAGTCATATAAATATCTACAACAATTGGTAGCCACGTGTTTGTCTCCAACTTCGCCTAACAATTTGAATGGAAGTGCTGTACTTCTCCCCAAAGCTTTACAATACCATCTGTTCTCATTTTCACAACACCACAAACATTTTCCTTTGGGAAAAGGATACAATATTTCGCTTCCCTTCCAGAATGAAAGCTAGAAAACTTCAATGAAACTAAACACATATAGAAGCATCCAAGTTACCCAGTAAAGCCTCCAATACAGGGGCCATCCAAGCTATGGAGGAAGCCCAAATATAGGGTGTACTTCAGACACCTTGATGGTTCAGATCTTTCATGTATTCCACTAAAAGATGAGAGTTGTTTGTTTTTGAGAGTCTTACAAATAATAATTGGAAAGTTTTAAAATTTTTTTTATTTATTTATTTTATTTTATTTTTTTTGGTTTTTTCGAGACAGGGTTTCTCTGTGTAGCTTTGCGCCTCTCCTGGAACTCACTTGGTAGCCCAGGCTGGCCTCGAACTCACAGAGATCCGCCTGGCTCTGCCTCCCGAGTGCTGGGATTAAAGGCGTGCGCCACCACCGCCCGGCTTAAAATATTTTTAAAATAACTTAAAGAGTAAGTTATAGACACTGAAAGCCTTGAATGCTTCACTGTTTTTGTCATTTTGGTTGTGCAAAAAATATCTAAAATGTGAGCACACATACACATACATGTGCATGTATGCAACACATCCACACTCACATACTCCATTAGTCTCCAGTCAAACATGAATACATGATTAGTTACTTCTGGGTGTTAAAGCCACAAATTGACTACAGTGGTCAATTTGTATGAGGCCAAAAAGTAACATTTCAAGGAGAAGAAACAATAATAGTAAGTATAACAGAAAGCATAGTTCATTCTTTACTTTTGTTTAAAGTCTTTTACTAGGAAAAAAACAGGAAGAATATTTTTAACCTTCAAACGTAAGTGTTCTTGGCTGGGCCCTGAAGGGTCCTTCCTTCTTAGTTCAGGTTTCGTTGAGTCCATCCTGAAGTGTATTATTTTAGCCGTGCCTCTGGTATACTGCAGGTTTTCTGTAAATTTGTTGCCTTTGACTAGGTAAAAATGTAGGAAACTCTGGCAAGAGCTGAAATTCTCATGGATGGGAACTGATCATTTTGTTACTGTTTGGACTAAAAGCCAGAAATGGTATTCAATAACTGTCCCCTAATAATTTAGAGTAAGTTCACTTTAATATTTATACATATTATGTTATATCGATATGCATATATTTATTATACACATAGATTACTCTATACTTGCATTATATATGCGTGTATATATTGTGCCATGTTAGAAATGGTAACTTGGAAAAGACATGGCTGCTTATTTGCTTTATTTAAAAACAAGACTGGGGACAATGAGCTAGCTTAGCAGATAAAGACATGCCTTAGTTCAGCAGAACCCATGTGGCAGAAAGAGAACTAACCCCAGCAAGGGGTCCTCTGACCTTCACACCTGTCCAGGCGCAGGACAAGACTGGTCTTAGGTCACAAACCCAATTACCTGAGTAGACTAGTTTTTGATGTCTGGGGTTAGTGTGTGTGTGTGTGTGTGTGTTTAATAGTAATATTAAAGTACACTATGCTTTTTTTAACCTAAAATTACAATTCTGTTAGAAAAACTGCACCCCCAGAACAACCTGGATTCAGATATGGGTGAATCTGAGGAGTTTCATAAATACACTTTCTTTCCTGTATCAACAGTTTGAAACATTCAGAAAGAGATGGGATATGACAGTTGTGCAGACTGGTTCTATACGATCTAAAAAAACAAAGTAATACAATAATTCTAGTGACTTAAAAATGGCAGGCACAGCCATGAAAAACAGTGAAGATGGGGGGAGGGGCTGTGACTACCCTGTTGTGACTACTTTAAAACAAAGGAAAAAGGCACTGTACTACTATGGTACTCAAGGCAAGCAACCACACAAAGGTCAACCTGAACACAGAAAACAGAACCCAGACTGGGGTAAATCAAGCCACAGAAGTTGGTGCTGAGAGTCATGACCAGAAGTTTATTGATTCCTAAGAGAGATGAAGCATGGAGGTCCCAAACAGCTTCCCTCTGTCCTGACAAGCTAAGCTGACAGGAACTGTTCAAACACCCGGGTCCTGTGTTTCCCAAAGAGACTGGAGAAGAATCTGTAGGCACAGTTATTAGAAATGATGACGAGGAGGCACAGATAAGACACTAACTGAGGGGAAACACTTGAGAAGGTGCTTTGGCACCAAGAAAGAACTAAAGCATTTCAGTGATCTCCACTCTACTCAAAATAGCCCCCATGAAATGTGTCACTAGGTTTAATGGTAACGTCAGTTTAACTGGCACTTAATGCGTATGGCTTTGGTGTTAATGCAAATAAAGCACTAACTATTAAAGAGTCAGGACCACCACAAGAGGTTGGTAGGCATTTCTTAGCAATGAATCACTGCAACACAAAACACGTCCAAATGAACAATCTATGAGACCTGGGCCTTCAGCTATGAGGACTGTTCACACTTGTTTGAATGGGCAAAGTAAAAGTCTGATATTAATAATCAATATATTTCTCTCTAAACAATGGAAACAAAACTACTTTAATTTACTTCAAGAATTGATGAGTTATAAAACTTGCTCAGGGACTTAATGTTGGTTAGAAATTATTCATATACTCTGTTCCTGGTCTGGAAAGGTATACACATTGATTATATACTCACTGAATTCTTAAACTGAATCATCTCCCAATGGATAAAATGAAAAAATTTAAAACCAATGTACCACCTCATAATGTGTTTATTCCTAAAATGACTTGATAAGTTCAAAAGGCAACTAACAAAATATTGTTACAGGATTAGGCATTTCAAACTTCAATGTGACTCAAATGCATTTCCAATTGAGCAATAATGTGAAAAATTTAGGTGAGTCACATCAAATACTTTGTAACTCTTCTGAAAAAAGTTGTTTAAAAAATTGGTCCTACTTCACATAATACACACTTTATAATTATAATAAGATAATTCTATTGATTCCAGTACATTTACACTTTACACTTACAAAACCCTTTCACATGAACCACTTTATCCCAGTAACCTCACGAGGAAGGCATCATTATCCCCATTTCATAGATAAGAAATTGAGGCACAATGAGATGCAATGTTTTGCCCAAGGTCATGGTCTGGTAAACTCATGCCTAGAGAATAATTAGCTCAAGTTAGATAAAGGCTACTTCCTTCTTCCCCATTCCAGCCCCAGACACATAAACACTGCAGCAAAATGTGGCCCAAACGAGAATTCCACCAGCCACCTCCGTGTGATCACCTCAGCACGTCTGCACTTTTCTAAGCACTGTTTTTGAAGGGAGACAGAGCACATCGTTATGTTTTTTTAAAACGCTACCACAGATCTCTCACTACCTGGAAAGTCTCCATCACAGAAACCCATAGTAAGAGGTCTGTTGTGTAAGTTGAGGCTTAAGAAATGACTTGCTCACCAAGTCTCCTTCCTTGGTTAAATATGGGATTTACAACAGCTCTGTTGCCCATCTATCCTTCACATCAGCGGTTCTTCAGCTTTAACTTGCTGAAGGGTCACCTTCAGGACTTATTCTAACAGTGTCTGGCCCACCCTCAGGGGCTGAACAAATCAGAGCAGAACCCTTGTCTCTGCATCGCACAGGAGCTCACATAATGCCAACACCAGCAGTCCAAAGACCACACTTGGAGAGCACAACTACATGGTAACGTGGTAAACACTTCAGACAGGGTAAATGTGACTATACTACTGCCCAAGTAACATCTCCAAACCCTAGCGTGGAATCCTAAGGACTTCATGTGTAAGGGCACATGGGCATCCAGGTCTCTAACAGATTCATCTCAGGATTCCACTTAGGACCATCATCTGCAGAAAGCCTTCACTCGGCTGAGTTCCTCATCCCTCACCCCCACCCCACCCCAACTGTGCTCTCTGGTCAGAAAGCATGGGTCCCTTTGTCCTGACATTTCTGGGAGTTGTAACTGTTCTTACCTCTGTCCTCAGAAACGTGGAAGTGGTCCGTAAATGGATCTCCCACCCACTCCACCCCCTCCCCTGCTCCTATTCTTCCACATTCAGCGTCCATCACCATCTTCTGTCTTTTCTCATGTCATTTTAACAGCCCAACGCCAGGCAGACTATGCATCAGCTCTCGGATGTTTGACCCACAGCCTCCTCCCTCCCTTCCACATCACGCCACACTCTACCTCCTTCAAGCAGACCACAGCCTCCTCACTCATAACCAATCCCTTTACATAAGCAGCAGCAAGGAAATGGAACACTCAAAGAGAGCCCACACTGAGCTGCACATGCCCCTTCATCAAGGCTCCCGTTCCTCTTCTCCAGCCTGTGCCCTTCTCTGAAGGTTCCGTGCCTGCTGGTAGCAACCTGGCTTCATGGCCGGGACCTGCCCAATTGCACCCAAACCCTACTCCAAAGGAGGCGATGAGCAGTCTCTGCTGTCACAGCTGGAAGGCCTTCACTTTTGAACTAGAGGCCCACCCCGTGCGTTTTGTCAGCAATGCTGAAGGCACACTGTGGAGCTGGAAACCATGGAGGTTCTCAGAAGACTGTAATGCTGCTTACCATTCTCACTTCTTCTACCTGCACTGGCCAGGCTCCCAGCACCCTCCTGCGCCCAATCCCCAACACCCAGACTAAGAGCTTTCCTTTAAGAACTGGCCAACTTCCTTCTCTCAGATTGAAATATGTATGTATATGTATATTATGTGTATATATGTAAACATGTATGTATATCCTAATTGTACCTTCCTTTCTATATTGGGATTTTCCTAATTGTACCTTCTTTTCTATATTGACTACCAGGAAACAGTGCTTATTATCTAGCAATGAACATTTCTGAAGTTTCTACTATATAAATCTGTACTCTGGTGGGTCAGATACTCTACATCTTCTATTTCTTTGGCCCTAATTCTTTTTTCCATTTGAAATTGATCCTTGACACTGATTGGGAATGTCCTACTCAGAGTCACTTCTACAATGTAGCACACAGGGATAATGACCAAACTATGAAGATAGTCACCCTATACAATCAACTTAAACAGACCCTACCACATGAAACATGCTCCTACATATCCATTGTATGTACATATGTATGTATGTACGTATGTATGTATGTATGCTCATTAAGATAATGTGGACACAAAGGCTCAATCAATGGTAGAATGCTTACCTAGCATGTGCAAGGACCTGGCTTTGGTTTCCAGCACAAGAATTGAAGTAGGAAAGATAAAAACGGATTAAGTGTAAAAACAAAAGGACACGCACAAGAAGGAACAGTGGGAAGGTTGTGTATTTCCCACTTCTATCTGTACATAGCAAGTACTTTAGGTAAATGCATTCCTTTCCATTTCTCAGGGTACAGAGTTGGGCGAAATGATCTTATGCCAAGCTTATTAACAAGGTGCTAAGCATAGCAGGCAAAGACGAGAAATGGCTACAGCCGTTGTCCCTTAATCTCCAAAGACAGCAACTTTCACAGCAGTTCACAGTAGACTAGGCAGTGTATTTGTAACAACAACAAAAAAGGAATGAAATGAGGAGACTGAAACATATAATCTCTTTTATCCACGTATTAGTTTAATAAAATACAGAGAATGATAACTTTGATCATCTGCGTGCACTAGCTTGCCACGTGAACAGTTGTATATACTAGCTTAAGGTCATTTTAAGAATACACGATTGATTAAGGTTAACTACATAAATAAGGAAGGGTATGTCTATTAGTGGTGAAACAGTCACTCAACAAATGTGTGAAACATTTTATTGTCCTGTTCTGGAGCTACACCTCAGTGGTAGAATGCCTGAGGGCGTGGGTCAGAGTCTCAGCACAAGGTGGGGGAAAGAATCATAAGGGAAAATAAAATTGCTACTTAATTAATTATTATATTATCTACAAAGATCATTCTCAAGAAGCCAAAGATGTATCATTTGTTAACAGTAAGGTTAACAATGTATGAGAATGAGTCTACCTGCCGGTGTCATTTATGATTTCTCATGTGCTGCTACATTTGTATTTAAAAAAACCAAGAATTACTTTATTATCAAGGCATAATTCTTTAATCTTTTTCTTATTATTTTTATATGTATGTATAAAAATATGTGTATGTATGTGTCCTGGTGTGGGTCTGTGCACGTGAGGCCCAGAGGCCAGAGGCATCAGGTTCCTTGGGACTAGAGATAAAGGTGGCTGTGAACTGTCTGACATGGATGTGGGTGTTGGGAATCAAACTCAGTTCTCTGGAAGCACAATACAAGCTTTTAACTATTGAGCCATCTCTCTAGCCTTTTTAAAAAGCACAATTTTTTTTTTCAAGACAGGGTTTCTCTATGTAGTCCTAGAACTCTGTAGACCAGAAAAGTATAGTTTAAACCGGCCTTGAACTAGAAAAGTATAATTTAAAAAGGAATTTTCAACTGATTTGTCCATCCACTTGTTTTATAACTTAGATCAATGACCTGATACCTCATCGTTGCTTTCAAGAAGGATTCTGTCCTGGAACTGAGATGTTTCACGTCATTCCCAGCACAGTAAATACACTGCCCATGGTAGCTGCATAGTAACTATCAGTATTATCATCACTCTTAGTCATGTGATAAAGCTGGTACATTTTAAATTGTAATAAATGCAGTAGAATTCAAATTTAGTTAAAAAACAATGTTTGGCACTGAGATTTTGTCTTCTATGATAAGGCGTAAGAATCTGCCTGAGATAGTAATCGCTGGCAGTCAACAACTTTTCTTTTTCCACTTAACTAAGTTTAAATGAGTGGCAAAACACCTAAACAACTTCAAATTAGTAATCATTTACAACCCATAAAAATCGACAAGCAAGGATGCTTCTCAGATGGGGAAATTACATGCTAACCTGAAGGCACATGTGTACTCCTTTCCAAGCTACTGTGCGGATGCCAGGTCCTGGTGAGGATGGAGTGGAAAGCAAAATTCACTAAGAAAGAAAGTTTTCCGTGTTTGAACACCTGTGTGCTGGGGAGTGTGGAGGAAGCACCGAAGACAGGATGAGCCCCCTAAAAACTGAACCTCAGGAGAGGCATGCTGTCCCAACTACAGTTGCAGGGCCCACTTAGACCTATGCAACAGCCTGAGAAACAGCAGAACTACTCTGCTGCCTTCATAAATATTGGCAGAATATTTGCTGAACTGACTGAAATAAAATAGAAGGTGTGCAAATTCAGTAACACAAGAATCCTTAAGTGTCTTAAGTACCAAGTCATATTATTTGCATTAAATTGGCTGTTTTGTTCAGTCTCTTATTGATGCTTAAAGAAACACTAGTATTAATTTACAGAGCTTTCAGGCAACAAATTTCTCTTAGGTTGTGTATTTTCCATATGACTATGTTCAACTCACAATGTTTCCTACTTAAAGCACACAGAATCTAAATTAGATTGCTGTGCAAAGTATTTCTGGCATGGACATGAGCAACCAAAATATAGGATTCACAAATTATTTAATAATGCTGCAAAATAAAAAACCATGCAAACTCTAAGCTTATATTATTCTAAAATAGTCATCAAATCGTGGTCTGAAAGGTCATTTGCTGATTATCTCATTTAAGATAGGATTTCACTGTATCAATATTTACTATTTACTTATTTATCCGGTTTCATTCTCTGAAAGACTAGAAAACACTTCCTAAAACATACATGTCACTGAGATAAAGAGAAACATGAGTCCACCTGACAAGAGAAAAATTAAGGTAAGCAAGTATATGGGGATCAAGTCTTTACATCCTGGTACTTGGTCCAAGAGCTGTTCTAACGTTCCAGGCTTCCTTTCTTCAAGGTTTGCTGAGAGTCTGCACTTTACCAGATCTAAAGACACTTTCAGAAGGAGGAAAAGATCATTCTACCCAGCCAGGCAGTAAGAATAATGAGGTGCAAACATCTGGGCAGGCCTGGAAAGGGGAAGACATGTTCCTAAAGGAAAAGGGCATTTTTCTAAGAAATGGGGGTAGACATCATCACAGTATGCTGCAGGCTAGATATGAAATAGAAATGATAACATTTTCTAAAAGTTTGATTGCTTTATGTCTAGGATCCTTTCAAGAATCTGACTTTGAATAACCTCAAAGCCATCCTGTCTTCAGAGCTCTGCCCAAACTCCTCAAGCAGCAGCTGATGAAACCCAGATGCCACCAACCACATTGTGTCCAAACCAACATGGCTTAACTGTAGCTTGTGAAGTCTTTTCAGACATCAGTCGGGGACTCTGGAGGTCCTCGGAAAACAGTAAGGAGCTCTTAGGCCATGCTTAGCTGAGGTCTTGGCCACCTGGCGTACTGACGACCATGGATGCCATGAGGCCAGTCTACAGTTCCCTTCATTGCTGATATGTGGTTCTGGTATTTGGATTACTGGAGACTTTACTGAGGAAAAGAAGAGGTTACTATTACTCTCCAGGTTTAGTGGATCTTTGGTACCAGAATTGTGCTGTCTCCTTTCCCCGGGAACTCAATGTGACAATGAGCCACCCTCCCTCTAAACAATGCTGTCATCAGTTTGTCTATTTTGCTCTTGAGGCACTGTGCAGAGCGTTTGGGAAGAAGCACAAGTTGCCCTCTGGGGACATAGCTACCCCTCTCAGTTTTTCCAGCAGCGTCAACTCAATACCATTGACCTCACTCTCCCAGCACAAAGACATTCTCAAGTTCTAGCTCTTCATGAAGAGACGGCTTCCACAGACATTCCTCGAGCTAGAAGAAACTTTGGTGGCATTAGCTCCTTTCCTGCCCCAAATATTGAATCCTGTAGAGTGTGACACAATTTCTGACTGTTTCCTTCTTCCTTGCCTAAAGATTTGTTGTTGTTGTTTTGATTCTGTATACTTAAGCCTATCAACATTTCCAACAAAACCAACAAACCTAAGATCTAATTAAGAAACAATATCCTGATAATCAATGGGATTTATTAGGCAAGCATGTAGCTAAAACCAGCATTGTTCTATAGTCTTCAGAAGAATATTAATATAGCCATTCATCTTGTGACAATACATTCAAAAATTTGACTTAAGATTCTTCCAAATAAGATATAATTTAAGATATGGCCGGGCGGTGGTGGCGCATGCCTTTAATCCCAGCACTCGGGAGGCAGAGCCAGGTGGATCTCTATGATTTCGAGGCCAGCCTGGGCTACCAAGTGAGTTCCAGGAAAAGGCACAAAGCTACACAGAAAAACCCTGTCTCGAAAAACAAAAAACAACAACAACAACAAAAAAAAAGATATTATGTCCCCACTGCAAGCCTAAAGATCAAGCTGCTATTTGAGTTTACAGACATCTCCACTCAAAATTACAAACAACTTTACACTTGTTGCCATAGTACTGATTCAGGCCATAATTTTGCTCATTCGTGCATTTCCATTTTATAAGTATTTTACAGAGGAGGTATCTTTCCTGGAGGTTATTTTGTCTCTTTTACTAAATAGGAAGTAAAGCTAAGGAGGGCTCTAACTGCCTACCAACCAGAGAAGGACTCAGGGGAAACCTTGAGTATATGTGATTCTATAGTTTATAGATTCAAGAAATAAGGGGTTAGGGAGATAGCCTAGTAGTAGTATGCATGTATGCTTGCCTAGTATGCTGCCCTTAATGAGGGATGGGAAAAAAGCAGAGAGGGAGAGAGAAGGAAAGAAGGAAGAAAGTAGAAAACAGAGAAAGTAGGAGTCTAAAATATGGCAAGTGGCAAGTTCTTCTTTACACAGTGAAATGAAAGCTATGGTTCATAAAGTAACCTATCAAAGTCTTCTGAAAACTTGATTCATTTCATCAGAACACACACCATGACCCTGAAGGCAGTGGTTCCACACCTGAGAAACAGAAGCCTTCCCAGTGAGAGGAAGAACTGTACCAAGGACTCTTCTCCATCCTCAAGCTCAGGAGAGCATCCAAGCAGGAGGCATGTGTCCCCAGCCAAGTATCAGGCTGGTCCCTCCACACTCACTTTATTGAACAGTCAAGGCATTGTCTCCAAGCTATGTCTGGAGGGCTCATCATCTCCTTTGCAGGTGGAATAAAGGCAAAATTAGGGAACATGATCCTGAATTCTCCTAAGCAAGGATCATTGTGGTAGTTTGAATGTAATAACCCCTATAAGTTCACAGGGAGTGGCACTATTAGGAGGTGTGGCTTTGTTTGAGTAAGTATGGCCTTGTTGGAGGAAGTGTGTCACTGTGGAGGCAAGCTTTGAGGTCTCATATATGCTCAAGCCACACCCAGTGTCTCAGTTCACTTCCTGTTGCCTGCAAATCAAGATGTAGGACTCTCAGTTCCTTCTCTAGCACCATGTCTGCCTACTCACTGCCTTGTCCTGCCATGATGATAATGGACTAAACCTCTGAACTGTAAGCCACCCCAATTCAATATTTTCCTTTATAAGAGTTGCTGTGGTCATGGTATCTCTTCACAGCAATAGAAACCCTAAGACAATCAGTAAACACTCTAAAGTTTATCTTACTATTAATTCTGAATAATGATGGTGATAAAATCTGCTGCAAAGTAAGCCACAAAGAGAACATTGTTTTGTTTTTCTTTTTTCTTTTTTTTTTAATTAGTACATGCACCAGAAACAAGACAAAAACATCTCTATGGTGCTGTCTTAAAATCCTTTGTGGTTCCCTGGCTTAGAGAAATTCTTTGAATGTCATTTGTAATGCTATTTAACCAGATGAAAGTTATAACATCCTTCAAATATCATTAAGCAAGGTCTCTACTACATCCACAAGGAACCTGAGCTCAAGGAAAACCAAGAGGTTTGCTTGGGAACCAAGCTTTTTCCATTATCTCTCAGAATGACTGTGGCTCCATAGTCTTTCCAACAGTGGACTCCTCCCAGCAACTTCATATCATACCCTTGTAACACTCAAACCCTCTACCTCACAAGCACACCACTTGCTATACTTCCTCCTCTTCTTCTGCCCTCCCTCAGCTTTTTACTCTTCCCTAAAAAGTTTTCATCTCTCTTACAGTGAAATCAAAATGAAACTTTCCTCTTTTTTTCTTGACCTTCTCATCAGTAGAAATGAGTACAAAACAAAAAAGTTTCTACTACTCAAGGGTTCCACTCTTCATCTGGTGAAACTATACACCCACCATCATCCCATACCCCTGCTTCTCCTGATTGAACCAGCTATTATTCTGTCTACCTGCCCATCTCCTCCATACCTTCAAGTCTGTGAGATCCTCTAGTACCTCAATCTGCAAAGAGTTATTAAATTGTGTATTCCCCAGTCAAACCAAATGCTGACAGAGCAAGAGTTCCTGTCCTCTGAACCCCAGCTTCTGTTGGATATTCCACATTTCATTTAAAGTCCAATCTGCTTCTTTACCATGTTGACTGTCCTGTATCTCAACATGAAAGGATTCTCATGGTTTGAACACTTGCACTCCTTAAATTCAAGATTCTGAATCTTTGCAGTGTTACAGTTACTAATATGCAGTACTGATCACATGGCAAGTACTTGGCTAAGCATACATTCTCACACCTAGAATCCACAACAGTTCTATGGAGTAGGTGGGATCACATAAGACTGCCAATAGTCAATTGTTTTAATGTATAAGTCTGTTATTACCTGTTTATATGGGCGTAAGAGTTAGCCTCATTTTGCAATTGAGGCTAACAAGACAAAATATCTTCCCCAAAGCCATACACCTCAAATATATGAGCCTTCAAAGGCACTGCCCTATACTGTTTCCCAAGCATCTCTGCCTCCCACCTCTGCAGAGCTGGTCTGTACTTAGAGAGGATTTCACTCTCTCCATCACTTCCATTAACAGCCAAGTAGAGCTTAAGAACAGCCTCCTCCCATGGCATTTCCTGGTAAATCCCAAGACAAGCTGATCCCTGCTGCTAGAATCCATGATATAATTGAACAAGCTGCCCTCTGGTATACCTCTAATGCCCTCCATTCACTCGATTCCAGTCACTTTCCTCTTCTCTAAATGCATACGTAGTGAAGACACTTGGTGAGCATGTCACTCTCCCTCTTGGAGCTCAGAATTTTCCCACTTACGAAATGAGCATATCAGAAAAGTCCAGTGATCCTTCCATTTCCTTTTAGTAGAAATGATAGAAATGAAGCAGTGAATTTCCTTTGAAAAACGAAATTGAAGCACAGATAGATAAAGGGTCCCCTGTTTAAGAAAAGGAGGCATGAAGAGTCTCCCTGCTTAGCAGTCTAATAATTACCTCTCCCTCCAAAGCCCACAGAGAACTCAATTGGTGGCTTTTCAGGACGCAGTTGCTGTCACATCCTTCTGTTGACCCCTGCGGCAGCACCGTTACCAGCACACTAATTCTCTCAGATACTTTGATAGTGCAAATACTCCTTCTTTGTCGTCTTTGTGCAGTCCCTAGTTCTCCAAAGTACTTTCGACATTCCGCTTTCTAAGACACTGCTTGGAGCCTGAAATTCCCTTGTTCAGATACTCACAACCAACCCTACCCACTATCTAAGGCAGATCTCTACGGTGATCACTGCAATTCCCTGCTCTGGTCTACAATCCTACGTGATCCCCAGATGATGAACACCATACATTTTCCTCCCCTGATTAGATTAGATGGCATGCTGGAGGATAAAAGGGACCTAATGCCAGTGGGCCTGACCTAATCAAATGAGCTCTTTAAAAGGAGCCTCTTCTCCAGCTTGTCTCAGAAGACAAACCAGAAAGCTTTAGAGCAAGAGAAGGGCCCTCGCTGGAGGGGGAGGAGTTTACATATACCCATAAGTGTTACACCAGCCAACATCACCAAGAAGCTTCAAAACAATCTATGTCCAGCCTTGCCCCAGCCTCAACAAGACACCTCCCCCCAGGTCAAATGCTGGTTTTCATCTTGGAACAAATAGAACGGAAAACACAGTTACATGGCCGAGGCTAGCTTGTGTGTTAGCATTTGATGATACAGCCTGAGACATTTAGACCTACAGAATGATGTCACTGCATCATCAGAGAGTCGTGTCCTCAAAGTCCTCTGCCCCATCCCAGCCTCAACACTTCTAATCCTCATTCCAGTAACTCAAGTGCCACATGAACTGGTGCCCTGTGCCATGGCCCTGGGACTGCCTCCACCAGATCTGCTTTCTCTGTACATGGAGCTTAGAAACCTTTTCTGTGGACCAGCTCAAAGCCCACTTTCCCCCTTCCTTTGTTGGTACATTGTGATGTTCCACTCATCCTTACTGTTGGATCTGCACAATATCACCTACAACTCTAAGCCTTAAAATCCAAAGCGAAGAGAAGCTTGGAGAGCAGACACGACATGCTAGAAGTCTTACTCCATCCTGAGGAAGGCCAGGCTGCATTCTGAAGCAGAAGGAGTGAAGACCACTGACTGCCCTTGTTCACCAAGCGGATCCACCCTTTGAGAGCACTCTCCTTATGGCAAATGCTTTTGTAAGACTCCAGCTCTGATGAGCAGTATTAATTAACTCCTTTGCTGCACTGTTTTGCTGAACTGCACCTGTTTGTAACAATTTCAACAAGTCTAGTTCTCATCGGTATTTCCCATATATATCATTTAAATAGAACACAGCTTAAAATTATGAATCCTAATTTTAAAAATTTTTACAGTTTATACACACGTGACAACCACTAATTATTTAATGACCATGTGACGTCCTTTATTTCTTAGTTTCTTTATTGTGTAATTCAATAGGAGTGTCCCATCAAAAGGTAAAATTCTGACACATCATGTTCAAAGAATGGAGGGAAAAAAGAAGAGGAAGAGATCTTCATTAGCTCTATTCCTCTAACTCTACTCTACTTGAATATCACAAGGAAATGCAGGTGACCCTGTATGGTAGACACAGTACTAAGGATCTACCAGGTACCTTTGGAGTCCTTAGTGGCCCTGCATCTTCTCAGCCTCATCAGGGCACTGTCTGGGTGCCAGGGACAGGTATACTCTTCTCAAATTTTGTCTCTCTGGCAAAAAAGGTCTATACTTACCTCCATTTGCCCACAAATAATCTAAAACAATATTAAAAGAAATTAACTCAGAGAAACAGAAAAAAAGAAAAAAATGTTCTTCCTCAATATATTCTTTCTAATCTCATTAATTATTATATTTCCTGGAATAATTAATAGCTCTTAAAAATATTTCTGCACAGAAAGCCTTCTACAAAGAGGCATAAATAAAGTGCAAACTGACTGGCAGGCTACCCAGGAAGCCATACCATCTTCTGTTGAAATCCCCTGTTCACTGCCACCACTGTCAAAAACAGTCCTTACTTCATAGCTGCAGGGAAAAGCTTGACTTCCCTAATAATAGATCACTGTGATTTTAATCTCTAAAACAGATAGCTAAGGAACAAAGAGGGCATTTGAAACTCTGCCTTGTCTAGGTCTCTTCGATAATTTTGTCTTTACCACTGTCAGGTTATGGTTACCTCTAAAATAGGTAGACAACATTTGGGGAAATGTTAAGTGCTTGTTCGCTTGTATAAAGTTTGCTTTGAAAGCATCTTCATCTTTTTTTTTATATGAACACTTACCATCTTACTTTTTGTAAGAGCACTTACAAACTTACTCTCTTAGCAAATTTTCAGTATTACTCACTATGGTTCTTCTGCTGCATATACATTCTCTGGGCTTATTTTTCTTACATAATTATAATTCTGCAGCAGCTCTGTGTGTGCATGTGTGTGTGTGTGTGTGTGTGCGCGCGCGCGCGTGTTAGCTGGGATTAAACCCAGGGACTCACACATTAGGCAAGTGTTCTATTGCTAACCCACATCTCTAGCCCTTTGAGTATCTAGCCCTTCCTAAGAACCCAAACCCTCATAATAAAATTCTACCTCATTATCTAAATGTTTAACATTTTAAAATTACATATATAAATGAGAATTGGAAACATTTTTTTAAAGGTGAAAAACAACTTTGTTTTGGAATACAGCTGATTTGTGTATCCAGGGTTCTTTTATCTAAAAAACACCCTTAGGTAGACAGATAAATTAATTAAATAAACAAGCCATTCTTAGGAGTCCAGGGATTGACATTAGTTCACCCTTACAACCACTGTATGCTCCCTCCAAAAGAACAGAACACTTTATGAGATGTTAGAAAGCAACAATTAAACATAGACAGAAACAAAGTGACGGATGGTGGCTGGGGCATCCACAGGTTCATGGGTTTAGACTTATGAGGAAATCTCATTTTCTGGAAATAACATGAAAAGACCTTCACTGCCTATAACAGTACAGTCTGAAATGAAAATAACAGAAGGTTACCAAGTGTGCTGAGTTGGCCTGTGACTTAAAAGCAGACCTAGCTCTGCCAGAGATTCACTTTGGGCTTTGTCAGAATTCTGCATACAAAAAACAAACAAACAAACAAAACAAAACAAAAAAATTCAGACGTGCCAAGCAGAGTCTTTAGGGAGTCTAGACCAACATGCTTGTTTACTATTAATGGTCTGTTTTGTTTGTTTGTTTGTTTATTGGTTGCTCGATTGGTTTTTGAGACAGGGCCTTCTTTTGTTGCCCTGGCTGGCCTGGAGTTCCTGTGTAGTCCAGATTGACTTGGAGCTCACAGAGATAAACCTGCCTCTGACTCCTGAGTGACAGGATTAAAGGTGTACAGCACCATGCCCAGTATTACTATTTATTATTTTTTTCTTTTATACTAACCACACACACAAAATATTTGGTCATTCTCCTGAAATATAGGCTATTTCCAGTAGAATGGATTAAAGTTCAATAAAGTCATATTAAAATATGATTTAGAACACTTTTAAAACTAGTAAAAAGATTATATTACTTGAGACTTAAACTGCCTATCATTGTTTATTATGGCATTAACAAAATAATTAATGGAAGATGTATATTCTATACATTTTAAAAAGCCTATTGCTTTTCTATAATCATTTAATGATAATTTGGCTTTGTAAAACAAGTTTAAAATATTAATTCATTAAGAAATGGAACATATTTTTAATAAGCTAATAAACAATATTTGGAGAACAATTTTGGCTAATATCTATTAAATAGAGCCACTGTCCAGAAAAGCAACGGAACACATAGGCCTAAGTCTTTATAACTCATGGAAGATGACCTTCATTTCTAGGAGCAAATATTTAGAATGAATCAGGTAATCGCTAATCATATTTTTAGATGAATATTAGACTAATATATCCAGAAAACTTAGAAAAGAATAGTTGGGGCATTCAAATAATTCTAACTTTTATCAAAGATTAAAAATTATAACCAATTCTTTTTTTTTTTTTTTTTTTTGGTTTTTCGAGACAGGGTTTCTCTGTGTAGCTTTGTGCCTTTCCTGGAACTCACTTGGTAACCCAGGCTGGCCTCGAACTCACAGAAATTCACCTGGCTCCTCCTCCCGAGTGCTGGGATTAAAGGCTTAAAGGCGTGCACCACCACCGCCCGGCAACCAATTCTTTTGTTCAGATTTTAAACAGTTTTGTCATAGACTCCAGTCAGGGGTAGAAGGTTGAAATCTTTCCTGAATGTTCCAGGAACTCTTACCACTCTAAAAACTATGTACTAGGAAGAAAAACAGAGCTGATTTGGAATTTTATAAACTGAATATTTTCCCTGAACCTAAATATATGACTACGGAGTGAAAATTAACAATGGTATTGCAATCGTGTTTTAATATCTACTTCCTCCAGTGGCATATAATTGTTGATAATGAGTGCCATTTGTAGACGTTAATTATAAGCAAGCATTTTACAAGAAGGTTCACAAAAGTTGGCTTTAATTCTCAATATAAACCATGGAGGTAGGGACGATTACAGAGGAGGAATGAGGCTGACCAAATAAGATCTTATCCAGCGTAATGCTGAGCCTGAGCTATACAAGCCTGACCCCAAGAACCTGAGTTTTGACATCATCAGGACATTACTATGACATGAATTTAAATTGATTGTATACATATTTTTTTCAAGTCTCCTTTAACATAATACTTTGGGGGTGCAAGACAGCATGCTAGCAACTGAACCCAGAGTTTTTCATATGCTAAGTACATGTGTAACCTAGTGGTTACTTCCACATTCTTAACATAACACTTCTTGAATATGTACATTTTTACTTTCACCCAGTGAGATTAACTTACTCTCCTTCTCACCAGATGAGTCATCCAACTTTATTTCCCCTATCTTACTTATTACATAGAGTAACCAGAGACATGACTAAAGATACTGTGTTAAATTTAAAAGCAATTATATATGGAGAGAAACACCTACATCAAAGTCTTCAAACCATCAAAATGAACTTTATGGTTCTTCTTTTCTATATCTTAAAACATCCAATGTCCTACATGAACCCACATGCAGAAGCCATATTAAATTTTTGTGGTCAAACGGTAAACATTTCATTCTTCCTTTAATTTCTTTCAGATATATTAATTACATATTAATTTAAATTGCTTGCAAATTACAGTATATTTGTTTTGGAGACTATTCTCAAGGAAAAGTTTGCTTTCCAGCCAAGCTTTACCACTATATAACAAGAGGATCTTACAGTTTGGCTCTTTCAGTCCATCTTGCCTCTCTATGTTGATATTTTAATTTCACTGGATTTCATTAAGAATGTAATTTCTCGTCCACCTGAGCCCAAATGTAACCCAGTATAATGTATGGTCTCAGTACTCAAGATAAAATGAGGATGGTACATTTTTAGAATATTGGAATTTTTTTTTACTTTTTTCTTTTAAATTTTTCTTTCAGTGGTAACTTTATTATGATTATTATATGTGTTACAATATATATATATGAGTATATTATATATACTTGAAAAAATTCCTTGGAGAATTTTATGGGGGAGGCAACACAGAGAAAGACATTAAAACTGAGTATGAAAAAATGGTACCCTTTAGTATCCCAAGAGAAGATATAAAATTAATTTTATATCATTTTTGTATTTACGTATAAGCAATCCCCAACTCACTAATCACAGTGCTCCAAACCACAGGTGAGTCAACAGCCTGAAACACAACAAATTCTCCTGCCTAAACAACAGCAGATGAGTAGTTCGGTTTTCCTATCAGCCCACAAAAGCACAATTTAACCCTGATTGAAACTCAGCTCTCATATGAGTAGTACCAACAGGAATTCTGACTCTAAAGGAGTGGGGCTTAAGAAGAATTAGAGCAAAAGTGAGCCCAAGTATTTACAGGGTAAATTCATTCACTCATCGGACTCCAATTGAGCACCAAAAGGCTGTAATTCTGAGATTACCAGACCTGGTTCTTCAGTAAGAACTGAAGTTGCAGGACTGTCTTCAATGATATCATGTACATAAGCTCCTGGAACCTACTCTTGTTCCACTCAATGGTCATGTTGTCAAACTGCCTTCTGAAGACTTCTGTTTCTCCACATAGACTGCGCTGCTCTCAAAGTCGGTGAGTGAAGCTGCTTTTTAAAGTGGGCATCAGTTAATGCAGAGATTCATAACTAGTTGAAGTGTTGAAAATAAGTTACTGTGAGTGCTCAGCCCCAAAGGGTACATCGATATCAACCCTCTCCCCAACCAACACTCAGGGACCATCCCAGAAGAGGGGACAAAAAGAAAGTCAGAGCTCGGGGACCATCCCAGAAGAGGGGACAAAAAGAAAGTCAGAGCTCAGGGACAAAGAGCGCTGTGCAACGCTGACCCTTTGGACATAACGTGGCCATTTGCAATCATGAATTCACAGCAGCTGACGTCACCTGAACAATATCTGAGCAAGACCAAGCTACTCCAAATTCCAGCATAGATGGGGATCACAAGATCCAACTTCTACTGGGGAGTTCATGATTGCTGGGGAAGGGAGAGTTCTTTTTCTTTGAGGGTAGGACTACTAACTAGTAGGTTACTCCAGTGAGTGGAGTGACCCATACCTGTTAGCATAAAGACAGTGCTAGTTGAATTCAATGGGTAAAAAAAAGGAGGGGGAGGAGAAGATGGAGGTAGCGGGGTGGGGTGGGGGGTTAAAGTTGGCTAGGAGGGAGATGGTTTGGGAGTAGGTTGGGGAGAGTGGGAGATGGAGATGATCAAAATACATTGTATGCATGTATGAAAATCTCAAAGAATCAGTTTTAAGTTACATGTTTTTTTTAAAGCCTCTGGCATATGAAAGATTCTTTTCTAAAGTTGGACACGAAGAAAAGAGGTTCCTAGCTTTCCTAAGCACAAACTGCTGAAGGGAATCATGCTTCACTTTGAACCTCTCTGTCCTCATCTGCATTCTTCTCCTTGTCCTGAGTCCCCACCCTCCCATTTCCAGAGCTCCTCCTAGGCCACCAACTCCTAAACTACCATCAGTCCTAGGCTCAGACTCTACTCCACTCCTGCAGTCCCTAATGTCCACTGAGTACTAAAAGAGGAGCCAACTAGATGAATTATATCAACGACTTTCAGTAACTGACTCCTTTTCAAAGGAAAGGCTGGTGGGCCTGAATGAATTTCTAACTTGTGTTATTTTTAAGACAATATAAGAAAGTAACACAAAAGAATGCAGAAAGAGTACAAATGGAAGAATTTTGTGGACAGGGAGCACGTCACTCCTTCATTCACCCATCACCAGCTACATGCCAACTATATTCTGAGATGATACATGACAGAGAGAGGCTGTGGTCATGTCTTCACAAAGTGTACAGTGCACTGGGGAAGACAGGCTTGGTCAAACCCTGCTGGGTCTTTCCAACAGGCGTGAATCAGTAGTTGCTCAGTGAAGCCAGCAAACGCCATGAAAAGTCATGGAGTTTGACAGACATGCAGGATAAGGAGCGAAGAGAAACAGGACATCCAGAAGATGTCTTTGCGAAGGCCTCTCCTAGATTGTGAGAACATCAGTACTGTCTGTCCCGAAAATCCCCTGCATTTATTTCAAGGGCCTACAGTAATTTCTGTCACAGAGCAGACATTTAACTAAAAACACATGGAAGAAAACAAACAGAAAGTTACTTTAAACTTGAAGCTGAAGGATGAAGAAAAATTAACTGGAGAAAGGACTTTAGGTATAAAAAGTCAGGCTCGCCGGGCAGTGGTGGTGCACACCTTTAATATCAGCACTCAGGAGGCAGAGCCAGGCGGATCTCTGTGAGGTTGAGGCCAGCCTGGAAAGGCGCAAAGCTACACAGAGAAACGCTGTCTCGAAAAACTAAAAAAAATAAAAAATAAAAAATAAAATAAAATAAAATAAAAAATAAAAAGTTAGGCTCTTGAACAAACTAAAAAAAAAAACAAACAAACAGAAACTGTAGTCATAAGTCATAAACTCAAAAGAAAGGAACATGTCAGCAGAAGTGAGCACAGGTTAGCCCAAACAGCCTGGGCCTCTGGGATCTGTACTAACCTGAGATGTTTCCTGAAGACTGACAGGCTCCTGCATGCAGCAGTCCCACTTACAGTACTGGGCTTCCTGCAACCATTGGTCCTGCTGAAGCAGGCAGCCGCTGGTGGTGGATGACACACTTGGAGGGAAAATGGCGGCTGTGGGCAAGAAAGCTGAGTAACTTCAGCTACCAGACAGGACTGTGACGGCTACACCAAAGCAAACCTCTATAAACAAGCGGAAGCAGACCATGGGTCTTTGAGCACTAGGCCCGTGACTTTCCCATGAAAGAAAAGTCATGGAGACATTTTAAGTTCAGACTGCTACCTGATTTGAATGGGGGCTTCAACGAAAACCCCCAAGATAAAAATAATTTGCTGCTGAATTTACGTATACAACCCTGTGTGTGTGTGTGTGTGTGTGTGTGTGTGTGTGAGAGAGAGAGAGAGAGAGAGAGGGGGGGGGGGGGTCTTGTCAGGAGGCCAACTTTGAAAGAGTAGAGGATTATACACTTTACCGTTCAAGGGTGACAGAGAAAAGGAGGCTGGAATCAAGCAAGACGCCTGACCCTGTGAATAGAACACTGAGCATTTGTGCAATCCAGGTACCTGATCTTTTATCACAAGCTAGTTCGATTGCTTAGAGAAGAAAAGCACTAGGTAAAAATTATTTACTCTGAGTCTATTATGAAAAGAACAGATTAACTCCCTAACACTTGGTTCTTTTTAAAGGTGCATTTTCAACCTTCCCGGTATGGTTTATATTAATGAGAGGTTTAAAACAGGTCTTAACTGAAGAATGATGGCTGATGGCGAAGTGCAGTAATTATACACCTTATGACAGGACACAGGAATGGCTCACACAAGGGAACTGCATAACATGCCAAGCTAATCCTCCTCGCATAAAAAGGGAGACTACTTTGCAAGCTGGCTGATTTTAAGCTCCAGTTAACAAAAAGCCTTTTTGTTGAAGCCTAAAACAAGAATGGGTTAACAAAAGCAAGGATGGGGGAATCTCGTTTTCCCTTTCTTCACAAAATATAGTATTACAGGACTTACAGGTTGTGAAAGGGCACGGTGTGGCTGAGAGACTTGAGAAAGAAACAAGGTCTTCGCCAACAACAACAGACCTGAAAGGTCTCGAGGCAAGGCCGGCCTCTAATCAGGAGAGTGCTAGGGTTCACATCTATCCATCTGCTGTTATCTTTCATTTTTAAGGAGCTAAAAAGGTACAGAGCCGGAAGAAGGATCTGTGGCAAGGTGAGGATGGAGTGGGCTCCAGGATGATGGGAAGAAAGAGAGAGCCTGAAGCCAAGGTGGCCAAGTCAATCCTGTCTGCGCTGCTTCTGCCTGGCTGCATTTTTCTCATCCAAAAGCCACTTCTGGACAATAAGGAGGCTCCACAAAACATCTGCTTTGGGATTATGACTCTGTCCCACTGGGAATTGTCACTCAACACAAAACAGCGTGGGCTGAACTCTGGGCCTGCCTGTCTTTCCACGCTGGAATAACACAGAATCGTTTGCCACCTGCAAAGACGACAGGGGCACCAGCATTCCACCTATGCTCAGGAGACTGCAAATCAGTCAACATTACATACAAGCCGCTGGACTTCCAGCGTGTCACACCATTTGTGGGGATAAGAAAGACTGGCCGGCGTGAAGAATCAAGTCTGGAGGTTCATTTAAACGTTTTGTATCTACAGGTGTAGCTTGGTGGCAGACCATGTCCTGAGCATGTGTGAGGCCCTCAGTTCAAACTCCAACACCAAAGTAAATTAAAAAAATAAATAAATAAAGATGTAAGGGGCTAGAGAAATGGCTCAGCAGTTAACAGCATATACTACTATTCTTCCAAAGGACCTAAGTTCAAGTCCAAGCACCCACATCAGGGCCTGTAACTGCAGCTCCAGGGGGATCTGATGCCTCTGGTCGCTGCAGGCTCCTGTACTCACATACACGTATCCACACACTGACACATACATGTAATTAAAAGCAGTAACGATTTGGAGAGCTAAGGAAGCAGTTGTTTTCTAAGATGGACACTGCCTTGGAAGCTGTAAATTGAGGAATAATTGCATTTTCTGTGGCTCTTTAAGTGACAGTCTCCTGAACTGTGTCAAGATCCTATAATGAGTTAAAACTATTTCTCTCACTTGACTTAAACGTTATTTCAATTTGTTTGCTTCTGGGCTCTCTCCTGGTACTACTGTGGCCTATGGCTTTGGGAGTCAGCAGTGCCCCCACGCCTCTCTGCGGGACTTCCTAAAGCAGAGTTCATGGCTGCCTTGTTCTCCTTCAGCTCAGCAGGCCGCTCAGCAGCACTGGCTAGGAGGGACCCTCACCTGCCTCCTTTCTTTGCTTACACATGCCATGTCCGCTCTTGACTGGATACAGAGGACAGTTATCACTTGGTAAGAAAACCAGGACAAACAAGAGAAGCACAGGTTAGGGCATCCCCTAAGACCAGTGTATCTTACTGCTCTTCAGCAAATTTTACTGACGTGAATTTTAGGTGTAAAAATCTTATTTCACACCAAATATATGAAATCCACACAAAAGCAACTTACGGTAATCTATTTCCAAATGAAAAAACAAAAACAAAAAACACCATTTTTACTCTTTCCAAGGTAACTGGAAGCTAACATTTTCAGATGAGAAAGAATTTCTCATAAGTAAACCCAAAAATTTCTGGGGTGGGGGTGGGGGGAAATCTAACAATTTATCATTAAAAGCTGTGGCAAAGTTTGAGGATCAATATTTAGCTATCACTGTTGTGTGGGGATGAAGTAGGAGGGATGCATATATGTGTGTGGGTGTAAGCACCCAAGTACATGCATGCAGAGGCCACAGGAAGCCATGGGTGTCCTCTGCCGTTCTCTGCCTTGTTTCTTGAGACAGTATCTCTCTAAACCAGAAGTTCCCTAGTTCAGGGAAGCCCACTGACCGACCAGGAAGCTTCTGTGGTCCACCAGAAGCTGCCTTCCTGCACTGGGTTTATAGGCACATGTGGCAGTGACTGACTTTTTATGTGAGTGCCTTGAGAGTTGAACAGGTCCTCTTACTTTGACAGTAAGCTCTCTTGTCCACTGAGCCATGCCTGCAGCCCAGAGTTTTCAATATCTACTGTAGGTTGTACAGACTGAAAGGTGAGCATAACAGAGTTAATCAGCAGGTGAGCTTAGCAGCTGCAGCTTACTTCTAGTCCATCAATTCTCTAGGACGGAGTTGGTGCTCTAAAACTGTGTTAGGTGTACTTGGGAAGTCCATAATGGAAGCCTTGAGTCCTTTGACTCGTGAACTGTCATACTTAGGAAAACTCATCCCTGGGGTAAAAATGTCAAAGAGCTATGCTGCCAACTAAACGATGAGATTAGCATCTCTGCATCAAACTCAGACCACAAACACATCTGCAACGGGATTCCATGTAACCAAAGTGCCGCAGAGAGAGGCAGCCTCCTGGTGTAATGGTACCATGAAGAAGATTGGGGGAAAGAGGGCCATGGTTGTTAATTTGCTTAAATTTCTTAAAAATGCATTTACTCACCTGAAATTATTATTTTTAATTTAAGCAAATTTAACTAAAATAACAGTTCTTAAACATATCGATTAACTGAATATTTATATTTAATGTATATTAAATATTTCTAAATACACCTGAAAATGGTAGCTAGGATAAGAATAAGGGTAAGAATGAGAATAAGATAAAATGCAATGGAACAGAAGCCAGGTGTGGTGGCACACACCTGGGTTTAGGGCTAGCTTGGTCTACAGAGAGAGTTCCAGGTCAGCCAAGACCACAAAGAGAAACCCTGTCTAAAAAAAATAAAAAAAATAATAAATAATAAACCACTGGATCAAACAATGGGAGTAAACAAAAATCTGGACAACTAACACTTGAATGCTTTAATAATTTTTAATTTCAACAATTTAATTTCTAGATTTTAAGTCTTAGTTCCATACAGGGCCTCTTGCTTTTTTACCATAATCCCTGCTTTTTCCCTCTGCAGCTTTTCCCAAATGCCACAGACTATTTCTGCCGGCATCTACTTGAAGTACAAGTTCAGGAGGCCGAGGACTGAGGCAGCCTCCATCACCCTTCCCATTCCCTACACATCTACATTCCTGGCTGAGCGCCAAGACCATGCTGGAATTTCTTTGTTTCTTCTACAATTTAAAGGACACATAGACTAGTCTCCCTCTGTGTATTCCCTAATACCAGGGAGTTCACAGATACATAAATCTAGATGTGTTCACTAATGGATATGACTGTCAGAGGAAAGTCATGCACAAACCAGCGGCTTTCCTCTACCGGCAAGATAGTTGACATTCATGTTGAGTGTCGAACGAAGCTGTAACGCTAATTTCTAGGAAACTACTGTTAACTTTCTATACTTTATTCCCTGCTGTTCAAAAGAATGTTCTTTAAAGCTTAGGGATGCAACTCATGAAGGACTGTGCACTGAGTGCAGGACTTCAGGATTTCCCTTGCTGCTACCCTGACCCTGTTCCTGACAGCAATGTGGGCCTGAGTGAAACCTTGGTGCTGAAGGCCCGGGGCTCCCTTTCAGGAAATGATTTGACTAGATGGCAAAGACAACAACCAAGTTGACAGGGCTTTGTGTCCAACAATCCTGACATGGATATTTCATCCTAAAAGATCACATTCAGCTTCTACACGCTCTAATGTTGGCTTTATGTGCAACAGTTTTTTTTTTAATTATATGCCATTTACCTAATGAATTTAAGACATAAATTTGTTCAGATCATTAATTTCTTGTTTTGATTTTTTTTTTTAATATCATCTATCGATACTTGTGCAGATGAAAGGATTCTAACTTTAGTGTGTGGCTGATCCCCAGTTAGGTGCTACAGCCACGTTTTGTGGTGCTGATGCCCAGAAGCATCACCTGGGCCTGACAGGAAAGGCCATGGGCTTTACTGTCAGAGGAAGTGTAGTGTGGGGACCAGGAAGAGCGCCTGTCCTTAGCCCGCACCACCCCTCAATCTCCACGGCTTGAGCCTGGGACTGAGATACTCAGATAAGTTTTCACTCTTGTTGTGGTCTTGTTCTCCATTTTTGGTTGTGTGTTTTGGTTTGGATTTTTTTTTTTTCCTTTCTAAAATACATTTTATTAAATTTGTTCTTTGACAGTGTCAGGTATATAAGTTATCCTGATTCCTCTCAATCCCCATCCTCTCTTAGCTCCCTTCCACCACTGACAACTCCCCTACCCACGTCCTATCACTCACCCCCTATACCCCACCCCAAAAGTCTCTTTTGCACATTCCTGGTTTGGGTTTGTTTTTGTGACCCACTGTGACTATGGTTCCTAGCCACTCGATCCTAGTGGGGTTACCAGTGGGTGCAGCGGGGTTTAGATGACATTACAGACAAAAGCCAAGCATATTTTATTTAAATTCACAATAAAGAATAACTGATTAATACCTTAGTATTTCCTAAAAGGGGATTTTTCATAGAAGATGGGAATCTGAACTGCAATCCTAAGAGTTTACTACTTATAAAACATATTTATAATATTATAATGATAGCCCAATAATCACTATGCCTCCATCCTGTATTCCTACAACAAAGGTTACAAATAGAAACTCATACATGTGCATTATACATTATCTTTTATAGAACGGTCTACTAACAGCCTGTCAGTCTTACGAATTGATGGTTATGTATAATGTGGATGTTTGTTTCCTAACGTATTCTTTAAAACTGACCACAGCACAGAGGCTCATCTTACAACTTCTCTCTGCACCCCAGAGAAATCAACTCTTAATGTCAGGCTGAAACTTTGTCAGGGATCTCTAGTCTAGGACAGAAATTAAAACTGACTGTTTGGATTCTACAGGTTACTTATGTTTATGGCTATCCTAAGATCACCCTATAACCAAACTACTCTAGTGCGGTGGGAATGTGAGTGAAGCTGACCCAAATGAGCCATTTTCATTTCGGCTTGGGGCAACATGGTAGAATCACATGGTCACTGAAAATCCCACTCATCCATGTTGACTAACTGAAGACGGAAGTCACTGGCCTCCCTGGAGGCACCAAACAGGCCTCGCTCCGCAGCTAGGGTTAAATTCCGGAGAAGTTTTGGATCCCATTTAGTGAACGAGGATCCCCTTTTCGTGTAGTATCATTGTTTCACTGCTTCCCATGTTTATTTGGACAGGTTCGTAGCACTGGGGAGGAAATGTATTGGTTGGCAACTTCAGTTTTGGAAGAGAAAGTAAACACATGCTGATTAGCAAACAGTAAGCTCTACTGTGTTTAATTTTGGCTTCTCTTAAAAAAAAATATATCCAGTATTTGGTGTGTGTTCCAAGTCGGAGCATTTGTCCTCGAGTTCTCTTCTAGCCCCTTCCTGGAGGACTTCCAGAATCCCTCTTCTCTCTCTCTCTCTCTCTCTCTCTCTCCCCCTCCTTCCTTTCTCCCTATCTCCTTCATCCCTTCACACTCATTGCACACACCCACATTAGTGAAGAAAGCACTTCGGCCAGTGCTAGCCTCCTGGCACAGACAGGCCAGACAGCCCAGCAGCAGGTCCACTAGACCATACACCACACTGTGAAGCTATGAGCCACACGTACAGAAGCAGTTCTTTACAGACCTAATAAATTCAAGGTTTAAAAAAAAAAAACCAAAAACCACATTTCTGAAATTCCTAGAGGGATTGTTAACTGAAAACTCTCGTGTCTAAGAACCGACAGTGGTAAATATGACAACAACATACAGCTTCCAACTTCTCTCAAAGCCATTTCTCTCCCTTGTCTCATTTTCCTACTTTACTGTGCCCTCCCCCAGCCCCTGCCAAGTTATATTTCAAGTGGTGGCCATGCTTAGCCCTCTGCTAGTCCACCCCTGCACAACCATGCCAAATAGCATCACCCAAAATGTGCCCAGGGACAGAGCACGCATGGTAATCCATGGCCCCGGGGAGATGCAGCATCTACTAGACACACCATTTGTTCATTATTCCTGCACTGTTTCTCATCAAATAAAGTTAGGGTTTGGCCTTGTCACCACACAGAATTACTACTCACAACTAGACCCCCAGAACACTCCTAAAGTGTGCAAAATGTTGTTTCCACATACAAGATGGAAAAACTAAGTCATCCAGAAGTTCAGCAATGCCTGGGATGACCCAATGGAAGAAGCTAGCACCATCTGTTGATGGCCCACAGTGTTTCCTCTTCATTTATTACAGATCTCCTGGTTTCCTCAAAGTGTTAGGCACAACAGACATGAATTCTATTACAGCAGAGGCCCTGGGCAAAAGGGCACAAAATGGTCAAAGTCCTAACCTACATGAGGCTAATAGTCTATTAAGCATAAGAAAGAGTAAATTAAAAAAGAAATTAATATAAAACATGCCAGGTAGTTAGTTCCAGGGCAACCAGGTTAGCAGGGAAGAAGAAAAGGAGTTGAGAGAGGAATGACAGAGAGAGAGAGATAGAAGGTCTCTTTAGGCACAGCTTACTTGGACAGACTTTGAAATAAAACAAAGGGGCAAGCTTAATCTACAACTCTTCAAGGAAAGAGAAGTTCCAGAACACAAATACCAGAGGGTGCTGGACGGTGGTGACATGGTCACTGGAACATAGAGAGTAGGCAAACTGTGTTCCAGAAGAGGTAGGATAGGACCAAGTCATATGGCACCTAGAAGTCATGGTTACATATTAAAGCTGAAACACATAGGAGATTGCTAGAGAAAGATGGGCCTGTGCGTTTACCACCGTACTTAACAAGCACTCAAAATGCTCTGCATTAGAAGCAGTGAAAGCTTCTCTCTACCTCTACTGTCTCTTAGAAGCTCTCTGTGCACTAACACAAGAAGGGGAATGAGGACTAGGTCTGCATACTCTATGGAACACTTCCACACTGGCTGATGCAGTCAATACAAAGGGGTTGTTAGAGAGCATGTAGTACTGAAGGGCCACCCAAAGCATTTCCTTCTGCAAAGCCCTGCAGCCTAGGCCCACATCCGCCTGGTCCAATCCATTTGCTTCCAAACAAAGGTAGGAAATGGCTGCATCCTAGTTTTTCATTGTGGACTCATGAGTCAGTGCTTTGGAACTTGGTGTCTTTGGGAGTGAGTGTCTATTCACCACGTCTCTTGCCACAGGGGGAAAAAAAGGACAGATAAACAGTGACACAATTTCACCCAACTAAAATATCAACTCATGAGCTTCTCAAAAATAAATGAAATTCAGTTTCTGGTTTCTTTTCTTCTCTTCTCTCTATTGGTTCACAGTACTAAGCCCTCCCTTAGTTTCCCAAACAACCTAAGGTCAGTTAGTTGTGAAAGTACATCACAGGACAACTACTGAGAAGTGATTAAGTTATATAGCACAGCTTATAATAAGAAAGGGTGTTATAGCTGATTGTTCAGGTGCACTCAAGAATGCACCCCATTAACAAGGATCATAAGAAATCTATCATTCTCCATCATTTAGCAAATTATTTTCAGAGTGCTATAAAGAAGAATACTGATTTATATTTGAAAACTCTATTTACAGAATGAGCAGAAAAGTCTTTTTGTAAAAAGTTCTCAGATCCATAGAGTACAGAAAGCAAGAAAAGAAAATGGTGTGTGTGTGTGTGTGTGTGTGTGTGCGCGCGCGCGCGCGCGCACACACACACACACACAAGAGGAGTGCCACTCTAAATCAACAAGCACAGGCCTATGAGTTTATGAACTATTACTACCAGACATGACTCCTAAGTTGACAGAGCATCTTCCCACCCCCATTTCTCCTGAAAGTTACAGAGACGATTGTTTTTCTATCTGATCTAACATCATAAGTCCATGGTTAGCTAGGACAGAAAAGGAAGAGACAAAAAAATTGCTAATGAGAATGATAAGGAGTCTGGCCTAACTTCAGACATAGAAATGCTAGGTGTGGGCTCTATACCTGAAACCCCAGCAATGGGGAGATCAGGCAGGAGGATCGTAAGTTTAAAGTCAGCCTGAGCTACATAGTAGGAACCACACCCCAACCCAAAAAAGACATATAAGCCTATTCATCCAAGCATTAGCTAAACTATTTTTATAATGCCATCCATGTGGTCAGTGCAGCATGACCAAACATATCAGCGTGATTATGAAAAGAGAAGTTTAGTTAGAAGTTCTTCTATCTAAGAAAGTATAAATTCTTTTCCAAATGTTGGAGAAATCTGGTGTTTACTACTCAGGCCGACTGGATTGTGCAAACAATGAAAAATACCCTCTAGAGAGACAGAGTAGAGGAGTCGGTGTGCTATGGAGAGTGTTACATTTCATTTCTCCAGTGCAGAAATAAACTGAGAGAGGCTGGCCAGAATGGAGAAGATGACGATCTTTAAAACGGACTGAGAAAAACTGCAATCACCAAACAGGAATGTAGTTTTCACTCCTATTAGCTATTGTCTTTGTGTCACATCCAGACTTAAAGTTCATTACCCTCCAGACTGCCAATGTCTCCAATAATACACTGGTCAAGTTAAAAGTCTCATTATACACATCAATTCTGTATATAAATGTGCTTATGTAGCCTTGGAAATATTTAAAATTTCCTTCCACAAAACTGGGGGAAATGTTTGGAGATCTTCCTAGAGGATGAACCCCCACTAAGGACAGTATTCCACTGCAGACTTTGCTGTACATGTGTGTGCACCGAGCTTCTCTACCTAGTTCTCCATTCAGACGTGTACAATGCTTCCATTTGGAAGCATGTGGCTGAGGAGCCAAAAGAACTGAAACTGCCTTCAAAATGTGCATCGCATTATAAATGGTGTGAAAAGGCATCTTACTATTCAGCTCTCAACTTGGAGCATAAAGCAAAGAAGCAACACAAGACTGCTTCAAACTTTGTCCAAAAACTCAACAGCTTCACTTGTTTATAGAGGGACAAAAGTATGCAGCACAGTTTATACAACAAGAGCGATATACTGCATGCAAAAGTAAAGTTAAAAGCGAAGTATAGTAACAGCCCTGTCTCGTCACAAACACTTGGCAGCCTGTCTAAAGTACTATGGTCAAAAACATGATACCGTCTGCGTTGTACTTCTGCCAGATCACTCCCGAAGTCCAAGTCTCTTTAGCCATCATCGCCACCTCGTTTGGCAGTCTCTCCCAAGCCTCAGTTCATCCACTCAAAATTGCTCCTCAGAAACACAGAGAGCAGACAGCACTCTCTCGCGCGCGCCCCACAGTCTGCCAGTATCACGGTAGTGTGGCTTTGGCTAGAGCAGAACGAGGTGCAGCCCTGAGCTGAGAAAGCCAGGACCAACTCCACTGTAGCCTCAAAGTTTCTCTGTGCCTCAGGGTTAGCAGGGCCACCTTCCACCAGGAATGCTCAACGCCCACAGCCAATCCAAAGGCTTTCTTTCAATTCTCAGAGAAAGAAGCACATGTGGCTGGTGCTCTTAGAGACCAAATACGCTTTCGGCACATGAAGGGCAGATATATTGGGCAATTCCCTGTCCTTTCTCTGTTTCAGAGCTGAGCTTTTGAACTGCAAACACTGTACCTCTAGCTCCATGTGTGCAGAGTACCAGGCTGGTACTCAAATGAGACAAGTCAAGAATACGAATCTTAAAAGGTCTTATTAATAAAAACAAACCCAGAGCCAGGTATTGGGGTGAATGCTGGAAGACCAGAGAAGCAGAACCAGCCACAGCTAACCTCGCCTCACCAATTCCTCAGCTGATCCTGTTTCCTCAAACTGGAAGCCTCTGAGTCCTCATCCAGAATGAATCTCAGCTGAACTGCTGCTCAAAAGCCTAAAAGCTTAATCAGGCTCTTGTTCCTGGTTTTCATGCCTTATATACCTTTCTGCTTCCTGCCATCACTTCCTAGGATTAAAGGCATGTGTTACCATGCCTGGCTGTTTCCAGTGTGGTTTTGAACTCACAGAGATCCGGATGGATCTCTGCCTCCAGAATGCTAGGATTAAAGCTGTGTGTGTGCCACCATTTTCTGGCCTCTATGTCTATCTAGTGGCTGTTCTGTTCTCTCACCCCAGGTAAGTTTATTAAGGTGCACAATATATTGGGACACAATATCACCACACTTGGGTACCAAGTAGATAAATAGGATTTATAAACATCAGCATTTCTGTGTCCACATGGCACTTCTAACTATAATATGGTGGTGTGTAACAGAAAAGTATGAATGTGGGTGGTGAAGGACAGATGAGAGATAGGAAAGACCAGCTGCGTGAATTGTTAATTTTCACTGGAAAAATTGGCTCCCAAGTTCTTCTGCAAACACTTGCCTTCTACGCAGCATATTATATAATTCAAAAACACAGACCTTCTCATCTTAAGTTTACAGCTTGCCATATTTCCCAGAAAGTAAACAATAATTAACAACAAATTTCATAGCCCCCCCCCCCCAACTTCTCACGAAACCTTACACTTTAAAATGTAGATGCAGAAGCTACTCTTGGATCAGGGCCCACAAACATATGCTTCCAAAAGGATAATATGTACAGGTTAGTCTGGTGTGTACCAGATGTAAGAAAAACCAAATTCAAAAACAAAAATATCAGTATTCAGCAGAGAAATAAATTTTTAATTAAATCCCATTCCTCCTCTCCTTATAGATGTAGAATCTAAAAGAAAAAAAATCACAACTGGAATTTTTAAACATGTTTCCTGAAATAAAAATTCAATTTGACTCACGACTCTGTTCTTTATATGTATTAGCATATAGTACACACATAGTCCACAGCCATACTATCTTGAATGTACCCAATCTCTGATCTCAGAAGCTAACTAGGGTCGGGCCTGGTTAGTACTTGGGTAGGAGAATATAAAATTAAGATGGTCATTTTTAAACTGACTTCTTTGGGTGGACTTCCCACCACATGCTGGTATTTAACCAAAAGAATCTTTTGGAAAAGGCTAAAAAGTTCCCAATGTAGAAATCCAGGCAGAAAAACAAAAGCTACCGCATTCATGACAGAATGTTGGGCCTTGAAAATGGTAAAACTCTATGAAGATTACAAACTTCAAATCATCTGCAACTGTAACTAGTGAGTCCTAAGCTATCAGAGCACTTGGAATGCAAAAGGAACACATTATCTACACACTGCCATAACTGACATGTCTCCTCTTCGACATGGGGACATGCACGAGAGTATCAAAAATGCACTACAAATATCCACAAGCTGAAGGAACCTGAAGGAGTCCAAAGCTGGAACTACATTCCTCACTTCCCTGCATCCCTATAAGAACTCAGCCAGACTTACAAGAGTTAGTAAGTGAAGTCCAGAGAGGAGCAGCAGACTGGGGCTTTGGACCACCCGTGCTTAACCTTTTCGGGGCCTCATGATCTTTCTCCTCGCTGTATACATCAGAGATGTCACTGGAGTGAAAGCCAAGTTTTAATTTAGAATTTAATAAAAATTGATTAAGCATCACAGAGCACAAACAAAGCTGCTCCATAAATCTCTCAGCCCTTTTTGTGCTAGGAGGAAAGCAAGTACTGTCTGCTGAAGCAGATGACAGATGCTGGCTTAAAGATAAGTATTATTTATACTTCTCTACCAGATTTCTTCTTATGCATATCTTATCATGCATGGGTATATGATCAACAAAGAAATTATTTTCTATCAGTCAAACACTTTCACATGTGCACTGGCTCCATGGGAATGGCTTGAAAGAGTTCAAGCCTCGGGTTCAATTAAAGCAAGATGGAGAGAAAGGAAAGTTTTGAAAGAAAAATAAACATTGAAATGGTTGTTACTTGAAATGCACTTTCACACAGAGGCTAATGAATATATATGCACTGAAAATAACTTTGTTCTGAACATATGCCTATGCATTTTAAATAAATGATGCATGTTTGAAAGATAGGAGCGTTTACCAAATCTAAACACATCAAGATATAGCTATATTAAAGTGAAGTTATTTGTACAGTGTGTTGGTTAGGAGACAGTACCTTGAAAGGAATCCAATGGTTATGTAAAGGCAGCACTGAAGTATCCATGTCTGCAGATATTTTAGTCATCAGACAATGTAAAAACTTAGATCTCATTCTTTTCCTCCTTACAGACCCAGACCCTGTAAAAATCAATCACTTGATAGGAATATCTGTTAAAAATATACCTTTATTTACATTTTGACTTCCAGCATGTAAATTGAAGAAAACATTCAATGATTTGAGGGTATGGAATTTATCTTTTCAAAAAAACAGTATTTTGCACGATAAGGCTACTGAAAGTGGAGACTAATTCCAGAACAAACACGAAGCGGCAATAGAAACCATCAGGTGGGAAGCATGCTGTAGTAATGGCTGCCTGGCCCTCCTCCTCTACCCGACGCCCCGCCCTCCAGGCCCTAGAGTCTTGCATGTGGATATATTTGGGGAGGGGCTTGGGATTTGTGTTTGTCTGGCTTTTTGTCATTGTTGTTTATAATGCAGAAAGATAAACAGGAGAACTGAGTCCGTCTGGCCATTCCAGAAATCACCTATGGTTAGATTTACCAAATCAGGTTTAAGAACAGTACCAAACAGTGCCCATCCACTTAGCTATAGGATCTTGTCTCGGTTTCCCCTCAGCACTTTTCTATGGAAAAGGTCTTTGTGGAAAACCCCACACTCATCTAAGACAGTGCAGAAGGCAGAGGAGTTCATCCATGGAAGCACCAAGAAAGCCTGGTGTGGGAGCAAGATGGAGAGGGTGAGCATGGGCTGTAGGCACTCCTCCCTGCTGGGAGAGTTGGGGGGTGGGGACATGGGGGGGTGAGAGGGTGAGGACGTGGGGGGGGGTGAGGGGGTGCTCTGCAGAGGACTAGATGAAGCCATGCCACCCCTGCAAGTGCATGCCAGTGCTTTGAAATGACACTGCTGGCAAAATTAAACTGTCTGGTTCTGTGGAAATTACTGTACAGTGGTCTCGGGAGAATTAACAACGCACCGAAGCAGAAAGCACAAATCAGTGCTTTTATGCTGGAACCCCAGCCTATCGTGTGCAACCGTTTTTATTTCCTGAATTATATATGAAAGTACATATACACTAGGGCGGCAATTATGAGCAAATATTTTCAGGAATTGCTTTTGTGTATATCTCTTATGCACACAATGCTTACATGGAAGCACTAACTAAAATAATTGCTTAAAGTATTCAGGATCTTGTTTAAATAATTTCATTGTATAAAAATTCAGGTTGTACAGCGTAAGTATAAAAAGTTTGTAAAGAAAAGGCTAGCAAGAATATTTCCTTTCAAATGGCCTTATAATAGAAAACCAAATCAAAATATATACTAGGGTAAACAGATATATTACAACCACCAAAACATTTTTTTTTTAAATCAGCTAGCTTAAATGAGAGAAACTCAAAAGGAATGTAACTCACCCTCATATTCTTTCATCAGTGTGAAGGTAAAATAATTATATTGCTGGTAACTTGAAAATCCACAGTCTCCATAGGTTAATAAACCACAAAATTATATATATACCTGGTCAGTATTCTTGCAGCACACACATGTGGTATTGACAAAGCATGTCCATTTCTAATGCATGTTGGCGGTTTGGTTTTGGACACATTTCTTAACTTCTCTAAGGTGAAATTTGCAGACTGCTTCAACAAGACTAACAACTTAAGATTTGAAACAAATGAGATATGCTGGAAAAACACTTAGCAAAATGCCTAACAGGTAGTATTGACTTAGAAAACAGTAAATGTACCTATTGTTTTCAAGGCTGAGATTTTGTTATTAACAGTTATGGCGCTGGAGAGACAGCTGGGTGGCGAAGAGCACACTCTTGTAGAGGACCCAAGTTCAGTTCACAGCACCTGATTCTCACAACTGCCTGTGAGTGCAGCTCCAGGAGATCTGACACCCTCTTCTAGCCTCCGCAGGTACCTACATTCATGTGCACATCTCCATACATAGACACACACACACACACACACACACACACACACACACACACACACACACACATATGCTTGTGATAAAAGCTGCTGTCCACAGAACAGTCTAGTGCATCTCTAACTGTTCTGCATCCTCCTGATTCCAGCCCTACTGATCAGAGGCCTTGGATTACTCTCCTTTGATTCCAACTCTTCAGCCATTTCCTTAAAAGTAGGCATTCCCCCCAAAATTGTGTTTTTGTTATTCCCAGCCTCCCCAATCTCCATCAAACTCTGTCTTCAAAGGCCTGGGGTTCAACAAAGCTAAATTCAGATGTGTATTTTTATTTGCTTGCTAGATAGCACCAGAATGTCCCTACCCAAACAAATCAGACAGCATAGCTCCCAACTCAGTGGTTTTCCTTCCTTCACTCTCTGGGAAATTAACAATTCCCCAGATGAGTATGTTGAAAGCCTCAGAATCACCCCTAATTCCTCATCTCTAGGCCCATATTACATCCTCTTATTTTTATTCCTACCAAAGTTGTCCTCTGTGTGTTTTTGTGTCTCTCCTCACTTCCATAGCAGCCTCAATTCAATGTGTTATCTTCAACAAATAGGAGCCGCTGTGTGTGCCAAGGACCATACACTTGTAGAAGCAAAACAGCAATGAAACAAACCAGAAAAAACATACTCCCTTCACACAAGGTCCTGCAAGTCAAGCAGTGGGAGAGACATGTAAACACATCGTTACCCTGGGATGGGAGCTAAGCAATAGGGAGCTACACATAAATCACAGAGCAGAACAGAGGAGGGAGTGATCATTCCATCTGGACAGGCCAGGAATGACTGCACTGAGGCTATCACTTCAGAGCTGTGCTGACAGATAAGAGGTTTGGGGGTGCAGAGAGAGGGCAACACATCCACAGAGTCCAGCATGAGCTGGACCTCCAATTTGAAACTCTCTAATCAGAACATGTATTTTTAAAACTTGTTTGTCCAAATCCTGGACCCAACGATGACACGTTTCCTTTTCCTGAAGGCCTTCGGTGGCTTTTCACAAGCCCTAGAATGAAATCCAAATACCTGGCTGGCATTGGCAAGGCACTTGGAGTTTGAACTTGGGCTCAGCGAGCTTGGAATGCACTCCTACTGCTCTCCACATCCCTACTGCAGGTCCGCAGGCTACCATACCTCCACGTGAGATGGTGTTCCAGCCATCAGAATGCTCCTCTGCCCCTCGCCTGGGAAATCATTTACTCTGTGACATCAATGTTCAACTGCACTCTACTGAAATTCTCCCTAACAGCCCTGGACGGCTCCCCGCTTGAGCTTTCTGGAAGGTCCTCTATCTGCACGTGGATTATACAATGAATGCTCATGTCTGCCATATCATTTACAGTAGGTACATGCGGCTTTTCAAAATCACATCCACTTCTAATACATGTTAGCTGTTTGGTCTTGGTCACATTACTTAACCTCTCTGAGTTTCCTGGGGCATTGGTGGTCCATGCCTTCAATCCAGCACTCGGGAGGCAGAGGCAGGCAGACCTCTGAGCTCAAGGCTAGCCTGGACTACAGAGTGAGTTTCAGGACAGCCAGGGCTACACAGAGAAACCATGTCTCAAAAAACTAAAAACCAACCAAACAAAAAACCCTTCTCTGAGTTTGAATTTGCAGTGTTTAAACAAAGCGAGCAGGCTTAACATTTGTAACTAATGAGACATGCTGGGAAAAGACTCAGCAATATGCCTACACTGCCCTTAGATACCAGTGCCCTTACAAGAATATATGAGAGCGCATGGTTTCTCTATCTCTGAATAAACACAGAGTAAAAAAGATGGCCTTTAGCAGTCCAGAAAGAATGCTGTCACAAGAACCCAGTAATACTGACACCCTGCTCGTGGACTTCCAGCACTCAGAAGTGAAGGAATATAAATTTTTATTGCTTAAACCACACAGCCTATGGTACTTTGTTATGGCAGCCCAGTAAACTAGGACTTACAACTTTGTCAAAAGGATTTTAATAGTATAGGCTTAACTGGTAAAGCTAATTAATAAAATCTCCCAAATTCCTAACAGAATTGCCACCATTTTTCAGACAGATCTAGCTAAGGTTCAGAGTCCTCCCTTTAGCCATCCAGTAAGGTCGGGCAAACTGGAGACACTAGTGTTGTGTAGCGACTTTCTCCAAGATAAAACCTCCATCTTAGAGGTCAGCACAAAAAGACACAGGGTGCTCTACAGGGAAGTGAAACACTCCATTCTGCATCATTATGACATAGGAAATAAGTCAATGGCTTCAGGAAGCCCCTGAAACAGACCAGATTCACTGGACTCCTCCCCCTCTCGGCATTTAAAAGCCATAAGAACTGCTGAGAGATACTATCAGACAAAGAACTTTGCCTAAAAAGAGAAGCGGACCAGCCAAACTGCCTTGAAGAGGCAGAGTCCAAGGGTAGCTGTCTAGCAGAGGCTCAGACTTACCAGTGCTACTGGAAAGGGATGCTCTCCAACCTGTCAAACTACCTGGTTTCAGGTTCTGTGAGACATCACTCAAGGTGGGGTGGGCTTTGGTGATGGGGTTGTCTGTGAGTCATTTCTGCTCCTGTAAGTGACCCTCACCCATACTCCTGTAAGTGGCCCTCACCCATACTCCTGTAAGTGGCCCTCACCCATACTCCTGTAAGTGGCCCTCACCCATACTCCTGTAAGTGGCCCTCACCCATACTCCTGTAAGTGGCCCTCACCCATACTCCTGTAAGTAGCCCTCACCCATACTCCTGTAAGTAGCCCTCACCCATACTCCTGTAAGTAGCCCTCACCCATACTCCTGTAAGTAGCCCTCACCCATACTCCTGTAAGTGGCCCTCACCCATACTCCTGTAAGTAGCCCTCACCCATACTCCTGTAAGTGGCCCTCACCCATACTCCTGTAAGTGGCCCTCACCCATACTCCTGTAAGTAGCCCTCACCCATACTCCTGTAAGTGGCCCCAATAAAACTCAGTGGATCACCAACTGGAACTTTGGTGCTATCCGCTTTTGTCTGTCATTGGTTCTCTATCTGAGGTGAACAGCCATTTGCTGTCTTCCTGGGAATAGTGTCACACAACCACTTACTAATAGAAGTCCTGGCTTTCCATACACTTCTGGGGAAAGAAAAAAAAAAGCCTAAACCACTTCCCTCAGGAAAGCATGCCAGCCATCTAGGCCTGAGCAACACATCTTTGCCATGCCTTGAGCCCAGAGGGCCAACTGCCATGGCACAGGTACCAGCGGCAAGACAGTGGCCAAATCAAGCATGTAGTGGCTGTCTCCACTCCTAGTGACTCCAAAGAAGTGATCCCATGTCACCAGATGCCAGCTTCCTACTCCATCAAATGAAGATTTAAATGCTTACCTCATAGGATTACTGTGAAAGTCTAAAGTAAAATAGAAACATGTATGTCCCATGCTTGTCCCATTGTCAAGATTCAGTAATTAGTGGGCACTGTGTGTGCCTGAGTGTCATCTCATTAACATTTCACTCCTAAGTTAAAAGTAGATTTATGATAAACCATACTATTTTTATCCATAGTGAATCTGGCTAGTTGGTTTGTCTATCCGGGTGTTGTTTGGATAATGTCTACTACTTTCTTGTAATAATTAAGCAATAATTTCCCTCTAGGGGGCTGTTCCTCTTAACTCACTCCAGTCACCTAGTTTGAGTGTCCTGGGTTTAACTTCTGCTCTAAGATCATTGCTGCCAATGAGGAGAACACTCCATTTCGGGATTGGTGCAGAAGTGGTCAATAACAGGCAGCCTAGAAAATTTGACTAGAACCACTGAAAAAGAGAACATTTAACTTCCCGGCTTTCTCAGCTAATAGATTATAACCATGAAGCTTAACCCCAAATAAGAAGAGTGAGTCTACCTACAGGGAAGACAGCAAGAGGAAGAGCATAAACTGAAAACCAGAGACACATTGATATGACAGTAGAGAAGCACTGGCCTCACAGTGCCCAGGGTCCGAGGGTAAACTGGACTTGAAATCACAGCAGCAGGTAACTTCCCTTCTCAGTTCTCTCTGCTTCGCTTCAATCTCTGACACCTAGAATTAACAAATAACCCAATGCCACCAAAAAAAAGTCGATACCTTTCAATGGCTAAAACAGCCCCTAAAATAAACAGACAGAAATCGGGAAAGTTACAATAAGCCAAGGGCAGCATGTTTTCAGGAAACTTCAGTGGATTGTTATATGCTTCAAAAATGTTAGACTAGTGAAGAAACTATGCAGGGGTCTATGTTAGTGCTGACACTGTTTCAGCACTGTTTGGCTTTACATTATTCTGGTAAACTGACTCTGGGATCCACAGACATGGCTCAAACTAGATCTTCAGTGACATGAATATGGCTGAAGGGTATCATATTCTTCTTGCCTAGCCCAGTAAGTCACAGAAGGTAAGAGACATCTTCTGTTAAATTCTTATATATGTCAATGTTAATGTTTCATTTTTAAAACTTGCAGTCACACAGAAGCCCTGAGGATAGACACTGCACATCCTACTTTATTGATAAAGTAATTAATACCCAAATAGCCTATCCAAGTTAAAATGGTGGAGTGGAGGCTTGAGATGAAACCTCAAGTCCAACTTCTTAGTAACTGAAAATCAGCACCCACCCTCAATGTTGACAAGATCCACTCACCTTATGTGGATATGAATCATTACCTACGGTAAAACTTTGCCACAGTTGTATGTCCGTATGTTATATGTAAAAAGTGAGTATTTTTGTGATCCTTTTGGCCATGCTTCTCCTAATCATTCATATGAGTTCCTTCAGTGGATAATCATTGCTACTTTTGGACAGGCTCTGTCTGTTCAAACACAGGGGTAACAAGAAGGAGCGAAAGAATAAAGGAAAAAGAACTGAGCAATAAAGGGTGAGGAGAGTAGAGAGGAAAGAAATGAGGAAGGAAGAAAACAGGAGACAAAGGGAGAGGTGGAAACAGAGAACCACCACTTCCCCTTCCTTAAGCTCCATCTCGGGATAAGTGACATCCTAGCAATCGGTAACAGGAATACCGTCCTCACCCAAAGGGACAAGTTGAGGAATTCCAGAACCATGTGAGGGTTAGGAACTCCAAAAACCTGAACATATCTCTCCTGACTCACCTCCCAAAACCACACTCAATTTAGGCACACTCTAAAAAGTTTCACTTATTTGTGATAAACACAAATGCTACTGAAAATCTGGTTCTCTTCATCTTCTCTTGGGATGTCTTGGCAGAACAAGTCAAATGAAAAAGCCCACTGAAATTTATCTTTAACTGAGCACCTCAAAGGTTGTCACATTAGATGCTCAGCTCTGCCATAAAGGTGGGTCTTTCTGAGCCTATGACTGTCAAGTGTGCTGCAGCGAGGACCATCAGAGAAAAGGGGAAGAAGGAGAAACCACTGGAAAATATCTATAGTGTTATCTGTCTGGTGGACAATGATGTCCTAGATTGGTAATGTAGCAAACCACTTATGCAGAAGAATTTCTACCATTTCTCAAATATGGCTTGGGGAGAGGAAAGATCGAAGAAGATGAAAAATTAAAGCTTGTGTTGATAAGGGGGACGATGTTCTGAACCTTTGCTTTCACCATTAAAACTCCACTGTGTGCCAAGTGAAACAGCACGTCACTGGTACACTCTCTCAGGAGGCACCATCCCTGCTGTAGTCTAACTGGACACAGGACGACTGGAGCACCAGCACAGGAGAGTGGTGTAAGAGCGTCTGTTGAAAAGAAAGAATGTCTTAGGAAAACTTCCCACAAAAGGCAAGAGTGAGCATGCCTTGCTCACTGGAGTACAACTTACAAAACATGCAACTCGGAGAACTGGCCTTTATTTGAAGTACGTAGAGAAAAGAATAAAGGTTACTAAGAAATCACCTTTCCTGGTAAAAAGCTGACAAACCCACTGAGAATTCTGGATGATCAATAAGAATTGGCTTCTCTTGACTTATGGTAACTGATCGCAAATACTTCTTTGCTAAGATATAATACTTTCCACAGGATTTGGAGGAAAGAATATGAATGGGTTTGTAAAATCATGAATAAATATTAAATGCCCAGTTTTCCAAAATTTTTGTAGGTGACATCTATTTCCTAGGTGCCTGAGCTGTACCACCTGACATTTAATATGATTAAAGATTATAGCATTTTGTTTAAAAACAACAAACTAGGAACTTCAAGGAAAACCAGTCCACTGGCATTCCTTTGAAATCGGCCTGTAAAGGGCTCTACGGTGTTTTTCCTTGCCGTTGGGTGTATGTTATGCAAGAGAGGAATTCCTGGAGCAGCAACTGAATGAGGAGTTAGAATCTTCCCTCCAAAGTTTCATCTAATTACATGCCAACACATAACGAAGGACATGATGTATATATCGTGGCTAAAGAGTTAATCATTAGCAACTCTGCTAAAAACTCCTAATGGCAGACTGCCCATCATTCTTTTAGACAGAGCTTGTCAGAAAAACTGGGGCAGCTTGTCCAGCTCAGCAGTCAACTGATTACTAGTGAACTCAATGGGGCTCCCAGCCAACCCCTGAGATTGTTGCCAGCCCCTTGGGTATTCAAAGGCTAAGTTCCAATGTGGTTTACTTTGCCAGGATCACATGATGTCAGTGCTATTTTCTCCTGACCAGAATAACCAGTCAGTCAGGTTGCTGGGAGTGCTATCAGTGAGCCACAGCACTTCACTAGTAGAGGTCACAGACACAGCAGGGTGCTGCTCTTTCCATGACCCAAGGGTCCAGGGTCTCCAGGGGAAGAGCAGCTAATCCCAGTGTGTCCATTCCAGAGACCTAAAGCCTGCCCAGACACCCAGTACATAAGTCTGCCCAGAAGACCAGAAACTGCTCTCTGGACAGGGCATAGCTACAGAGCAAAACACACAGGTCCCACTTTTGTAAATACCCAGCTGAGTAAGAAAACAAACAGAAGAGGACTTGGACTTTCATTTCTGTTGCATTACTGGAGAATTCACAGTTAGCCACAGGAATTCTGTGCGATTTAGTCATCTTCATCAACATATGCCCACATTATTTGCATGGTAGCAAGAGATCAATTGATTTTTTTTACATTTATCAGGGTGTTTTTCAGTGGCTACATGATTTACAAGGGTCCATACACCCAGTTTTTAAAACTGTGGTTTTCAAACAGCTGGTTTTTAAAACTGTGGTAATCCTTATCTCTTAGTGAGAGAAACTATTTCACTCCCCAACACACAGTGCAGAAAATTAAAAATAAGACCTACTTGTAATCTTTCTTCTCCTAGGAGAAACATAAACACTGGAGCCTAAGAGAAGCTGGCACAGCTGGAGAGCACCATGCTCCACATCCTGAGCACACGGATGCGAGCTAAAAGATCTCAACACTGCTCTCAAGTATTTCCAATTTTCTTTTCTCATTTTTAGTTACATTTTGTTTATTACGTGTGGTGTGGAGGGATGCACATGGAGGTCAGGAGACAATCTGGGGGAGTCCGTCCCTTCCTTCAACCACACAGGTCCTGCCTTTCACCTTCTTGCTAAAAGAGATTGCACTTGTGACTGACTGTGGCCTGCGTTAAATTCAGGTAAACTGGTATAAGAAGAAGTCAACCTGTCAAGCAATGTGTGAAGTAAGAAAAGCCTGGAGAGGGAGGGAAGGCTAGGGAAGGAGGAGTGGGAAGGAGGAGAGAAGCAAACCAGAGCACAGTAGGAAGGAAAGGAAGGTGAGTTCCTAGAAAAACACACTGAAAGAAAGCTGCTTTTTTTTTTTATCAATGCTTCATAATTTTCATTCATTACATTTATGAAAAAGTTTAAGCAGATTCACAACAACTACAAAGCCAATGTCATCACTGTTATTCAGCCTAATCAGGTACTATAGTTTGCTCTTCCTGATGGTGATAACTCATCTCTGACTATTCAACTTATCTTTTGTCCTGGCCTTTTATTTCCTTCTTAGATGCACCGAGTCTTACCTCTGGTATAACATCTGTGACGATCTACCAAATGTCTGAAAGGAGGAAGCTTATGGGATGCAAGTCCTTTGGTGCACAGGGACTGAGCCACTGTCACCAATTAGATAATAGCTGGATAATTTGACAGTTCTCACGGTGATTGTTTCAAGGCATGCTGGAAAGGCACAGAGAGAAAATGTGGAGGTTCATTTCAGAATAGGGTAAGAAGCCTCAATACAGGGCAGAAGGGGAAAAGCAATAGAAATGTTGATCCTTCGATGGTGGGGAAATAATGCACAAGTCAGGTTGATGGATAATCTCTTTTAAGAATTGGTCAGATGCTCTGGCAGTAGTAGATTAAAGTAGATAAAGAGCACCCCTTTAATCCCAGCACTTGGATGGCAGAGGTAGGTGGATCTCTGTGAGTTCATGGCCAGCCTGGACTACAGAGCAAGTTCCAGGACAGCCAGGGCTACACAGAGAAACCCTGTGGTCTCGAAACCTCGCCCCACGACCCCACCCCAAACTGTCCTTAGTATCCTCACAGAATTCATGAGTACAAATTTCTCCCAGCAGCATGCAAGGGCTCTCTATAAGACAACATGAGTTTATTTTCCCAAATTCTTCCAGCTGAGTGTTTGTCTCCATATGTGTTCTTCCTCCAGCCACATTGGGTGGCGTGGACCTCCTTGCCCACTGACTTTTGCTCATGCGGTTTCTCTGGGCTAAATACATCTCTCACAAATAACACAACTCATCATCTCTTAAGGTCAGTTTAAGACATCATTTCTCCCCCAAACCAGGTACAAGCCCCTCCAGTGCCCTACACTGTACCTCAAAATTTCATGTTTGCCTTCTTCTTAAATGCCAGCCTGATATGGCCTTGTATCAGTTGCTGACCTTACCCAACATGCCTCTAAGGGGGGATGCACTCCATGACCATTTGCTGATTTGGCATGAACTAATTTATTTTACAGTTTCCCATGCGTGGCTTCTCTTCTCTACAAGCACTCAAAAGACCCTCCATCAATTCAAAGCCTTGTCTGATGTATTAGCATTTGCAATAATACACAGAACCCTGAGATAAACAAGTTTATCACAGCATGCTTAGTAATGTCTCACCAAAAGAAAAACAATTTACCTCTTCCTTTGAACAAAGTTATGTTAAATACAGTATGCCTATGATTCTGTGTGCATATATGTTGATAGACATGTTAGCAGACCAGAGGAGAGGGGCAAGCAATAACAATGATCTTATTTTACTCTTCAGTGTGCTCTAAACATATTTAAGCGATGGGTAAAAGAAAGTACTAACAATGCCTCTAAATTTCAAGCCAAAGTTAACTTAGCTGAACCTGAGGAGCCAAAACCGGGGCACTTTTTGTTAAGAAACAGCAGGCAATATCATGGCTTTGCATTTTATTTATTACAAACTAATGGTATTTTTTATTTTTATTTTTTTTTAATGGTATTTTTTAAATAAAGACCAATCTCAATAGACGTCAATTCTCTATTGTCATAAACACTTGTGACATTGAGCATCTGATGTTACCTTGTTTTACAGTCCTCATTGAAAAGAAGTGGGATCAGTGATTAATATTAATTAAGTTTAAAAGAAAGGTCCTGGCATACTGATGGCTAGGTATGGACTGCTAAGCATCAGATGTGAAGTCACTAAGAGTAACAGTTGCACAGGGTTCAGTTTACACAAAGTGCTTCCTAAGTGGTGACAAGTTAGCCTTCTTAGCAGGATTTAAAACAGATAACAAAAATCGAGGTGAACTTTGATCACCAGAACAGTTGGGATGCAGATAGTTTTAGACTTTCACACTTGTTATGCTCATTGGGCAGTCTTGCTATGTGGGGGAACACCAGGCTGGCCCTAGGTATCTCATGTATGGACAATGGTCAAATGATATTCAGAGTGACTTTCTGAAACAGTTAACTCTGTCACTGAAGCTAGCCTGAGTCCAGGGACAACTTAGTTTCTCCTACCTAGTTATGTCAGTGTGGTACAGAAAAATACTTCCTTTCTGGAATCCAAGCACCTAGCTTATGTCCATCACACATGATTTCTGTCACCAAGAGGTCCCTTTACTTCTTCCTCACTTAAGCTGAGGCTAACAACAGTACCTGCCTACACAGGCTGCTATAAAGATAAAAATCAAACATTTTGTGCAAAAACATTTTACCCAAACATCTCACTCTCAACTCCTTTCCCCAGAGGTCATGCCCTCTGACAATATTCACATATAAAACCATCAAAAGCACTCAATGAACCCCAGCACAGCTGGATTTGAAGGCAAAGTACTTCTTAATTGTGTTTCTCCTTTTAAAAAAAATCAATTTTCAGGTTTTATTCCACCCCAAACTGTAGTGTCAAGGAAGGAAAAGTATGGTCAAGGAAAATTATTAACCATTTGTCACTCACTCTGAACACTGAGAAGTAAATTGTTTGCTAAGATATTTTTACTAGATAAGTTTTCCTCCCTTAAAAAATATGAAAGCTGTTGCCTTCCGTCCACACACCCATCTTCACTGTTGTGCATAACAATGAAAACATACATGGAAAGTGACAGAAGAAAAGTCGGGGCGAGAAGAACTGACCGACAGACAGAGAAAACACTGAAATACCTGACTCATATCCTGCCTCTAAATCACTAATTTTCAGAAGGGCAGTGGATGTATTAGACAGTAAAAATGTTTCAGAAACACTAGCCTGTTTGGCAGGCACAGGACAGTAAAAATGACAGAGCCTTAATGACCATAAGCTCCTAGAAGTGGGCCCAAGGAGGCAAGACAAAGGGAGAAGGAAGCTAGGAGTGCTCCATTCCACCACGGCACTGCTTCCAGAGGCAGTGAGCAAGACCTACGGAGACTTCCTCAAGCCACCCACCTCCCAAATCCTGTCTTTCAGGAACTGAGTTTCCCTGGCTTTATGTGGATTGGCTTTGTCAATCCTGCAATTCCGATGAGACTATTCTCCATCATCCCTGGAGCTGGGCATAGTTGAGAGTCCAGTTGCCTTGATATGGAAGGAGATCCCAGAGGAACGGCCCACGTGACCAACAGTTCATTCACTTTATACATCAAGCAGTATCGACTAATGATTTGGAACCAACAGCTCTAAATCCAGATTTCTTTTATTGTACACCTGAATTTGACACCTACCAATTGTTCGGTCCTTGGAAAGTCTTTAACACAGCGCCTTGGGTCCTCCAGTTACAAAATGGGGACAAGTACAAGTTACTGTGAATGTTAGATAAGATAACACACATATAAAACTGAGTACCGGTCTAGAACATGGTAGATATAGGCTTTGTCCCAGCTGCTGCCCAGCTGCAGAAGGATGGGAAAGGTGCCCTTCTCCAAGCTGGCTATCAGACTGAGTTCCCAGCACCAGCAAGCACCAGCATCCCTGGTGCCTATTTCATTCAATGAACAAGGAAGAAAAACCTCAAAAATCTTTTAGTAACAGCTAATTCCAAGGATGAGGTTAATAATGAACCCGCTATGGTTTGTCTTTTGAATGTAACACAAATAGGCAGAATTCCCTCTTATGGTGCTAAAGAAAGATGTGACTCTTTTAAGCCACGAGGTTTTCTTAGAGCATTAGATCAGCCTCTCCCATAATTAGGTTTTGCTTACATAATGCAATTTACTAAACTGTCTGAACAGGGTAGCCTTTCTCCCCAACCCCCACACACCATTTATGTTTTCAGGGACCGGCTATTGTTGTTTGCAAGCATCTTGAGTGCTCTCTTATGGACACAATAAATGTAAGAGAACTCTTAGATGACTCATTTCAGAATATGAATTCAGTGGAAGCAGAGGTACCAAGATTGAAAATGTCCATCCAGATCTACTACAACCTCATAACTGCTCTAACAGGGAAACTTATTCACGCACGCACGCAGTTTAACCAACAGGCTGTTTAACACTGGGTGCTTATCAGTGAAGGAGCAATGCTTTCAGGGTTAAGATGAATGCCTCAGCCCTTCCAGTTATGGGGTGTTGCAAGTAGGCAAGAAGGTGTGGTCCAGGTATCTGAGAGCACTTCTGCATATAGCCAGGACTACTGCCACAGAGCAAGAGGGCCCAGAAGAGCTCATAAACTCCTTGGACAAAGACTGAGGATGTACCTTGCGGCCCTCTCATTCTTATCCTGCGCTGCTGCTGCCAACAGCCTGCCTTCGGAGTTTCTCCTAGACATCTTACAGCAGAAACAGATACAAACTGGATTTGGCTGGAAGTCCAGCATGAACGAGGAAACTAATATGGGAAAAGGGCCCACTATTTCAACTGTTCGCTTTTCTGCTGTGTCCTTATTTGTGAACTGGTAGTTAAGTTCTCTACTCTGTCTTCATGTATCAAGCCAGTGAGGATGTCCATCCCCTTGAAAGTTTGTTACATGAAAACATTATAAAAATGAAGCAAGTACATATATTTCATTACATACACACATATGGTGATATTTTATTTGTATTAAAATGTTATTTGTATGTTAATAAATAAATTTGCCCGGGGGTCAGAGCTATTAGCAAGCCATAGGAAAGCAGGGCAGTGGTGGCGTACACTTGTAATCCCAGCACTTGGTAGGCAGAGCTGGGTAAGTCTCTGTGTGTTCAGGGATACAGCCATTATTGGACACACATGCCTTTAATCTCAATACCAAGCAAGGAAAACCTGGAGGCCTATACAGACAGGCCGTGACGAGGCGGTCATGTGGTTGGGTTTACAATCAATGAGAAGGCAGAACAGGAACATTATATAAAGACTTTAACACAGGGGTAGCTAGTTCGGAGAAGTAGGACCACTGCAGGAGGAAGGGTAAGGTTTTAGCTCTTAGCTCTGACCTCTTGGCTTTCTTCTTTGCATTGGTTCTGTGTTTCTTATTTAATAAGAAGGTTGGTTACATCTACAAATGGCGTCCAACGTGGTGGCAAGAGTTTCCACCTAAAAACTGAGAAAAAGGATTCTAAAACGGAGCTAAAAACAGCTTCCTAATTGTCTCTCTCAAATGAGCGGCAGCTGCCAGTTTGAGCTACTTGTGGGTTTCTAGCGTACGCCCTATGGTGGGAATGAGGCCTCTGCAAGTGACACATTAAGCTGCGTGGTGGATTTAGCCTTTGCTAGTACAAAACAAAAAAAGAGGTTTCTGGGCTACACGCTGCTTGGCTAAAAGCATATACCCACGATAGCTCCCAGAGCTGGTGGTAAACATACCAGCCATGTTGGGAAGCTGAAGTGGGCAGAGCCAGCAGCCACAGCTGCTGCAGTTTAAAGCAACAGATTCACAATAAGACAGATTCAGATGTAATAGTTTACAATGTGTGTAAAAGATACGTAGGCTTGAAAGAGACAAAAAAGGTGATATATAGAGTTATAGAAACAAATACATAGTTTTAAAAAAATAAAGTCTTTAAAGAGACAGTAAAATTAATATAAAAAATAAGCCACGTGAAGATGAATATTACACAGAGAATCTGGATTGTGTTGTCTTTGGGATTTTTAACTGCAGAAAAACATTTGATTGTAAAAGCTGTTGAGTTATGCCAAAATGTATATTTTAAAGATATCTTGACTTCAAAATTTGGATATAAGGATATGTTGCTTTGGAAAAGAGTCTCTGCTTTTGTTCCCACAGAAAGCCAGAGGCTATGGATTTGTTCCAGATTAAGATACATCAGGTTTGACCAGCCAAGACCCCCTGAAAGGTCTCCGATGACACCATGGCCCAGATGATCCAACATCCAGAACGATTTGAAGGCAACTGGCTCAGACGATACAGCCTCATGGACTATTCCATAATCCTAAAATTTTCTTTGTATCCCCATAAGATACAGCGCCCCCCTCCAGCAGGAAGTAGTAAGAGAAGCTATGCCCAAATTCCCAAATTATATGTAATTTTACTTTAAGGTTAAAACCTTCCTTTTTGAAAAAAAAAGGGGGGGGGGGATGTACTGTGGGATGTTCTGTATGGCAAATGTGTTGCTGATTAGTCAATAAATAAAACACTGATTGGCCATTGGCTAGGCAGGAAGTATAGGCGGGACAAGGAGGAGAATAAAGCTGGGAAGTGGAAGGCTGAGTCAGAGAGAGACACTGCCAGCCACCATGATGACAAACAGCATGTAAAGATGCCGGTAAGCCACGAGCCATGTGGCAAGGTATAGATTAATGGAAATGGATTAATTTAAGCTATAAGAACAGTTAGCAAGAAGCCTGCCACGGCCATACAGTTTGTAACCAATATAAGTCTCTGTGTTTACTTGGTTGGGTTTGAGCGGCTGTGGGACTGGCAGGTGAGAGAGATTTGCCCTGACCGTGGGCCAGGCAGGAAAACTTTAGCAACACACACACGGTCAATTTGAAACTGAGATCTACACCTGACACACATGTCCACTGCTCTTTTCACTAACCCTTTTCTCTTCACTTGGTGGTCTGAGTAGTAGATAAGTATCTCCCTATTCCACAGCCTAAGATCTACGAGGATTAATAAGAATCATATACAAGGGAACGGGGTATCTATCCAAGTATGTAGAGTTTACAGAAATGTTGAACCAGAAGCATGCATGGCTGTAGAGAATCTCTTGGGCATATAAACTCAGAAAGCATTTTATTCCTTCTCCAGTCACTGTCACATGTAAAGCCTTAGGAATGGCATTCTTCCATATTTTATTTCATTTCACATCATTTCTTGTTTTTAAAAAAAAATGAATGGGGGAAGCTAGGGAGATGTATCGGTCAACAAAGTATTTTCATCTGCATGAGGACTTGAGCTCTGGATCCCCAGCACCAAGTACAGCTGGGTGAGGTGGGGACAAAGACCAGCAGCTCTGAATTCAGGGGCCAGCCACTCTACTCCTGCTGGTGAAGTTCAGAGAAAGGCCCTGACTCAAAAAATAAAAGTAGAGAGTCACTGAGGAGGACACTCAACATTGACCTCCAGCCTCCACACGCACAGACACAAATATAGAAGCATGTGAAGCATGCATGCTCGCTCTCTCTCTCTCTCTCTCTCTCTCTCTCTCTCTCTCTCTCTCTCTCTCTCTCTCTCTCTCTCTGAAGAGGCCTAAGCAAGTGACAGTTTTTAGACAGACAGATGCTTCAGGAGGTTATTACATTCTAAAGGGCTACCTGCAAATTCAGAAATGCATGATGCTCCCTTGGCAATCTGCTATGAATGTTCAGGATCTACTATACATCCAATGGCCTGAGTTCCTAGGCATAGTGAAAGTAAAGTATACTTGACTGTGACTGGGCGGTTTGTAGGATGAAAATCTTTCCTTATAAAGAAGGACCCAGTGGGCTCAGAAAAGACGGCCTAGGGATACTGTGAACTGTATCAAAGTTGGAGGGACCTTCTCTCAAGAGAGGCATTGGTGAGTATTGGGTATTCTGGTTGTCTGGGGTTGTGTTTAAAAGTAGGTTTCTAATACAGCCTGCAGATGGATTTCATTACTATGGGCTTGGCTGCTGCAGACAAGATTCTGGTGACATGAGGAAGGGGAAGAGCTCCTAGGTAACTGATGCAGGGGAGAACTGCTGGCTCCTGAGAGAACAAACAAGATGCTGGAAGAATGGGTAGGGAGAAGCCACAGGGCATTGAGATAAGGGAGTCCCTTGGACTCCAGAGACAGAGCTCTAGCTTCTTTCCAATCGGTAAGGATCAGAGGGTCTCAGAGAAAGCCCTCTGGTCCCCTTATTCTCAGTTCCCTGGGACAGCTCAGCATCCATGCAAATGCACTGAGGCCCCACTTAAGGGTATGAGCACTTAGCACACTATCACCAAGAACAGTAAGAAATATGCCCAAAGCCTTCCAAACAAAATTGCTTATTTTTTAAAATCATGTAAATGTCATTTTAATTCATGTCTTTATTTAGTTTATGTAGCTCTTGGAAAAATCCTTTGTCTCTTCCTAAAGATTGATTGTTTCATTGGGCTCCTCTAAGGATCATCTAACTTTTCCTAAAAGTCTCCCTAAGCTTCCTAGTGCTTTATATAATAGAAAATTGTCTGCCCTTCATAGTGTTGATTTCCCATAGAAGGCAGCTACAGAGAAAGCCACTTACAATCAGATCTCTGCTGTCAGCCCTCTGTGGCTGAAGAAATGAAGAAAGCATGATGGCATGTTTGTCCAGCATGTCTCATGCCAAGACCACAGCCATCACAGACTTAGGACAACACAACGTAGAACCTTTCAAGATAGCTGAGATTCTGCCAAGGGAACAACCAGATCAGTCTGCTGCACTGGCTGCAGGATGGGACCTGCTTTCTAACTATGTGACAATCACTCAGACTCAGCATTCCACGGACGGTGACACAAAGCAGCACAAGACACTAGCCCAAGGTGGCTAGCATCACGGGTGCCTGCCTGAAGACAGTTTTGTCCTTTTTGTTGCCAACACTTGGTAAAGAAGAATGGTAGGATCAAGGAATAAATTTGGGGACCCAAGATGAGCAGCACTAGAGAAGGAAAAAGAAAACTGCAGGGGTTAGGAGAGAAACAGGAATTCAAAACAATACCATCTCACATTTTGGCCTCAAAGTATTCATATCACATTCCAGCCATAATGAGGCACTGGAGAGTCTAGCACATTGACTGTTTTCTCATTTATCAATGCAGTTCACTAAAATACACTGCACCTGCCTTCTCCACGGCTCCTCCCCTGGCCGCCCTCCCCATCTCACCGCCTAAACATGGGCCACATATTTGATGGGATATTTCAATCCTGGCTTTGATGAAGAGGGTCAGTTTGGCATACAGGTGATTTCCTCATAGATTAAGAACATTTACTTTCTTCCTGCTGGATCCCTCCCAGAGATACCATCAAACCTCTACCTACGCAATTAGTTTTCACAGGTGGCTGTTTTGCCTCCAGTAAAAAACTACTTTCTTTCTCCTTGTACAAGTCAAAGCAGAGCGAATGCACACAAAAACATCTCAGCTATGAAACAAACACTTTCATAAAGGCAGCTTGGCTGAAATGATCCACATTATGGAATGAACTCCTCACACCACGGTTTCAGTTGGAAGGAATTATCTTAGAGGAAGAAACTGACCAGGATGGGGTGAGGGTAATAGGAAGGTAGGAGACAGGACTGGACTGGAGTCATGAAGAGGAAGCAGAGCACAGTTTACGCTGGGTCCTAAGCTCCGGAGGTCTGTAGAGTCCTGTCTTCTTTAGGAACCTCTGGTAACGTTTCAAGTCTGGATTTAACTACCTGGGAGAAGTGACCTGCAGATAGGCCTCCAGAGTGACAAGAGGGGAGGCTGATCCACAGTCTTGATCCTGCAGCACCATAAGAGCTTCAGCATGAAACTAGAAGCTTTAGGATAGCAAAGGTTCATTTTCTAGTTAAAAAGAAAAGCATCATGTTCGAGGCAGCCATTTCCAAAGTGGAGGGAAGAAAAAAAGAATTCACCATCGACATAAATCCCTTGAACTAAACATCTGTTTAAACTGTTTCTAGGTCAGGGGTCTGAAACTGTGAAACACTAGGGGTGCAGACATGATTTCTTTCCCAAGGTCTCCAAGTCCTGCGGCATTCACATATCCTGCCATATTGTTTAAACATCTGGCTCACTTCCCCCCAAAAGGAAAGGGCTGGTAGTAAGGGCTGTGCAGCTTTCTGTCGTAACCTATAACACGATTTCATTATTTGTACAGCTTCTAGAACAAACTATGTGGAACAAGGTGTTGTTTTTGATGTATGACTTAAGTGTACCTGTCTCCATGCCACCTGAGTGGTAGGGGAGATTTTGTCTCAAGAAGTTTTGAATCTGCCCGTTCATGAAGAAACGATTGAAGAAGCATGGAACATAAACTCCTCCAGAATTTTCCACTTCCAACATTCTCTTTCATTTGTCTTAACAAAATAAAACACACTTCTGTTTTTCAACACAGTTACTCTCTATGTGTTTGTCGAGGAAAGAGATTGTGTTAAACACATTCTAACATACATTGATTCAAAAGTATGAGGGCGAACCAGGGAAATTAAAGAATAGCTCCCTAAAGGCCTCAAACCCATCAGCAACACAGAACTAAACTCTACTGACTGCACGGGGACCTGATGGGCAGAACACAGGATTGCCACCAAGACTCCTCAGGCCTACTGCTGGAAACATCACTGAAGGAACTATAAATGCATCGTTACAGACGACAACTGTGAGTGTATAAAGTCAAACTGTAACTGCAGAGCTCATGAACAAAAGGGAAACTGAGCCCAGAGAGACAACACACAAGGGAGCGGTATCCTCCACAAGTGTGCGGTGTGCTCTGTGAGTCTGGCCCTGGGGTTTGACAATGACTTCGCTCTCACCAGACCTGTGGCACAACCTGCCACTGGCCAGTGTGCATCTGAAAACAGGCAGGAAATCTGAAAAGCAGCCTTCAAAACTCACCGCTCAAGTGAGAAAAACTGATTTCACTGACACAGTGTAGAAACCGTCCATGGTTGTCAAATATAATAAAGGGATTAGAGTTTTGTTTTGATTTATTCTGATGTACAAAGGAAGAAAGGAGACAAACTTCAAAGGTTTTGCCTCTAGCCCAGACTTCCGGCCTTAGGGGAACCAATTTCCACTGAACATTATAGAAATATAGAAATGACCACTTAAAATTAACCAAAAGACAAAAAGCAAATCCATATTCTTACTTACACCAGTTTCAAAATAATCAAATTGTGTTTTCCCCTCTCCTCTGCTCCTAGGGTAGGTGGCCCTGCACTCACCCCTGCCTTATTTTGCCAACCTAACCAGCAGCCGTTCTTAGATCTAAGGAAAGCAATTTCTCCATTTAGGTCACTTGTGGTTTTAACTCAAAAGCACACATCAATAAATAGTGTTCTAGACAGAAAGAAACCAAAGGGAGATAAAGCAGGAAAATATACGGCAGAAGAACATAGGCTGTCTGTGGAAAAGAGCATTTGGAGGGCAGAGGGACCACATTTCTGTGGTTTCTTCAGTAAAGTGAAAATAATCACAAAGGCATCTACATGTACCTGAGGACTGCCCGGAACACAGGACAAGAGAACATTCGCAACAACCCTTCAAGGTCTCTGCTGGGCTCTGCCCTCTCCTACGTTACTTACACACTCTTTCTTGGATCTGTTCTTATTTTCAACAGATCATAACTCTAGGATGTAGAATGTGAAACAATTTTGAGCATTCTGAAAGATACGAATTTTTAAATTCCAACTAGGGAACTTTCAGGCCGTTAAGAAAGATGAAAGGAAAGGAAAGGCAAAGTCCCTCCTGCACTGGCTGGCCAGGGCCAAATCACCCCTCCAGCAGCCCAAGCAGGAGATGCTCTCATCAACCTTAAAAAAAGTCAGGTTCCACGACTCACGCCCCTGTCATCCTGGTTACGTTCCTGTGCCTGGGATCTTTCTACTTCCCAAACAACTGCAAAGCCTGAGCACATGCAGGTACGATCAGTAATGTTTCAAGAGGAAGAAACAGGTGAGTGGAGAACATGAGAGTCCCTGCAAGTGTGTGGAGAGAAGAAACTCCACAGGCCACCAGAGTAGAGGGTGCTGATCTAGGTGAGGTACGCCTGGATTGTAGAATGACCCTTGCACCAGGATTCAGGGCAAAGCTGGCTACCTCCCACTGTAGACTACACATCATATCTGCAGCTACAGATATTGATCTTTCTATCTGCAAATCACAAACAGCTTTGAGCTATGAAGATCTGTATGATGCAATAAACATGTGTGTCTTCCTCAAATTGACATGTTGAAGCCCAGCCCCAGTACAGGTAGAACAAAGCCTTGTATTCAGAAGCAGAGCCTTTCTGGAAGTGAACTGGGTCCTAAGAGTCCAATATCACAGCATTGGTTTTCCCCTCAGAGGTACCAAAGAGCTTGCTTGCCACATCCACCTCTTCTCCCCTTGGAGACACAGGGAGAAGCGTGCCACCTATAAGCCAAGAAAAGGGACCTCAGAAGAACATCGGCCTTGCCAATCCTTGATCTTAGACTTCTATTCTCCCAAACTGTGAGAAAATGCTTTTCTGACATGTAAGTCGCCAACCTCAAGTTGAAGACCATGAACTTCAGGAGATTAAACACCACTGTTATACAGATATCCATCCATCTTGCCCTGACATCTCTGGCACAGCATTCTCTTGCTTATAGCTGAGATCCTAGTTTATTTACTCATGTAACAAACATGAACCAAGCGCCAGCTCAGCCCTGCGCACTGATCCAGATACCGCAGATACGTCAGAGCGTCCGCACTGCAGTACAGAAAGGAGGTTCATTTTAGACGCAAGCATTCTTACTATTCTGTGAGAAGCCAATGATGGAGAACATAAAGTTCTGCAAGAGCCCTAAGGAGGAACAACCAGCTTAGCCAGAGTGGGAGAAATAGCTTACCGAAACACAAATGCCTACGCTGGACCCTGAAGGATGAATCAGAACCAGTTAGTTGAACAGTAAGGTGTGGGACACAGACATGCTGGGCAGACACAGTCACTAACCACACACTCTGAAGAGAGCCCAACCTCTTCCCTGGCAGACCCAGCTCCAAGTCTTCGGTAATACTCAGCCCTGCATTTGTAATCACAATGTCTCCCTTGCCCTCTGTTTTTGTCAGTGACTACTTAGCTACTGCACTAGGGTGGTCAACGATCTCCCTAAAACCCATCGTGGTTTTCCCTCACATCTGCTGTCCCCCTGGTATTCTTGGTTTTATGAGCAGCCTCAGTGTCCATCCAGTGCTGCGGCTACTGTCACTTCTTCTGGCTTCTGACTTCTGTCCTGTGACTTCCCCTCTCAGTCACACCCTGAGCATCAAATTGGAGAGCTGATGGGTTGACTGATTCTTACCAATAACAACTTGATGTTGCACCTAATCAAAGAGTGCAATTATCCACTGATATAAAATGAAATAAAAATCAAATCAACAAAGGCAAAGGGACTGAGAAAATTCTGTCATGGAAGTGACGAAAGCAGATAACTGAACATGAGTTTTCAGATCTGAGCTTCCTAGCACACAGGCTAGAGAAGAAAGCCGGGTTAATGGCACATTTCTCATTATGGGAATCAACTGGAGAACAGAAGCATGCCAACTTATCAGAAATGGCAAATCTGTTTCCTGGAAGCTCTGTTTCATAGAAATTGATTGCAGGGAGTTGAATAAAGGATACTGAAACAAGAGAACAGGAAGAGGTAGATTTTGTAAAATAAGCAAGGTCTTCTAGCATAAGTCTTACAAGTAACATGTCTCTTAAATACACCCTCTACAGGGAAGCCTGCCCATGGGAACACAGACACTCAGCAAGGGTGGTCTGCAGGGCAGTACGAGCACTTCTCCTAACATAGCTTTCTGACGGGTAAGCAAAGGGGAGCTTTCCCTGCATGGGCCTCTGTAAGTGCAAATGCCTTAAAGGGACTGTCAATGAAAGCAATATTCATACTATGTCACAAATTACTACCAAAAGCATTATGATACTAGGTTACTGCTCATATTTCCATAACTCGCTTGCTCCAAGATGCTTTGCAAAGGACTCTGGTTCACTAAAATCCTCCAATTTCATCTCCAGTTCAACCTGTATCACTGTTTACTCATAGCGGTTAATAAATCTAAAACTTCTTGTTGATTTGGTTCATTTTTCTGCCACAGTAGATAGTTAAGTGCCCCTAAGGCCGACAGGGTATCTGTCTATCTTGTACAGTACTGAATACAAAGCCCTTGGAAACATCACTAGCATGTAATAGAGACTCAATTAAAATGCCTTTACCAAACAAGTGGATAAATATATATCCTATATTTTAGGCCCCAAATCTTTGTATATTCTCCCCATATACAAGGAGAAGACATAGCTATGACAAAATGTGTACAGACATGAAAGAGCCTGGCTTAAAACCTTATCGACTCCAGTTTCTCCTTTCCCAATCTATCCTGCATTTTGCTCTCAGCTTTGTCTGCTAGAAAAGGCAAAAGCTACCTTCTAGAAACTTCTCAATGGGGGTTGAAGCCTTCAGTAACCCTAACCTTTAGCATGGCCTTGGAAAACTTTCCCCCACTTCCTCCAAAAAAAACCCTAAAATCTATTCATGGTTTCCATAACCGTTCAAAGCCCAAGCCCCAAGGCGGGACACTTCTCCTAGTACTTTCTTCATGCTCTCCTTAGCCTATACGGTCCCAGAGCCTCACATCTCTGTCACATCTTCCATGCTCATTCCTGGAGTCAAGAGCCTTTGTTAGATCCTTGTGCCCTGCTGAACTGCTTCCTCTACACTCCAATAGTGCTTTCTTAGCCACTTGTATGACTCCATCTGCCATCTGTTCTGTCTGAGTTAGATGGCTCGTTTTATACACCTGTTTTTATTACTAGATTCGATTATAAACTATTTGAGAACAGGAACACTGTATCATTCTTCATGTTTCTCCAACCTTTAGTGCATTCCTAGATACGCAATGGGCACTAAGCAAATGTTGAACTAAAAAGCTGAAAAACTATAAATAATAAAGAGGCACTAGTGCTGCTTATTGGATTTCAAATTTGTCCAGTTGAAGACCAAGGGAGAGGACTGGAGAGATGGCTCAAAAGTCAAAAGCATTCCAGAGGACCCGCTGCTATTCCAGAGGACCCGCTGCTATTCCAGAGGACCCGCGTTCAATTCCCAGCACCCATACGCCAGCTCATAACTGTCTGTAGCTCCAGTTCCAAGGGATCTGACACCCTCACACAGACAGACATGTAGGCAAGATACCAATGCACATAAAATAAAAAAATAAATCAGTTAAAAAAAAAGAAGAAAACTGAGGTAGAGTGAAATTACTGGCTACATAGAGTATTAATCTCTACCTTGATAGATTAGCAACTGAGGCCTATAGTTCTTATTTAAAAAAATTTGTGTCCAATATTTTTCCAATGATGACTCATGTGGCAAGATGTTTTACTATTAAAATTATTTACATGTGTTGCCTACTGACTGAGCTTTCAGATCTGACACCACATATACTGTAGCTCATTCCATGCATACTTCAAAAAAATTTTAATTAGCATTTGCCAATTTAAAAAAAAACCAGGAATTTTCTGAAGCCTGCATCTAATAGGAAGCATTTTAAATATTGCAGTACATCAAAGTCTCCTGTCTGGAGGCATTGTCTATCTTTAAGCCCAAAGATCTGAACTATCACTGTGGCATCTCTTCATTACTTTTGGAACTGCTTCCCAGCAAGATTCAGTTGCCAAAATAGAACATCCTTTCCTAAAAGTACTACCAATAATAAAGAGGGCATTCACCAGATACATCTGTCAGGCTATGGAGCAACAAAAATACAGGCTGAGAGCATGGCATTGAGAAGTGTGTTCTTACTATCTGCACACATGATAGCAGTGTGGTGCTGAGAACATAGGACATGTCTAAAACCTAACTTTACAATTAAAAAGAAAAGCATTCATGCCAACTCTTCAACATAATCCACATAACATCAGTTTCATGACCAGTGTCTTCATGTCACTTTGCGTATTTCTGTAAGTACAACCTTTGTATATAAAAAAGAAAATACTAAAACACAGAGCCAGGGCCAGTGAGATGTCTCAATGGGTAAAGGTGCCCTACCACTAGGCCTGAAGATCTGAGTTTGATCCCTGGGACACACATGGTAAGAGAGAACCAACCACAAGTTGTCTTTGGACCTCCACATAAACACCATGGTGTGCCCCCACCCTCCAAAAAACTAACACACATAAATATAATTTAAGAAAATACATTAAATCAGATACATTCTTTAACTACAGGATATTGACCTTACACTTATGCTAGCAAAATCCTAGTCACACTAAAACCAAGTACTGACAAAGTAGTCTACTTTATCAGGCCCTGTAAAGTTTTCCTTTAATCTTTTAATTACAAAAAGACAAAAAAAAAAAAACAACCTAGAGAATGAAAAGGAAGCTAAGGCGAACAGAATAAAATCAAGTAGCAAGATACACATATTTGATTAATTTTACAGTACATATTTTGGAGGGCAATCTCATTATATATACAGGTGCTACCTGACCTCTATCATTTATGCATTTTAACCCATCCATAAGCACACCATAAACAACAACAAAAGTCACGTGCCCTCACACCACTGTCTCAAGACACTGCACTTTCATCATTAACTACAGGACATTGAAGCCGTTCGATGGTCTTGTTGTCGGAACACTACACCTGCCAGGATAAGAGCAAACAAGACTTTACCACCGGGGATGACGGAAACCCTGGACAGTGCTGCGTGCAGACACCGCTGTATTTGTCGTTTCAAATGTACCTGTTCTCCTGGTATAAACCTTCCAGGAAGCTTTTATGCTACTTATGGCATAATCAGTTGCTTATTGCCAAGGGAAGGACTTCTCCCCCCAGAAAGACAATCTGCACACACTAATTTGGAAGACAGGGTAGGCATGCAAGTGTTTTAATAGCCCATTATCAAAAATTATCCCTTGGCTATAAAATCCCCAGACCATTGGCTTGAGATCAGCTCAAAGAAAAATGAGATTACAGAATTTAATCTAGTGAAGGGGAGTGAGAGATGAGTTTTAAAAAGCTTTAGAACACACACACACACACACACACACACACACACACACACACATACACACACGGCAAAGATCCAAAGCAAGATCAGCTTAGATAAAACCTTCCACACATTTACCTCATATAAATCTGACAGACTTCAAGATTTATTTTAATTTTGAAAAGTAAGTGGTTACTTTGCAACGTTTTAATAAGAAATGGGGAATGTGCAAAGAAAAATTATATGGAGAGGTGACAGGAAACAGAAGAGCATTTTGTCTTAAGTTTGCACAAGCTAATTTAGAGCAATAAAGGAGAAACCTATGTGTTCTGGTAAATGTCACATCCATTACATACGTGGATAGGTATGAAGCAGAGTCTCCGTAGGCCCTTCAGAAATTGCACACAGCCGCCCTAATGCAAACCAGAAGTCTCAGACTGCTGGATGAACACTCAGACTCACTCCCATGTGGACATTTGCAGAGGGTCCCCTCGCCCACCCCACCCTCATTTGTGGTATTTCAAAAGGTCATAACCATGGAAGTGACTCATGAGACACAAAGACACCTCCCATCCCAACAGAATCTGCCCCAACCTGGCAAGGACAGCATCAGAGTCCTGGAGAACCTCCCCTCCCCCCCTGCAACCTCTACTCCCTTGTTTCTCCTCCCCCTTTGCTCCCCCCACTCCCCTCCCCATGAGCATCTGCCTGGCCCAATCTCGCCTGGGCCAGCTCCAATAACAACATCTGCTTGGCAGCTTTTCAAGCCCACGGATAGTTATCTAACTGAGGCTTTTGTGCTGCACTGTTTATTCTATGTGAAGAAATGCCTCCTTGGTTGAAAGGGTACTTTAGAAAAACTGTGCAGCTATTAGCAAGTGAAGCACAGGGCTAATAACCCCCACCTGCTCATCAAATTAATTATGACATCTGAGTCATTATAACTCAGAAAGAAAACACGACTGCAGATTTGTCACATGGAGGAATAAACATGTAGTAGGACCAGGGGGAAAAATCAGACCAAAAGATTCAGCTGGACAAGACACACTTCCACCTCTCAAAGACTGAAATATGGAACTTGTCCTTCGAAGGGATGCATGCCTGGCCAGACAGTCCCACTGTTGTTCCGTCGAGTAAAATTAGATAAAGTCAGGGAACAGGGTACCTCAGGGGATACACTTTACAACTCAGTAAAAATCTTGTTAAACAAACCAAAAGGTTCTGCAGAGCCAAGCTGCAGAGCAAAATATTCGGTTCATAATGAATGTGACCCCATATCATTCTCTACTGTCATCCAGTGGCAATGTTTCCCTTTAGATACAAAATGACATTTTAGTGATGCTAATACATGTAGTAAGAAAACATACTAAATATAATAATAAAAACTTGTCATGAAGTTCTTGCATTTCTTAGGCATGAGTAAATAAAAGCAGCAATGGCTGAAAAGCGAGTATCAATCAGTGGCTATAAAAAAGTATCAACTGAAAGTCTGCTTTCCCAAGACACTTCATGATCAGTACTGTTCCTCATCCCAGGAAGAGGCAGGTTTTCACTATGAATTCTGAATGAACCTACAATAGCTTCTAATATGGCATTTTTCTCCACATGTTGAGGAAACTTATAACTATACCACGTATTTCTAAAGAGATCACCCCCAAGTTTTGGATCTGCTTTATGTCATGATTTAAAAACAATTGTGTCATTTTAATGAGTTGGTTTAAACCAAACATGAATTAAGAGAAAGGTGACCACTAAAAGTGTGCACTGGGGGACATTTTTCCTGGCTATTGATTTTAAAGAAAATCATATCTGCAGAATATCTGCATGGACCGCAATAAGTAGTTGTATTTTTAACAGTTCCTGTTGAAAGTGTTTGCAGCTCTACTCTGAAGGCTTCGCCCCAACCCCCCTTTCTAATATCTTTATATCTGAAATAACTTTTTCAGTTCCCTTGCTGACCTTGGGCCGAGAATTTGAGAAAACAAGAATCCTTCTGGAAAAGCATGTGGCCACTTTGCTAATAGCATTAACCTTTGCCTTTTCCACTTTACCTCCAAAGCCACGGGCTGTAGTGGCAACCAGCACTTCCAAAAAAAAAAAAAAACAAACAAAAAAACAAAAAAAAAAAAACAGAGTTTAGATCTGTTTTATAAATAGCAAACCCCAGTTTAATACTCAGCAACATACGACCATTTCTAACCCCTGTGAGCTTTTAATATCAAATGAAAGCGAATCTCAGGAAACCAAGCAATTAGTTTTTCCTCTCAGTAAAAGACTTTTGTATTAGAGTCCAGCTCTGAGAGCTGATTTATGTAAATATGTTACTTAACCTCAACTTAAGATATAAATCCAGAATAAACATAACAATGGCAATCCTGACACTCCTCTTTGCCAACTTGGAAGATTCAGTCAGCCTGGACTAAAAGTGAATGCCGGTTTTACTGAGAGTGTCAGTTCTAAATCAAGAAGCCAGTGGTACCAGCCTTGGCCGGACGAAATCAGCAGGGAGCCAGAGGTGCTCAGGAACCTCAGCCTGTGCGAGAATGCCCGCCCCTTCCACTTCAAACTGGGCTGCAAGGCAAAGCACTGTTCTCCAGCATGCACCTTGTAATTCTCCCCCTTATCAACACTTCTGTAGGAACAGCACGTATGAGGGCCCGAACGGGCCTGAACTCTGTAAGACAGAAAGGCCAGGTCCAAAGCGGCTTGCAGCCTTGAGGAGTTAATGACTGAAAATATTTCCTGTCTGAAAATAACTTTCGAGTTGCTTTTTAACAACTGGTTTGCACAATTATTAAAATTCCTTTACTATGATATCCCTAGGAAACACGACTCAAGTATCTGGCGACAGATTATTATGTGTTTCCTCAGACACATTCACAGAGCACAGCTATGCTCATCAAGTATAATGAACAAGAGGTCCGTCTGACCCTGAGAGGTAAAGAAATGCTTTTGTGCAAACAACCCTGAGTAGGTTATCGCCATTGCTCCCAGGCTGTCTGAAGATTCTGAAGGCATTGCCAGAAAGGGCAGCGAGACCCCAGCAGCTCCCAGGTATCTTTGAGTCCAGCTGGTCTCAGCACTCATCTCCACCACTTCCTGCCCAGTGGTGTGTGGTCTTGAAAACACAAATGTTCGTGTTTCCTGAAGCTGGGCTGCAAAGGAAAAGTCCCCTCCCGAGGGACACAGTTACGGGCTTCTGGTGCTCCTGACACTCACTGCTCACTACATTACAGCACAAGGGTGCACACCAGGGAAGCAGCCTGGGTTTCCACCTCTGAGGCCCAGTGGTAGATCAGGCCTTGATGCCATCCAGTCAGTGAGCAGCATCACCTACGACATATTTTAGGAAGTCTCGTCTGTGGAAAGTCACAATCCTGTAAGGCTCACTTGGGATGTCTAAGTGTCTCCTGCCCTGTATATCTCCTCTTGATCTATAGAAGGATGGAAGGAAAGAATTGACAAAGGCAAATATTGTTTTTCAAAAATTAAATATTTTTACTGATAGTTCTTCCTAAGCAGTCTTACTTTTTTCTCCTGCTCTCTCTGACATCATTTACTCTCTCTCTCTCTCTCTCTCTCTCTCTCTCTCTCTCTCTCTCTCTCTCTCTCTCACACACACACACACACACACACACACACACACACACACACACACACGAAAGCATCCATTAATACTAAGAACAGTCTTCTGTAATGTTTTTCAGAATCTCTCAAGGGCTTAAGAGGCAACAGGTGCCGGGCGGTAGGGCTGTGGTGGCACACGCCTTTAATCCCAGCACTCGGGAGGCAGAGGCAGGCCGATCTCTGTGAGTTCGAGGCCAGCCTGGTCTGCAGAGTGACTTCTAAGAAAGGCGCAAAGCTACACAGAGAAACCCTGTCTCAAAAAACCAAAAAAAAAAAAAAAAAGAGGGCAACAGCCTGGCTCCCCTATTGTCAGAAGGGGTACCACAGCCTGGCTCCCCTATTGTCAGAAGGGGTACCTTCTCAAAGCCCAACTCCCACTTTTCAGTCCGAGGTAGGTACATTTGCCTCTCTGCAGACCTGAGAAGCCTTTGTGTTTCTGATAGCTGCTGCTCAGGAGGGATGTTCATTTCAGAGGGAAGTTAGGAGCATTCTTTACTCTTCCTGTTAGATTATTTGCTGGTTCTTCTGTGACTTTAGGGTTGAATCTAAAAAGCAGCACCTTACCAGCATTCCAGAAACCACCTTTCCCTAGAGAGATGTATACCACGAGGCACAAGAATTAAGTCTAAATTCACAGGCTAAAGAGGGAGCATTACCTGTTTGTAAAGGTGGGCACTACTCCAGTCTGACAGCTTATAGAATAATAATAAACAACCTTGTAAACATATCACAAGGAGGGAGCCGCGTCTGCTTCCTAGCTCAGGGGACTGATTTTACGAGAAAGCCAAATAAATGTAGTGAACTTTCTGAAATCATTATTTACATAAGAGATAGAGTATCATTTTCTATATCATCATCTCAAAGAAATCAACTCTTTCCAGAGTGAGTCTGACAGGACCTTTGAGAAAACCCATGGGTAAAATATCACCCACGTCTTAAACCTGCAGGTGTCCCACACCTGGTTCCATGGCCTCAGATCTGATGTGATAGTTCTGTTGTTGATCTTTCCAAGGAGAATAATCTCCTGGGGCCTAGACCTCCTGCAGAACCCCTCAGTTCACGGACTGGCGACTATGAATCTCCACCTGGGTCGCTAACTTAACGGCGTACTCGAGAGCTCATCATTTTTTCAGTTTATCTAATGTCAACTTCCTCACCAGCCAACATGCACCTCCTCTAATAAGAGAACACACTTGAATTCATAATGGTTCTGGAGTTTTGGCAACTGTCAATCTCAAAGTCATAATAAGAGAAATAATAATGAAGGATCATTGGAGTTGCAGTAGAGAATGAAGAAACACTATGTGGTACGTGGCTAGGAGACTCTGCCAGGACTGGAAGGCTCATTAGCACCTTCTGAGTCATCCCATTCACCAGCATGACCTTGAGAGATAATGTCTGTGTACATAAGTGAAAACCCTGTTATACATCAGAGCTGAAGTCCTCAGACTCTTAATGTTCCAGTTATGGGTATTGACCTAAGAGACAGGGCAATGCTGTCCTCCACGAAGACCAAGGGCTAAAATTCTGTTGCAGTAGGAGAGGGAAAATGCCACATTCCCAGGCAATTTGGAAGTACTGTTAAAAACAAATAAACCAGGCATCCACTTCCTTCTCTCCTGCCCTTACCTGTCTCTGTTTTTCTTTTACTTTTGTGTAAATTTGGTAAACTTCATTTCTCTAATCCTCATATGTCAAAGGCCTAAAAATGGTTATGTTCAAAACCTTGCCAGTACACACACATACACACACACACACACACACACACACACACACACACACACAAGTATCTCTTAAAACTATGAAAAAAAAGAACAAAAATATTTTACTCATCACCAAAAATGAAGAGTCTATGAAGTATGTGTGGCCAGCTCAACCAGTGACCCACTGGAGAGTTATGCTTATGGACAGTACTAACGTAACAGCATAACACAGGCTTAGGAACTACACTTCTTTTCTTAAATCACGCAAAAATGTTCTATTATGGCCACACTCGGTATCTGATTTTGATATGGCAGCCACGCATTTTCTTTGAATTTGAGAATCTTCTGGGGGTTGGAGGGGAAAGGCCACAAACAGGAAAAGATGCTCTCCTTTAATTTTATTATATGTATACTTTTTTGCCTGTTTGTATGTTTGTGTGCCATGTGCATGCCTGATGTCCCCAGAGGACCAAAAGAGGAAGTCAGATCCCCTGGAACTGGAGTTACAAGCGGTTGTGAGCTGCCATGTGGGTGCTGGGAACTAAACTCAGTCCTCTGGAAACGTAGCCAGTGCCATCAACCACTAAAGGACCTCTCCAGATCCAAAAGATGCCATTCTTAACCTTCAGCTCTAGACTCATCATTGACTTTCAGTCCCCTTGTCAGTTGTAAAATGGGAAACAAATATTAAACATGCTTTAATAGACAAAACATGCTTTATGTAGACAAAAAAAAAAAGCACTTGGTTTTTGTTCAGGTTTCAGATAGGGTCTCACCAAGCAGACCAGGCTAGCCTCAAACTCATGATGATTCTCCTGCCTCAGTCTCCTCCTATGCTGGGATTGCAGGCATGGCCCACTATTTCCAGCCTTGAACCTACAAAGGAAAAAGCCTACAAGCAAGGAAAGGAAAAAGGTTTTGTGAAAAGTTTAGGAAGCAATAATTTCTCAATTTAAGTATTTTCTTCATGGTGTTAGGAAATTTTGCTTATTCTGAGTTGCTATTTAAGGAAAGTGTGTGTGTGTGTGTGTGTGTGTGTGTGTGTGTGTGTGTGTAACACTGCCATTCAGCTTTCTTTTACTTTTTACAATTCAGAATTTTGGAGGGAAGTCCTCCAAACCCCAAGACATGTGTAATACACATAGTTTGCTACCGGAATTTACTTTAAGCATCTCTGCAATATACAGAACACACAGCATGTGCACCATACACACACACACACACACACACACACACACACACACACACACGCCACACATGCACACACACACAAATTCTTGAATCATGAAGTCATTTGGAAGAATCTCCAGAAGTGTGCTGAGGCATGTTTTTGGTGTTTTGCCAAATTATGTGCTTCTGTTTGTGGCTTTCCAATATGGATTAGACAGACGCACAAGCATGTACAATTTGGCAAGTAGCGACAACGGTCTAGTCTGAATTTAGTAATTTAAGCTTTCCAATAGATACCTTAGGTGAAAGAAAGAATTAACAACAACTTGTTTGAGCTCTATCTTTCTACCCTTTGCCATCCATTCTTGTTCGCTCGCCATAGATTGGAAACCAGAGGAATGTCAGATGTCCTCTGCAGATAGGTCTAAGGCACACGCTTTAGACAAGGAGTTCAGATGTCAAGTGTACTTCAACTGGAGCCTGAACTTCCATGCACCGCCGTGCTAATGCTATACCTCTGCCTCTCCGACCCCCACTGCACTTGAACAGCTGGTGTGCCCTCCTGTTTCTGGCAAAGAAACAATGGTAGAAATTTCCTCAAGAAGTAAAAAGTCACTTGAGACTTTGGTTCTTAAATTATCACACACAAAAGTCGACTTTTATGTGACAAACTGCTCACAAAGAAATTTCTGTCTCCAGTGACTACAGGGGAAACCATACTCTGGTCTTGCTTCACACTACCAGTAAGTCAGCTTCTTATGGCCAGGAACTTTGATGCTAAACTGAAAAGCACCTCTGGTGAGCTAACTGAATATTCCACCACAATCAAAATCAATACATTGATCACTATAGTCAGTCCCTCTCTTGGTCACCCAGAGAAATCCAAGAGTTCAATTGACTGGTACTGTTTGACAATTCCTTCTGTGGTTGGTAAGGATAATCCTGGCACCCAACAGAAAGGTTTACAGGAACCAGGAGGTAAAAAGAACTAAATGCTGACTGTGAACCACTGTTAACTGAGTCTCGTGTGTGAAGCTAGAGAAAGATGAATTCACACAGATGTTCCCATGTGTGACAGCACTGTTAACAAGATGCACATGTTCAATCGAAGTCTACTTTTAAATCCCCAAAATTGGGCAGTCCAATGGTCTGAAATTAAGTACTAATCAACAAACATCACTCTACAAAAGGAAGGCTGGGGTTTGTTCTCAGGTCATCTCAAGGGCCCAGGAGAAAGAAGTGAGTCCCTGTCTGGGTGAGATCTAAAGCACTGGGTTCGAGGGTTAGTGAGCAAAGCATGGCAAAAGCAAAGTTGAGGCCTAGATAAAAACTGTGGAGGAGCATTATTAACATGCAGTTTTACCAACCACCAAATGAGGCATCTAGAACTTGGAATCCACTGTGATTCTCTGGAGAACCAAGGGCTGAGAGGGAGAGGCAACGCTCTGTCAGGGTGTGAAGCTCCCATCTCACCTGCAGTTTACCTCTGCCATAGCAGCAGTCTGCCCTGCTGATAAACTACAGTGATGGAAATGTGTCAACTAGCTGGTCTCACCAATCCAGAAGCTGCTCTGACCTCACAGCCTAACAAAACCATCTTTCTGTAATTTGGTGTCCTCACATATTAAAAGGAGATAATAGTGAAGCTGGTTGTCACAGAAATGGTAGGAGAGTTGAATATGTGCACACAAATACCTACACACTTATACACATGAACACACACGAACACGCTCAAAGGTTTACTACATCTATATTCACCACCTCTTTGAAATCTTTACTTAAATACTATCTACCAGCAAAACTTAACTAGTCAATTTAATTCTCAAACTCCTCTAATCCCAAACTCACATAGTCTTTCTTTTAATACTAGATGAAGCAATATTTCCCATAAGGTTGGATTCTGTATTCAATATTGAATTTATGACATGACTTAAAAGAACGAAGCAAATCAATGACGAGTGTCTTCCTGCACCAATCAGCATGCATAGACTTCTAACCCTTCACCAGACAACATTAGGAAAGGGTAAGGGTCCAGACAGCAGCCTAGGTGGGCTTTAGGGAATCCAGGATGTACTTATCTTGTAGATAAAGAGCACTCTTCTCAACAAAAAGCAAAAGGAGATGCTGACATAGGCCCAGGAAGGTTCAGGCCCATCTAACAACAAGCGTCTTCAGAGTGGGATCAGGACCCTTCACTTTTTATATCACTGTCATCATTAAAAACAAAGCCTTCTTAAATTTTTCCCTAAAATCATTAAGCTGTAGCGATACTTCATATGCCAAAAAAGTTTGGCAACCCACTAATTGTTGCCTTCTATGCCACAATAAGAAAGGTGAATCAAAATGGGAAATTATATATTATTTTTTTCCTTTAAAAAATCTCATTTTTACTCTTTTGAAGAATCATGAAAACAGCAACAACAGCATCACACACACACAAAAAAAAAAAATCTGTATTGTGGTTGCTAACTTGAACCATGCCAATGAACATTCAAAAGATTAATCAAAGGCTTGACAGTTGTTAACAGTTCAACATGGTTCCCATAATTATCCAATTAAACATATAATGCAAATAGTGGAAGTCTTATGGGTTCCATAGAGCATGACTATCAGGCTGCTTCTGAGGACTATTAACTGTAATGGACGGTCTGCTGAGTCAGAAGAAAGTGAAAGGGTAGTCAGACATTCATGGAGGAAGGCAGGAAGAACAGAGTGCAGAACTCAACCGCTCTTTATGTGGTCGTATAAACACAACAGACAGTGGTAAAAATCCAGAAAACAAAATTGAAGTAACAATTATTGTAAAACCAAAAGAATGCAGAGCAATGACTTTGCCCTCTAATTCCTGCTGGCGGAACTACAGCCACTGTGTACTTCAACCACACTTTTCTAGCTCACTGCTAAGTTAGAAACATGGATGTAATTATAGTTGTTGGCTTCTGACTCTGTCTATAAACCATGCAGAGATAAACTGCTATTAGTGAACATACCAACTCCATATAATTGTGTTTTGACATTATAGGTAAAAACAGTGAGACGGAGAACTAACCACAGCAATTATAAACAGCATGCTGGAGGGCATGTCAGGTCACTTATGACCTTGACTAAATTGTTGTAATCCCTAAGCTTCATTTTCACAAGTTCAGATGTACATGCACGCGTGTGCACCTGTCTTCTTTAGGAAAATGAAGTTACAGAATGAAAGAACTACTAAATCCCGAACTTGCAAACACCTAGAGGAATGTAAAATATACACCAGGTGAGGTAAATATCTGTTTTTTAAAAAAATGTGCTTGAAAAAATGTAAATCTTTGAAGGAAAACTTTGTGGTAACTCTTCATTCTTAAATATTTGATTTTGTAGATGGATTTACACAGAGGAAAAGAAAAATGAGAAAATTGATTCAGTACAGAAACAGTCACTATATGGAGTTAAGTTGTGCCACTTAAAGTTGTACTCCTAAATGTTAGATGTTTAAACCATCTCCCTACACTGATAACATTTTTCAATAGTCACTCAATTATATACCTTTATAATAATCATATACAGAAGTATTACATCTACTTCTTTCTGTAACAGTCTTTTGTCCTCTCCCAAAGTGGGAGCAAAGGCAATCAAGAAGCCAATAAGTATCATTGAAGGGGTAAAGTATGGCACCATGTTCAATGACTTTCTCTCTAAAGTACTACATGATTTGTGCAATCAGCAACAATATAAATGCGACAATCACAAAATACGTATGTGGTAACATACACAAAACTTAGAAATAATGTACCTTTTTCATGTGATTATTCACAGAAATAAATGGGCATGACCTTAAATATGTGCACTGCCTCTAAGACAAGCTCATGTGTGTATAGAGTTCTAAACATACATGAAGGTATCTGGTTTTTTTTTAAGGCAAGGTCTCACATATCCCAGGCTGGGCTGGAATTTGTTATGTAGCAGAGGATGAACTTGGACTTCTGATCCTCCTGCCTCCATCTCCCAAGGGTGGATTACAGGCATGAGCAAACAGTCCTGCTTACGCCTGTACTGAGAATGGAACCCAGGGTCTTGTGCATGCTAAGCAAGCCCTCTACTGTGACACATCTTTCTTGCCAAGAGAGGCAGAAATATTTGACTCTTTTAAAGAAAAAAAAAAAAAAAAAAAAAAAAAAAACAGCTTCCTGAACGTACATGGACTTGCTCCAAACCTCCTCTGTCCAGACGGCCAGGTGAGCTGTTTTCATATGTTACCTGACTGCCTGGGTTCAAAGTCCTTGCTCACTCCAGAGTAAACCTCTTCAGGACAGAATGTGTGTCTGAATAAACTGCTGTCTACCAAGAGGATGACCACCATGGTGGCTTCCACCTGAATGTGTCAGGAGGGTTAAATGAGAAGTGTGGGGGACGTGCGTGAGAGGTAGTAGCTGTTCATACAGTCCCTGTCACCTCACAGCTAGTCTGGCAAGATAACTCCTCCCTGGCTAAAAGGGTAAGTTAACAGCTATGGAAACAGGCAGCCCCACTTTAGAGTGTGCCCCCACACTGCCTAACTGACACAGCGGGGTGTCCCTGTCATCTCTGACTGAGGGCTGCCTTTAAATGTTTGGTTTGTTGTTTGTTTGTTTTTTGGACAAAATGCTCATATATTTACTAGAAACCGATTTAAGGAATTTAAATTAAATTGAAAAAAAAAAAATCTCTGCAAATTCCAGCTATGCCCCAATACAACAGTGCCCTAGAGTCTGTACCTACTTCATCAAAGGATCCAAGTCCCCTGTTTTAACTGCCACATTCCAGCCTGGACACAACAGCTTCTGTGTAACTAGCTAGGGAAGAGAGCATCCTGACTGCAGTCCCCAGCTTAGGGCCTCAGTGTTCTTTGGGACAAAGGCCTCCTCATTCAGGGCAAGTGCAGCACTAACAACATTCAGTGCTGCATGAACTCAAGCCGATTCGGCCTGAGCCTTCACCGTTGAAGATGAGCTCACACACATCTCTGAAAGGAAACCGAACAGCAAGACGGAAAACCTGTATTCGTGTCTGTAAATACATAAAACCAACACATTTAAACACCAGAGAGGGCTTCGTTGCTCACTGCTGACCAAAGGGGGGAGCTACCGTGTCTGACGGCAAACACACACACAACAGGCAGGAAGCAGGAAGAAGTGTTTACTGCGGGTGAAGAATGAAAACCATCTCTTCCTATAGGCATAGTCACCCTGAGATGTGTTGACAGTCACTTAACTGCTTCCCAGATACACAATTACAAAGTGCAATTTATATCCCTTGGTGATGCAGAAAAAAAAAAAAAAAAAACCCACTTAAAGAATGTTTTGTTGGGAAAGGTTGAAGAACCGACCCATCACCATCATCACCATCACCATCACCATCATCATCTTGCATTTGGTAGTGGGTCTCAAGCCCGGGGCCTTGTACATACTAAGCATATGCTTTATCCTTGAATGACACACCTAGTGAAGCACATCTTCTTAGTGAAACAGTGCCAGTGACCTTGGAAGGAGTTGGCTTGTGGCAGGCATGGATTCAAATCTTGACTCTGTCACTAGCTGTGATCAGACATATACTCAGCAGTTAACCTCAACTTCTGCCTGTTACAACACTAATACTTGGGCCTTCTAGGAACTGTAAAGATTGCATTAATTAATTCAAAGGGCACATGGGACATTTTCAACATGCTGTAGCTGTTTCGTGACTGCTGATCTTACTACCATAATAATAAAACTCAGAAGGCAGTGCCAGTTTGCTAAGGTGGGGTCACTCCTGGAGGCTTCTGTCACATTAGCTTTCTCACTATGATCTGCCATCTTATCAAAGAAGAAAATAATCCCTTAAACCAAAAATAACAGAATAAAACATTTAGGAATAAAACCTTAGGGTAGACACAAAACTCTTGTCTAAATCTTCTGTAAACCCAGTACCCAGTACCTACAATAACTATAATTAATTACTGATTCTGCTTAGAAAACAACAACAACAACTAAGAAATTTTATAGAAAATGTATCTCTCCGTTTCCTTCAGGAAAGTCTTGTGGACAAAGAGCTCACTGTATATACATGGTACGTACAGATGTTAATATCCTAGAGGAAAAGAATCCACTTTTCCTACCTGTGAGAACAGCAGAACAAGTATTCTAAGCCATGAGGCAAGCACTGAACAGCTCCATGAGTGGGCCAGTGAGGGTTTATTTTAAACCAGACTTTGGGAGCCCAGGCTTCAGGTTCTGCTTCACTGTGGACCGCTCTTGACTTGCCTAATCCTATCTCTAAGCATGTTTTCTTTTCCCCAATGTATCCTTTGTGTCTTGTACAATGAACACATCCAATTCCAGGATCTCACACAAGAAGCACAATGGAGTAGAGAGAAACAACAAACGACAAAGGAAACTTAGTTCAAGGGAAGAGATGAGCTGGGATATCACAGTACTCCATCTCAGGATTAATAAGTACAAATGGGATCATTTACAAGTCAAATGTAAAACAAATGAGCACTTCAATCTTTTCTGAAATATGTGAAGAAGTTAAATGAGCTTGTGGGTTTTTTAATACAGAGTGTGTTGCTTAGTGTACAAACACTTGTATTTGTCCCGTACCCTATGTGGTCAGAGGAATCTTCATGACCTAGATGGATGGTTCAGAAAGAGCTCTGGAGACAAACTACATGGGTTCAAATCCAGCCTGTGTTTAACTAGATCAACTGCAGAGTTGTCGTTTATGAAGGGACAGAAAAGCATCTATGTGATGCAGTGGATGAGGATTAAAGAAGCCTGGTTCCGTGGCTCATTCCTATAATCCCAGTAGTTGGGAGGTTGAGGCTGGAGAATCACTACAAGTTCAAGGCCAGCCTGGTCTGAAAAAGAAAAAAAAAAAAAAAACTGAAACGAGTGAGTGACATGGGTGACTCATTAAACAATGTGTAGCATGTTGTACATGCACACTAAATGTCTGCTGGACTCTGTCCACCACACAGCAATGGCCACATGCAGAAAGCCACCTCAGCCTAGAGAATCCGGCCGTCCTTAACTATGCTATCTATTGTCAGTTCAGTACTCCCTCAGCACTCCAAAAACAACTCAAGGGTAGTATTACCTCTACTTTGCATAAGAAATGAAGCCCCTGGGACTTCCAAGCTCTTGCTAGGACTCATATCATATTGCTAAAAACTGTGAAGAATCAGATTTTCAACCCGGTACTCAGGATTCCCAACTTTTTAACACTTCTTCCCATGGCTTCTTCTGGGGAGTTCAACTCAGTGGATTCCTGGTCACTTCCTCCTATGTGGCCCACCCCCAGGCTGATGCTATAGAGCTAGGGAAAAGACTAGATGCGCCCCAGTGCCACATTCATTCTTGTTATTTGTGCAGATAAACGAAGGCGTCATTAGGTGTGTGCAGTGTGCTCTACCGCCCAGCTCCATGGCACTTCTTGGTCTCACTTAGCATCGGGTACTAATACCACCCAGAGCCCACCCCGCTTCTATGATGGGCACAGTACAGAAAGGCATCCTGACTAGTTCTTCCAATTCCAGCTGGGCAGAGCTTCCTGCCAAAATGCACCAGAAGCAGGCACATTACGACTGCATGTGCCCTACAAAGATTTTAGTCTAATTTTGTTTTCTTTTTGAAACAGGGTCTCACTATGTGACTATGGTTGTCCTGGAACTCACTATGTGGACCAGGCTGGCCTCGAACTCACAGAACTATGCCTGCCTCTGCCTCCCTCCTCCTCCCAAGTACTGAAATTAAAAGCATGCACCATCAGGCCCTGCTCTGCTCTATTTTTAGGTTTTACCTTTTGTGAGTGTGAACTGAAAGCCCCTATAAAGAAGGTCTAGTATAGCTTGAGTCACAGGACTGCCATGATTTTCTTTATCCTTTTTCTGGAACTACCCCCGAAGAAACACTATCCTAGAGTAGACATCATTTATGGACAATAAACTACATTAGAAAAACTCAACAGAGAAAGTGGCTCCTGTTTTGTTTGTGGCACGTCACTGTAGCAGGCCACTGCCTTCAGCAAGTAAGTATGAATTTGTATCATACCACACTTTAGCCTAACAACAAAACACAGCTCATTAGACAAAAACCTTATTTTTTCCTACTCAGCTGGGGAGCCAAACTTGACTTTCAAAATATAATGATGTTCAAAAACTGAGTTCAGCTAACTTTAGAGTAATTTTAAACAATATTGTAGAATAATCTGCCTATCGTATTTTTACTTGCTTATAGAACTTTTTGTCAGTTATGAAATATATTTAAATAAATTTTTGATGCATAAGATATTGACATTTTCCACTCAAGATTATAAACAATTAGAATATTACAATGAACAAAAAAAAAAATTAGGAACAACATGTAAAAAAAAATACACTGAAATCTAAGAGGCAAATTGTTTTAAGAATAATTTCAAAACTAGAATTTAATAGAAGTAACCAGTCACAAGAGGTGAAATTAATTAATCAAAAACACTTATTCCTGTGCATTGTAGACTCTGAGTTAAAACATCATATTCATCATATTAAATTCTTTAACAAACTTTTAACAAAAGATCCAGCTTGTCACACACACACGTGTCTCCTCAATGCAGAGCACAGCATTGCCAACTACAACCCATCCAGGCAGACTCCGGGCCACAGTCCCTTTGTGTTGTCTCTTAGCCCCTGAGAAAACACTGCTCAAGACTCACCTCCTCTCTGACCTTTCCATTACAGTCCCACTGGGCCCCCTCCCAGCGAGCTCGGCACCTCTAACTATATTTAGTAGTGGCTGAGACAGTTAGGTGGTGTACGCCTGTGTCGCCGCCATGAGCTTTCCGCTGCTAATCAACACTACAAGTAACCACGATCTTTTCTAATTGTAAATTACTTGAGCAAAGTCATAATCTTTAAAATACTAAAACAACCAGTACAGTATTCTTATTCTTTGAATGCACTCTTAACCAATTTGTGTATTTATACCAAATGTTTTATATTTTTCTTGAATGATACATGTTAATAATTTCATAAGGGCCTACCTCATTAACTCTATATGTACAAAATCATATTCAATACCAGAATATATACTTATGTATACACACATAATACACACTTTTAAAAAGCTAATAACCATTAAATGGGTAACAAGGTCAGCATTGCTATGAAGTGACTATTGAGGTAAAGATCTAGTACCAAAGTATTTCAGGCACTTAAAAATATATCATCAGTGAAATAATTTTAATGGCATTTTTTTCAAAAAGACAAAACAGTCAAAATTCTTCTTCAGAGAATCTTACACATAATATTGAAATATTTCTTCTCGGCTGGTTTGGAGAACTATGATTAAGTACTAATAAGATGAAAAGGGAAAATGCATATATACCATAAGTAGATACATAAATATCATATGCACATATCAATATTCAAGCCCATGAAAACATTTGGGATTTTAGTCTAGTTTCCTACATAAATATCACTGTCCCAAATACTTGCTTTTAGTCAATAGTTATAAGTATGTTCATTTTTGTTTCCAATTACTTTTATGTCAGTGATCTTCTTATAACCTAAATTAAAGGTCTTAGGAAAAATGGATACTAGCCATGTATACTGGATTCTAACAGGAAATTTTACTGGCATCCAGCACATGGTTATGCTCCTAGGGAAGGCTATGCCTTTAAGTTACCCACAAATACTGGCCTGAGGACAGTGACCTGCTCCGGTTCTCCACTGCTTACTGCAGGGATGAATTCTGCAAAGTCACATAGCAGCCATAATACCTGAATTCTCACCACAATTACAATATTAGAAAAACTGAAAAGTTTAGGATTTTTTCTTCCCACTTTATTAACTGTCCTCAAATTAATACTCTGCACCTACATAAAGGACACTTGATCTTCCAGAATCCTCAGAGACAGGTAAGGAGTACTCTCGCACAGAATAAAAGTACTGACGACCTACTCTGTGTGTCAACACTGTGAAAGCTGGTTAAAATCAGAGCATACCTGTAAAGGTTTTAGATTGGGGGTGAGGAGGTTTTGTTTTTAAGACAGTCTTACTATACAGCCCTGGCTGTCCTGGAACTCACAGAGATCCACCTGCCTCTGCTTCCTGAGTGCTAGGTTTGAAGGTACATGCCACCACACCCAGCTGTCGGTAAATGTTTTAACACGCACCTGCAATGTGAGAGGTGTGGTGCTAAGCACTTTACAAGCATTTTCTCATTTGACTCTCAGAACTGCCAAGTAAAAGTGCATACCACTCCAGTGCTCAGGAAACCAAATCTTTGCAAATAAAACCAATTTATCCAACCACACGGTGAACACTACAAAACCATCATTCAAACCCACAGCATGATCTAGAATATGCTCTGTGACTGACATGGGCACATCATATGGTTCCATTTTGCTCATTGTTAAATTTTAATACACACACACACACACACACACACACACACACACACATACACACACACACACAGTGGGGTGACATTTTGAAACAGTGATCCATCACTAGACAAATATAAAGAAAACAAGTTCCAATAAACAACAATTTGCCCAGTTTGAAGGCTTTCCCTTGTACCACTTCAGTAACCACAATCCAGTTCCCCTGTTGTTCTATACACAGTTTAAACCAACATGCTTTTACATGCATTAAAGAAATGTCATCTACTTCCTGGGACACTCCCACATCATCTCCATGGCTTTGCCATGTGCTTCTACAGTATCCAATTTTATTCATGTGTTTTTCCATCTACAATTGTGTCTGAGAAATGTTCCTTAAAACTTGCTTCACAAACCATCAACCTAGAAATGAGCTTTTAAAAACACCTTTCTAACACTGCCTGCCTCTTCTTCTATCAACTGTGTTCCCAGGGACCAGGACACACGTGAAACATAAACTCCAGCTCAGCCTTTCCCGTTAGGAAAGGATTCTTACCCTAAAATATCCTTTGAAGGGTCCTTTGATGGACCTTTCAAACCAAATTTAATGTTTTGTTTTCTAAAAATTGGACTTAGAATCCTTAGAAACATCTCTTAAATAAGAGCAATTATATACTGTTGGTTTTAAACTTTTAAATAAATTATAACTGAGATAAAAGATGTACACGGCACAGAGGGAACAGAGAGAGCAATTATCAAACTAATCTGAAAATTGCAGGTATCCAGGGGCAGCCTAATCAGCTGAAGACCACTCCTACTTTTACTTAAAATATGTGACTTTCAAGCTAATTTTTTTTTCTTAAACAGGTTTCAAACATTTATTCAAACACTTCAAACCATTTCTTTTTTTTTTTTTTTTTTTTGGTTTTTCGAGACAAGGTTTCTCTGTGTAGCTTTGTGCCTTTCCTGGAACTCACTTGGTAGCCCAGGCTGGCCTCGAACTCACAGAGATCCGCCTGGCTCTGCCTCCCGAGTGCTGGGATTAAAGGCGTGCGCCACCACCGCCCGGCCAAACCATTTCTTGCTGGGAGTTTAACAATGCATTTTTAGGGGATTCCTTCTGTTTTCCAACTACTACCACATTCATGTTATTAGCTAGTTGCCTGTCACTTTAAGAGTGTTTTCCAACCACTGGGAAGAAGAAAGGCAGCTTCTCATGAAAAATGTGGCTGCAGACTGACTTCAAGACAGCACTTCCTAGGAAGAGACAGAAAGAAAACCCCAGACCCTTGAGTCAATTTATTTCAAGAAAGTGAAAAAAATAATACTAGATGTTTTATGACTTTTGTCTGTGCTTCTTTTAAAAGGTTGTTGCTGGTGTTTTTATAAACTAACACTTTTATTAGATATGCTTATTCTTCCCCTGCAGCAGTAAGCCTGACATAAACAACCAAAGAGGCTTGGGTCTCTTAGGCACAATATTCCAAACTGTAATCTCTTGAGATTGCCCCGGTTCTAAGATTCTACCAAGTAAAGGCTGCCTGCTTTAAAAGTAAGCTTTTTTAAGTCTAGACTGACCTAAAGCATCTGATTATTGGACTTTGAACTGAACCACACGGAAATGTTACATAACACTCAAAAATAAATAAAACCTATTAGAACCTCAATTTAGCAAGAGTATTGAATCTTCTTAAGTGCTGGTTAGCATGAAGGAGACTTCCTTGCCCCTTGGCCAAGCTAAGCAGAAACCAAATTCCTACAATGCCAGAGCTAAGGTCTTGGAGAAGCCCTCTAGAAACTGAGTCACTGAGAGACAAAGTCCCCCAGGTACTTGACAGAAGTAGGATCAATAACTGTTTTCTCTTTCACTTCAGCAAGCTGCTCTAATCATTGTGTGGTCCAGCGTGAAATTTGCCAGTAAATAAACAAACAAACAAAAACAAAAACAAAGAGAGAGAGAGAGAGAGAGAGAGAGAGAGAGAGAGAGAGAGAGAGAGAGAGAGAGGAGAGAGAGAGAAGGAAGAAAGGAAGGAAGGAAGGAAATTCCACTGTCAGGTCACTAAATAATTTAGCACCTAATTTTTCCTTTCTATAATACAAAGACCTCATGCTCAGAAAGTTACAGTTTAGAGTACATTAAGTGAAATCACATCCATATGCAAATATGTTTTCTCCCATATGCATCTTAAGAAAATAACAAACAGAAAAATAATTTATCCTCAGCCCCTAGAAAACAAAAACTGAAATTAAAAGAAAGAATGGAGAAAATCTAAATTGTATATTTTCGTTTCTTCTAAAAGGATTAAATAACAGAATTCTAAATGGTTTGTTTGTACTTTCCATGCAATATGTAGATTAACCATGAAATTCTGTTTGGGACACTTTGACATCTGTTTTCAGTGCGTTACAATGAAATCTGGGGACTTGATACATACATTTGCTGTAATAAAACTGTCACTAATCAGTGTTTTCCAAAATATTGCCCATAACTATTACTATTCAGTAGTCTCATTTGCATGATCTAATACTGTTGCTACATCGTGTTTTTCCCTGACAATGTGGTAGCTGGTCCCAGGCACATGGTCTAAAATGGCTGCACACCACTCGATGATCTCAGCCTTTCCACAGACTCTGCACAGACGATGCAATCTGTCCTAGAATGGACTGATACTTCATTCTTCCCCAGATACTCTTCCTGGAGCTGGAGCACCAAGAATGAATTTACATCCCAAGTGTGAGACACTCAATAACAATAAAGACGCCCACACTGACGAGAGAACTCTGCCTCGTGGGGCTTGTACCACAGGAGACATAAACATAATCCTAACTTAGGAGCCCTTTCCACAAAATCGTAATGATGCTCTTTGAACAATGAATGAAAGATGAGTCTTTGACTAGCATAGTCCATTTCCATGAACTTCAGAAGCAGATTGAACCAGACTTTCAAACTGAGTCTGCTCTCTAGGAGTGATCGGAGGTTTTTACCAATGACAGATACCATGACCACAAGTTTTACAAGGTGATAACAACTGGATAGTGGACTGCATAAAGGTTTCTATTCACATTGCGTGTGTCTTATACGTCATATACAAAATATGGGTCTCAGAAAAAAAAATTCTAAGAATACAAACATGGTATTCACCAAAGAAGAAAACTTGCTAAAAATATTTTTCTACCTACTCTCATTCTAAATGAATTCCAGATTTTATCAGTATTTGGAACTGTATTCATATTGTTCAAATCTAATACAATTTCATTTTGTCCTCCCATGCACTCATCTTAAATCTGAAAAATGTTTCTCTATACACATGTTTTATATTATACAAACGTTGGATACAAAAAGCAGATTAATCGTGAGCCCTAATGCTGTGTTTGTTAGTACTGAGAAGTCATTCCAACTGTTCCAAACGGGATTACTGCAGTATAACGAGTCTATTTAATTATTGTAAGACCAGTGATCCTCATATTACTATAAGCTGCTTTTCCCTTATTTGGAGACTATAAATGGAACCGAAATTGCACATGATAACTACAGGTCATACCCTGAAACATGATGCTTGATGTAGCAGGAATAAAGAGACATCTCAGCATCTCTGAGAGGCTACAAAACACAGCCAGTGCTTAAGATCCATGTGGATGTTCTCATTGTGGCATCACATTAACTTACATCATAAGTGTAAGCAAAGCTTCCAAGTGTGTTGGAAAGACACAGTAACAAATGTTACAAATGTTAGCAGCAGCAATCCAATTTGAATGCTGAAAACTTGAGGATACACTGTGTTCTAGGAACTTGCTTTTATTGGTTTTGTGTATCCTATGAACAGAACAGCAACTGAACGCCAGTGTCTTCTCAAAAAGAAAAGGCACACCACAGATTATTAGAATTTAGGGACCAGAATCTAAACAAGCTGATCAATGTTCCGATCAATGTTCCATGCACACCCTAGTTACCCTTTAACTAATAGATAAACGTGGAACAACTTCTCATCCTGACCCCTGAGTAGATCCTGTAGATCTATAATAAACATTATCACCAAACCCTTCATCTAGGAATATGTTTCTTCTGCACATAGCATCAGCATGACATATGATTTAAATATTTCACTCTTAATCTCTCTGCTTTCCAAATCTCTGTGAGAAGTGAGGGAGAGAAACAGTCCACTGGCCATGGAGAGCAGGACCAGCCAGTTGCCCAGGAATCTGGCACACAAATTTAGCTCCAGGCCCATGGGGAACCAACCAACCAGAGTCACTGAAGTCAAACTCTGATCCCAAATTACCTCATGGTGGGGAGAAGCCAATGTTTTAACCATTTCTCCTTTGGCATCCAGTTGCTCTAAGTAAAAGTGAAATCACTCTAAGCAATAAATACTAACTTCTTCCCTCTAGAGATCATTTAATTAATTTTCAGGAAGCCACAAAAAGGAGGAATAGGAAAGACTGACTTAAAAGAGTCAGATGGCAATGAAATAAAACCAATTCATGTAACCAATTAAGCATTCTGAGGCTTTGACCCAACCAAGGGTCATACAACCTTTCTGACTGAGAGTCTCAAAACCAGCAGCTTGCTCCTTTTAAATAGCTGTCCAGCCTCATCATATACTATCCTCACTTTGGTCCAACTTGATCTCAAATATAAAGGAAGCTCTTCCAAATGTTGGTAACTTCATTTTGCTACACAGGAAACTTTCGTGTTCCACTGCAGACCAAGAGATCCATTACAAGTACTGACCAGGGTATCCTCTAGCCAACACAAGTCAAGTTTTTATTCAGAGAGCCACAAATAAAATTATGTTACTCCTTTCTTTGAAATATTTCTAGGTAGATCAAGAAAACTCTAGAAAATCTAATGACTACTGAAATGATACAGTAATTCTAATTTAAGCAGGTTTCAAAACTACACAGGATTCGCTAACTACATATGCCGACCTTCACAGTTCTTGCTACCGAGGACCCATACCCAAGAGTTGGAGTGGACTGTTACTTTCTCTCCTCTTCAGGATGTATCACTGGAGGCAGCTACTAACTCACTGCTGAGCACTTGCTTAGACATTCACACATTCCTTCCCTCCATGCTAGACAGTTTCTCTGGAAGTCTCCAGACTATGCTATAACCTAGACTATGTTATATTCCTTCATATATAGTTGTAACAGCTATTATTAAATGAATGTTTCCTTCTATGACTTCACAAATCCTTAAAGAGTCATATAACTCCCATTTTCTAAAAGAGAAAGTCAAAGCATAGGGAATGTAAAGGACTTAACCAAAGCCACAAAGCTGATAAAGGGTGAGAGCAGAAGCCAGTGTCTGTAGCCCTGCACTTTGTGTTAGAGACTGAACGTTAGTATATCGCTTGTATACTTGTGTGCCTTGTATACGTGTGTCACCTTGACAGAGTTACCTGGGAAGGGGGAACTTCAGCTAGGGACAGCCTCTGTCACATTGGCCTGTGGCATGTCCGTGGAGCATTGTCTTCATTGTTTACTGATATTAGATAGCCCAGCCCACTGTGGGCAGCACCATCCCTAGGCAGGTGGGACTGAGCTATATAAGAAAGCTAACTGCACAGAAGCTAGAGAAGAAGCAAGCCGGTAAGTAGCATTCCTCCATGATCTCTGCTTTAGTTACTGACTCATGTTACTGCCTTGACTCCCTTTAGTGACGAAACGTTAGCTGGAAGCATAGGGTAAAATGAACAGTTTCCTCCCCAATTGTTTTTGGTCACCGTGTTTAATTACAGTAACAGAAAACAAACCAGAAGCTTGTATGTCACCAAAATTCCTGTTTAAACCCTAGCTCTGAAAATGATGGTATTAAGAAAGACATTTGGTACCAAATTAAGTCAGGAGGGTGGACCCCTCAAAAATAAGATGAGAGCCTTGAAGAGAGATCCCAGTGAATTTTCAGAGAAAATGCTGAAAGAGGTAATCAGCAACCCATACAATGGCCTCACTGAACTCTGACCCTGGACTAACAGTCTACAGAGGAGGAAGATGTGTTTTGGAGTCTGTAAAGTAGCCAGTGTGCTACTCTGTTACAGCGGTCTAAACTAAGAAACTTCTTTGCAAAACCAAGCAGGGCCCCCTGAAAGATGTGGGAACAGCAAAAGGAATCAAAAAATCAAAGAATGACAGATTTTCAATTGTAGATCATTCACTCCTCAATCCATAAATCATCTTTCTCAATTCCTGCCAGATCTAAGCTCTATATCTCTTTCCCCCAAACTTCTCTTCTTTAATTCCCCAAAACACACGTGTGTATACCCCAGCACCCACTAACTAGCCACAGGCCAGAAACTGAACCTCTGCCACTCAACAGCCGAGATCACTTTAACAATCTTTAAAGAACTGAGGACCGAGTCTAGAAGAACATCACAGAGGTTTTTCACATCCTCCACACCTCTGTTCTACTGCCATGTGACCCACTAGTCCACTGACTACACCCACACTCCACTCTAGGTTAGCATTACCTGTGGGTGGGATGCCAATGAATGAACAGAAAGCCAAGTGGGCTCATTCCTCCTCTAACTGGTTTCCATAAGGAGAGGAAATCCGGGGCTGCTGATCCAGTGAGGTCTGTTGATGGTGCCCAACTGCCCTTGCACTCTGAACCCTAAGATGCATTAGCCACAGAGTTAAAGTTTAAAGGCACTCAGACTCCTTAATACCCTGAACATTCCTACTGCAAGACAGTCTAATACAACCACTAAAAGAAAGAATGTTTTTAAAGAAAATTTCTCACCTGATATTTGTAGGGGAAAAAAAATTGTAATGAGAACCTAGAATTTTAGTGCTTTTCCCAGGATTCCATCACCACACTGTCTCTCATCTGTTGGTATATCCACACACGTGTAAACAGTGTGCAGCATAAGAAAAAAATGCACACTCTAACTTAAACTTCCTTCTTTCCTCTAATAATTTAAAAATAAAACGTAACAGTTTGCATTTTAAACATTTAATCTGGCAAATATAGGAAAAATCACGAAGTATAGCGTCATATTTGGCAATGAAAAGATTGGTGGGATAAAAATATCTGTTTTAACATTTTAGAAGACATTTCCAATATTTTTAAAATTAAATTATTTCACTGCTTTGAACGAGAACCAAGGTAAAATTCTCCATTTTTGAACACAGGGTTTTCATGAGGAACAGAAAAACAATTTTATATTCATTAAGATAAACAGTTAACTTTCTATACTGACAAAAGTCCCTACAGAAATAAAATCTTCACATTTACTACTATGGGTCACTACGATGTCATGAAATTTAACTATTTACCTCAATACGAATAGGTTTCGCCCGAAACCACACCATATTTTAGAAGACAGTATACTCGGGTTCAAGTGTTCTTTTTTTCTTACATCTTCAGGATATGAGTTTTCCCAGTGCTGGACAATGAATACAGTGCCAAATACAGGTCAGGGGTTTCGCATAACTAAACTTATCACTTTAACCTACATAATGACAATAAAATGCTTTTATTGTAACAGCTAAAATGTTGAAAAATAATTATTAAGGAAACCATAAATATTAGAGGGCTAAGAAGTAAGCCTCAGTGGAACAGGGAAAGGAAATCGTGACATGTCATCACAAAACACAGAAGTTGAAAATCCACAAAGAATTGATCCAAATCCCTCCAAATTCCTGAACACAATCCTCTACCTCCTCTGGCCAGCAAGGCTGCAAATCTGTCCCCATCACTGTCAGCAAACAAAGGAAAGTCACTTCTACAGCCAGACCATGTCAAACAGAAGATGTAGCTACTGCCGAGGGACGCCTTGAATCCACTGGGGTGTAAAGTATGGGCTGGGGCCTTTTTGTCAGCTATGACCATAAAAGAATAAGAGGAAACAGTGACATTACTGCACAATAGAAAGGTCAAACAGCTTGCAGCCATTTCATGACCCAGACAAGTCAAGGTCAAGGGATTCAGGTAGCAACTTAGCTAGGGCATAAGTTACAGCCCAAATGAATTGTTTTAACACATCAGCTTTGGTCAATTAAACCTAACAAGGCAAGTTGCATCCCGTAGCAGGGTTCCTGACACCAAGGCCAGAAGCTGAGACCAACCTCATAAAACAACGCTTTTAACATAGCATAGCAAATTTAAGCTAATCCATCCAGAAACTGCAGATGTCAGAATAATAAAATACAAGTTGTCCTAAGCGAGAACATTTTTCACACTTTTGTACACATGCAAGTAGAGTTGCCTACTTATATGAATTACCAAATGTATCCTACTCCAAATCCCTTTGTTAACATCTATATGCGTGGTCATTTTTTTGTTCCTACTTTCAACATTTGCTATTAAAACTATTATGTTTGCCTTCATCTTCTCCAATATAAATGTACAAAATCAAGCTTTAAAAAAAAAATCTTTGTTTTCCTTCAGTAACAGAGTATGTATGTGTCACTTAATAGTACTTAGTACCTATTAAATACTATTTTTGCAGTTTTACAGAAGACATTAATATATGTAATATTAAATCTTTCCATGTATTTTAAAAATCAGTGCATACTATTTATTCAATTTCCTACTTTGAGAAATAGTTGAAGCTAACTATAACTTTAAAATTGTACATACTTAGCATTTAAGAATTTTTCTCAAAGGCAGTTCCTATTTCACTTTGTACTTGTTTGAACAAATTCTGTTTTCTGATTGTGCTGTATCAGTAACTTAATGCATGCTCTGAAATGCCTTAAAATGGGATTCTGAAAATACACAACCTCCAGGCAACTTTTCAGCTCATAAAATTACTTCATCCATCACTCCATATTTCCAATTATATAGTCTTTATTCAGAGTTCTTTAATTTGTCTGTGATTCATCAACAGTGTCCTGTTTAAACTATCATCATAAACAGAGAGAATATGTGTCTAAGTGTTTTATTATAAACAATGTATTGGTGCACATGAATGGCTGGCTTTTTTTTTCTTAGAATATTGCTTTGCTCAAATTACAAGAATTTTATTTTTTAATGTGTGGCCCTCAATTCAGCCTCAAGGTCTTTCCACCTCACTGGTTAATTGGTGGCCATTTATCCCAATTTTCTGAATAATGTAACAACCCAAAAGCCCAACCATTCAAGTGTTATTACTCTCACATCCCGGAACTTTCAGTTAATACAATCTAATCCTAAAGACTTGCTATACACACTTAGTTTTCACAAGATCCCTACATTTTGATGATTTATTCTCTGTGCCAAATCCTAACAACTAAATTCTGTTAAATTAACCACACCACATAATTAGAGTTCAAGGACCTAAGAAGTTACTTTAAAATGAGACAGTGTACCACACGGCCACAGAAAAGTGAGCCCAGTCAAAAAGAAGGGCCTCTCCTGCCGGTGCCTGGCACTGAGACATGCTGCTGTACCAACTCGGGTATTCAGTCCGTAACCACGGGGCCTTGAGATTTCTCCAGTGATCCCTCCCTGTAAGGATGGAGAGCTGGGGCTCTGGCTTTGAAGGCTGTGCTTACTGCTCCGCCTCGGCATGTGCATTGACAAACTCCGGGGTCATGAGCTCGACTTCCATCACCCCTGCACTGCCAAATGCTACTCTCACAACCCAGAAGAAACTGATCAGAAGCCACTCTCCTAGCAGAAGACAGACCTTGCTCGGTGCCATCAGTTGGAGCTATTATTGACGGTCAGTTTTAGTATGAGCTGTGTGCTATTTCCACTCTTCATAAGCCTCCTCCAAACAGAGCAGTAATTGCTCCTTTGAAGATAAGCTTAGTTATCCTGTAGGCCATTGTGATGGCAGAAATGAAAACTAAAGGCATCTCGGCTTTTAGGAACTGCAGAGGATTCAGACTCAGCCTGGCCATGCAGGTCTTCCTCTTGAGGTTCTGGATCCTAACTGTTCAGCAGAGACAGCAAGGGGAATGTCATCAAACAAACAACGGACTTCATGTTAACTTAGCAGAATCAAGGCTCATGAGGAGAGAGACCCTGCTAAGTTGAGTATCTTGGATGGTTTATTCAAACTGGAGTACCAGATTAAAAAGAAGAAAAGTCAATGGAGATTCAGACTTTCATTTCCTTTTGGCAATTTTCATTCAAATTCCAAATTTGGGGGGGGGACAACTATGTGCATTCTTAAATCCTACTAAATCTTTCATAAATCTATACTTCTGCATTTGAATGTGCTTATGCACATTGGAGGTCTCCAGGCACACAAGCATCACTGTGCTGAGCAAGGTACTGGCCCCCACAACACCCAACCGCCCTCCCTGTCACTCAGGGCTCAGTGTCCCTGGATTACCACCATTTCCGCACAGTGAACGCAATTTTGATTCTCACTCACAGGAGACACAGAGTACAAGGTGTGTTACTCTAAACATACAAATTCTATATACATACTTTCCATTTCAAAATGTATACTGTTGTCTAAAGAGAGCAAGGGCAGGCTGGAAAGCAAGCCCAAGGCCAGAGCCTCCAAAGGATGCCTCACCAACCTTGGCTTCCTTCAGAAAATAAGCCCCTGCAGGGTGTTTTGAATATTTGAACATCGTGATTATCCCAAATGGCAACACCCCCCATCTCTGTCTCTCCTGCATTCTCCTTCCCCTCTGCCTTTGAAAAGTGAGACCATATTAACAGCAATACAGAAACTGGCCTCGCCATATCAGGACACAGACACTAACCTTTCCAGCTGGCAGCCAGGGCCTCAGAGTTTAACTCTTGAGTTGTCTAGCAAAGCTATCTTTGTGGCAGGGGCAGCAAGGCAGAGAGGGTGAACTTCTGGCCCCTTAGACCCTGTTTTGTCCTTATCAGTGGGAAAACCGCTAAGTATCTAATCTTAAAATATATGTTCTAACAAAGGTCTCATTAAGTCTAGGGGCAAGACGTACCAATGAGAGCCCTCCTTTATCTTGTGAATTGTGTGTGAGGAAGAATGCAAACAGACGCGTACCAGACTTCAGAAGTTCAGCCAAGGACAGGGTACCAGGATGGGAAAGTTTAACAGTGATTTCCTAAGTCCAACAGGTATCCACACAAACTTCATGCCCTCTGATGTCACAATGAAAGCCCACCAAATTATCCCACAGAGCAGCTTCATTTAAACAAGTTATGAAAGCCTATTTTCCCCCACAATGGGAAATACCTGCAAATGAAGTGAAAATTATTAAAACGTTAAAATGTGCTGTCAACTTGCAAACAATTATCTATTTAAGCTTTTCATAAAGAAATAATTGTTACCCAGAAGGATTCTAAGCTGCAGTAGCTGAGGGAGGAAAATCGCTCCTTGCATGTGCGTCCTCACTAATGCCATGTGACAGGCAGGAAGGGTTCTGTTTCAAAGACAATAATGATTACAACTTCCCCTCTAAACAAGTCACATCTTTCACAACTTCAAAATACACTTCAATTATGATATCGTTTAACAATCGAGCAACAAAAGTTGCCATCCAGCAATGGATCACAATTAATGTTAAGGGTTCAACAAGGCTAGAGGAAGCTACTTGTTCGGGATAGAAGCAAGACTGCTGAGCTCTGCCATACTCCAAAACCACGTCTATTAAGAGTGGAAAGTACGGTCCAAAACTCACTCAGGCTGACTTGCTTTAAACTCCCATCTGTTAAATTCCTAACATCGGACACTATCTCTTCAGATCTTTCAGGTTTGTGTTGTGACCTCGCTTTTTTTTAAACCCCTCCCTGCCTCACAAAAAGCCCAGTCCTTGTTTTACACACCCCACACCCCCTTACACGCCCCCCCACCAGCATCCCTGCATCTCCTGGCTCCAGACAGGACACAGTCTGGCAGCTCAAGGCCTCCCTTAGGCCACACTTCCTTCTGTGTTACCCTTTGGGTAGAACTGCTAATCCTTCTTATTAATTAATGAGATAATGGTGGTTAACCGAGAAGCAATATTAGTGCTATCTAGGAAACTTGAACCAAAATTATTTTAGCCTTTCGGTTACTGTCCATCTCCACACTCACTCCCCCAGGGTGCGGAATTGTGCACTAAGAATTTGGCAACATCCTGATGCAGAACTGAGGAGGTCAAGAGTGGCTGGTTTTAACATGTAGTTCCCTCGTTAAGGTTTTCTGTTTTTCACATGTTCATTGTATACATTCCTAACTGGAGAGGGAAGGAAGGGCCTCTCAACAAACTACTAAAAAAGGAGGAAGTGTAGAAACTGAGAGAACTTAGAAATGGACTAAGGAATAAATAGGGATGTAAACAAAAGCAACAGCTAGTCATAATGGGTGCATGGATACGCCACTACACTGAGCATGTCCTTACACACTTGTCATAGCATACCCTGTACTTTGAGAACGGCGTGTCCTGAGAAGGTGTCCAGCACAAGGCTTGCTTGTTTCCATTTTGTTTTGCTTTGTTTTGTTTTGATGAATGCAATAACAAAGACAATATGGGGACTAGGTACCACCTGCCCAAGAATCTTTGGACATCTTTAATATCTTTGGGAATATGGAGCCCATTTTAGAACTATTTTTCCTTAATCTGTCACAATCTTTTTTAAGCCTTAAAAAGAAAAAAAAAAAGGAAGGGTTTTCTATTAGCTCAGCTTTGCTGCAGCAGACGAGCAAGCAGCTTTCATTCAGGGACTGTCAAAAACTTTCCAGTGTGCCCACTGCAATGCGGATGCCAACCAACGAATCAAAGGCATTCAGCAGCTAGACAAAGAGGGTCTGATGCCAACCTCGGTGCCACTGGCAACCATTATTGGCATCAAACACAGTGTCTGCCTTTTTTTTCCCCCCTCGCCTGGCACTTCACAAACAAAATGGCGGTTCTTGTAGCAACGGAACAGCCGAAGCGCAGCCCTCTGAATCAATCGCCTCAGATGATTTTATGGACTTGAATATAGTTACTCCCAAATCACTTACCAAATTTTAGGTAAAGTGGGGGACATATAATTTTATAAATAACTACATTTAATATTACCCTTTGCTAATATAAAGAAAGAATAAAATGGACTGAATTGCGGTCCATCAGGCTATAGGCACGGAAGAGGCTGAGTAACAAAGACACTGAGCTTTGAACAAAATACTGCCCCGTGATGCAAAAGCCTAATAAACTACGTATCAAAAATGATTTCAAAATATATAAATTCTCCCCAAAAACTATATCAGATGCAGATGTAGCACTACAGTTCGTGTCAAAGCTCCAGTAACTCTTTCCACATTTCAGAAAAGATGAGGTTGCTGGGGATGGAGAAGGGGGAAAGTGTGGGTTGAACCAAGAGAGGAAGAGGGAGAAAGAAAAGCAATGGGAAGTTGGTCGACAAAGGAAGTTTATTAGCCATCCATCTTTATTTCGTCTTCCATTAGAGACGAAGTATGTGATCTGCAAATAGCCAAGAGGACTATTGACATTTCTAGATCTGGAAATTGTCAATATATTGTAACATCACTCCACACTGCAATGCGGATGCCAACTAACAAATCACAGGCATCCTGAGCTAAACAAAGAGGGTCTGGTGCCAATCCTGGTGCCAGTGGCAACCATCTTTGGCATTCTCTCTGTTCTTCCTCGTGTTTCTCTCCCAGTCCTTTATAAGGAGAGAGGGGAAAGGGGGGAAATAATGGTGTTGCTCATTCTCTCATAAATATTTTTCTCTTTCGATTTTTCTTTCATGCTTTTCTTCCCACCTTATCTAATTTTTAAAATGAAGTATGATTTCATGTACTTAGAGGGAAAATAAAAAGTTAGCATGTGAGATGAAGCACTTTGGGTATCCACAGCCTTAGACTTTAAAACCCACTTTCTTGAATCAACTACTGGGTAAAATGACAATCAACCTGCAGTTCACAAATAAAAAGATACAAATTTTGAAAAAGAGCAAACACAAAAGCACCCTGATGTGTGACTTTTTAAGAAGGGCCACCAGGTGTTAAGAGGAGATGATGCAAGGGCAGGTGGCAGAGGGGACAGATGACAAGATGCACGGGGAAATTACCGAAAGGTTTTTATATTGCGGAAGTCACCAAACAACAAAATCAATGTTTTACCTGAAAATACAGACTTGGCTCAAAACTTTATGATAATCATGACCACTAGTGTCATGAAAATACATATATATACATGTATGTATGTATGTATATATATACATATATATATGGTTTCATGTCTTTTTTTTTTTTTTTGATTTTTCAATCTATCTTCCCAGATCCAAAGGACAATCTCTGTTGTCAGTTCAACAAAATGAAGAGATTTGGCTTTCTGCCCCAGGGTAAACCTGCATGTACGTCCACTTAGGGACTACCCGTCAAGAGTTAAAGTGGGCACATGGTACAGACCTTCCCTCCCGACTAAAGAGTGACATGACTCACTTTGCAAAACTTTTCCTTCTAACCAGTGACTTTCACAATGGTTACAACACACAGTCATTCTAACACATACATACAGCCCACCTTAAAATGTCAACTCTTAGGCAGCTGTCAACCAAATTGTCGTGTGTTGATGAGCTTTTATTTTTGGACATCAAGGATGAAAATATGTTCTCCCCACCCATCAGTACTTAAATTTGGGTTCTTAGTACAGGGAAACAGCAAATGTGGTGTTTTGTTTGTTAGGAAATACACTCCAACACTGCTACTTAAAAATCAAAGTAAAAAATGCTGAAATGACACTCAAGTGTATCTCCAGAACTAAGTCAAGGGGCAATAAAGACAAAGGGCACACAGTAAGTACTGGAATTCTGAGTCATAAGAGCAATTTTCTTATTTCACTTTTCTGGATGACAATAAAGTACACAGCAATTTATTAAACCCCACATTTATATAATGAGCATCGGATAACTGTCTGCCACCTGGCTATCTGCAAGCCATCTTCCCTCCCACCAGGCCAAGTACGGAAATGACCCACCATCTGTGGCAGCCCAAACTTGAAGCTACTTTCGGGATGGTGTTTTCTTAAGGGGACTTTTCCTATGTGGGCTGTATCCTGACATACCGATTGGAAGAAAACAAAGTCAAAAGTCTCACCTACTTAAGAAAAACAGAAACAACAAAGAAACGTATCTCATCAACCCCCAGATCCTTGGCAACAGCACTGCCTATTTTGCACTGTCCAGGCAACATTTACAGCACTCTTTATCACGGACTTTAAACACGGGCCAGTATGCAGCCTCTGCATTCTTTTGAGATTTATTTCAAACCAGTGTAACCAGTCCCCTTTCTGGTTTGCTCTGTGACGCTCTCTAAAGAAAGCTGTGACTTCGTCCTTGGGAAGCATTATGAATTTGCATTCAAGTAAACTAATAATAGAAAGTGTTCCCAAGTCACTCTGGGAAAGTACTATAAATTATTTAAATAAGAGCTGCGTTGCATTAAATCTACAGTGAATACTGCAAATCAAAAGGAACGGTTGATAGAAATACTAAAATTACATAAATCTAGGCCTCTGTCAGATATATATTTTGATAGTAGCCAGCCTGGACATTTTGTAATAGTCAATGCTAATGTGAGTTTTGGTACAAGCACCACTAGATTCCTGAACAAAGTTCATCTACCTCGTTAGGTAGAGAGACTAGTACAAAGATTATTAAACAGCGCTTCGACTACCATCAATAAGGCTGCACTTTCAGAAGACCAGGGGAGACGAAGCCTAGTACAGAGAGTGGAGCGCAACAAACTATTTCCTAGACTACTCTGGGTCCGTTTGTCCTTTGGTCTTTCTTCAAATGCAGAAGCCTATCCAGGTAGGAAAACTCCATGTCCATTTTCATGGCTCCTACATGACCATGGACATGGAGTACAACTGGGCACATCAAGGGACCCAGAGAGGGCAGAGGACATCTGGAGGCCTCCAGGACACTCTAGCCCAAGCGAGACATCCCATATCTGGAGGTGGGTGGGCAGTGTTTGCCGTGTTAGAAGAAAGAACAATCTGCTCCTACCTTGCTCCTGCACGTAGTATGCCAAAAACAAGTCAAGTTCCTTAACTGATACTGTGATGTGGTGTGGCTGGACACAAAGTGCTGGGTTTGTGCAGTGTGGGGACTTCATGAGCCGCTCGCCATCGGTACTCTCCAAAGGGATGCCTTTGAACAGGATCACCATGACTAGATCCAGACGCCAGACTTTGTCTGCCTGTCGCAGGCAGTCGATCCTCCTAATCTTACCCTTCTGGTCTGGATTGGATAAGACACAGCACGGGTGCTTCTTGCCAGTCACGGTAAGCACAAAGTCCTCCCGGTACTCCTGGCGGATATCTTTGCGCAGTTTGGCCAGGAGCCTGGATGCCCACTTCTGTTTGATTTCCGGCTTTTCACTGAGCAGCTCATCTTTGACTGCTCTTTCTTCATCCTTTGACATTCGTTTCTCATGCTTTTTAAAGTACTTGCGTTTTCGAGCCTGCAGGTTGAACCAAGTGTAGGCGATTGCACGGACGTGTGGGAGAAGCGCCTCAATAAATGGGTGGAATTCATCCTGCAGGAGTGGGAAAGAAGAGGTGTGCAGTCAGTTCCATTTCCAATGCTAAAGAGAAAACAAAAACAACACAAAACAAAAAACGGGAGACACAACCCACTCCCAATTCAGCACAAAAACTTACTTTAAAAAACAACATTATTTTCTATGTTAAAATGAACGAGACATCAGGAGAAGAAGAAAATAAAGTATGCCCCCTCTCAACCAAAATTCACAAACTGGTTCTCCCTCCTACAGAGAAAACGTGGTTTTATTTTGTGTTTTCGCTTTGGTCCCATCCCCCTCATTCCCACCTCAATTTCATGCATCTACATCCTTTAAAATAAGGTGCTTGGCACCAGATTTAATATTTAAAGATTTGATTGACCAGCTAGCACTATGCAGTACCATTTTACAAGGAACACAGTGATTTTTGTTTTTTGGTTTTTGGTTTTTTGTTTTCAGCCGAGCAGAGCTTCTCAAAAGGCAGGAGCGATGCCACTGTTCATTTCTCTTCTCTGTGCCATAGAAACACAAAGCATGTAGATGCTCACTGTAATGCCACACAGTTCCCGCTTTTGGAGCATGCTCTCAGCAAGAGGCTGCTGGTGGCACAAAGAGCATGCGCCATTAAACTTGATCCATTTTCTTATCAGACGTCCAACATTCCTACACTGAAACAGCACCATTCCAAGAGTGGTAACTAGAGAAACCGGTCTACAGTAAGGGAAAGTGGGCAAAGGACAGAGCTTGTCTATCAGTGTCCTGAACACAAGGTTTCCATACTTTGAACAGCACATTCTCTCCCTGCACCACCAACATTAGCTTCCAGCACACGCACAAGAGCGCGCGCTCGAACACACACACACACACACACACACACACACACACATACACACATTCCCCCTGTCTTTCTCTCTCTCTTTCACACACACACACACACACACACACACACACACACACTTTCATTTTTAAATAGTTTTTAAAGTTGAAAACAAAATGACATGATGTTCTTGCCACCACTTTTCTACAGACTCTGAAGCCCCACAGAGTCAGTTAATTTGTTCACCGATCACATGAGTATGACAATTATTCAAACCCCTTAAAAATCAATCTGAGGTTGAACAATGAAAAAATGGCAACTTGGCACCAACTTTCCACTCTTTGTTTCTCGGCATGCCGTGGCACGGTGACACCAGGAGTGCACCCTGGTCGTTTACTGCTTTTGTGGAATCTCTACAATTCATATGCCACACAGATGGAGCATGGGACGGGACTAGGGCACACACATGCATGTGCCTGGGAGCCCACCAGTGCTTCAGTCATACAGTTCCCAACTGCCCTGGGAATTAAGTGGTTTACCTTGAAGGCCTGCATTTTTTTTTCTGCCTATTTTAAAGGGAGGGGGCCATCAGGCATTGCGGATCATCCCTACCTACAAATCTTTCCGGTGACTTCCAAGTGGAGTCAGTGTTTCACTACTTCCTGACTTAGGTAAAGCTGGCCATATAAGCTCAGGCCTACCGCTGTTCAGAGAAAAAGAACAGCACCCCACGCATGCACGCTCTATGAATGCAATAAGCCACGCATTGACGCAAAGGAGAACTCCACCACGACCATTTTTCTGGTCACTCTGACTGTTGTCATCCTAACCACAAAAGAAGTTTCTCTAATTGGTTACATCCCAAGCCAGAATGTACTCATTCATGTTAGTTACTCTGAAGTACATGGAGTAGTAAACAGTCCAGCAGAGTGACTAATTTCATAAGATAAAGGTGACCAAAGTAAACTAATGACACTCCAACAAAGAAGCTGCCCCCAAATTCCATATCTCTGAGGAAGCCTTTTTAAGATGAAATTCAAAGTTGGAGTGCAGAAGACTGCGACATGCTCACTGTCTGCAGCTCAGACCCAGAACAGGTATATGACTCCCCTGATCAATAGCATGGTTATCAAGTGTTCTGACATATCGCCGACGAAGAATGAATCTGAATTTTATAATGCAGAATGCAGCTGATTACATCGCAGCATGAAGCAGAGCCAAATGCCATGGAGGAAATTAAACCGATCAGTACTTTCCAGCAGAGATTTGAACAATTCAGTTACTATGTGAGCACATTAAAGGAGCCTATGGAAAGAGTTAAACCACAATCTGTTCTTTGTGTGGGAAGGCAGCCCTGCTCACAGCAACCACAGCCCATGATAAGACCTCCCTATCTCCATACACTGTCTGATGCCATGCTTTCAGCTCCCACTGTAACTGTAAAAACTTTGTTTATCCCCTCCCCTCAAAATACATGCAAAAGGAAAGTCTGCCTGCTCAAGGAAATGCGGACTTCAATGTGCTTTATGAACTCACTTCCTAGGATCTGACTTTTACTGTGATTTACTGATATGATTTTTTAAATGCATCTACGCTTCTGTAAAAGAAAACCTTGAGGATGCAGAGGAAGGGTACGTGTGCTCTGTCCCACTCCTTTGACCCCTACCACACTTTTAAAAATGCACCGCTATTTAATGGCTAGTAAGCAACCCGGGAACACTGAAGTACTTCGATACTGAAATACTATGTTCAGTGACATTTCATTTTCTTATAAGGACATCAAATATAACTTTTGATTAAATAATTTTAAGATTTAATACTTGACAATAAACATCATCTATCATATAACAATTTTTAAATTTTAGATAATTGCATCACACCACCAAGATGCTAATTTAAAAGTTGAATTTGGAAACTCTTGGCCAGTTCACCAATAAAGAAAAAGAAAAAAGAAAAAAGAAAAAAAAAGAACACTGTCCTGAGTTTGCTGTCACTGACAGAAAATATTGTTTTAAAACATAACTTCTCTTTATTGAGAAACAGAAATGGCAAACTTTCTCAGCCCACCAATTTGCCTTAATATCTTTTGGAGCATCCATATTATGCATATTCAACTTTAAGTAGAACATAAGAAGACATAGAGTCCCAAAATGATAATAAGTGGAGACAAGCAATATGTCACATATACTTTTGCATTCCATGATTAAATGTCATCTTCCATGTGTGACTGCTTCCTAAAGCTGCACTGTAATATATTCTTAATAATTTTAAATGACATGAACGTGGAATGTAGCTGTCCTCACATGGAAAAAATAAACAGGATTAAGGCATTCAAATATCCAACTAATAGACTGTCACAATTACACTAAGCAATTATCAAAATTATTTTTTAAATCAAAGCATGGAGGTGATTTAAAGTCTCTATACTAAAATATATAGGCAAGCTCACTCTCAAGAATTTTCCTTAAAATACACTGACGTGTAATGAAATGCTTTTCCTTATAAAACTTTCTGGAGTTGAACTAAATTGATAAAATAAATAGACAAGTTAAATTTTCAAATATAAACATAAAAATCTAATTTGACTAGATTTATTTATTTTTCTTCACAGAAACAATGATTTCATGAAAGGATTGGAAAATTGGTCCAACATATCCAACCGCCTGCTCTTAGAGCCTCATCACCTCATAACAATAAACCCTGAAAAAAAATTGAAAGAACTGGAACGACAATGAAAGAAAAACATCATCATGCCAACCGAAGTTTATATTAAAGACTTACATGTAAATTAACAAAATATTAAAACATATAGATGTTTCTTTATTTTCCTCTTACTCATACTGGCCGACAAATGATGACTTGTGGTGATATTACACCAAATCAGGTAGCTAAATATCAAGTTTAATGGTAGAGTCACTTAAATTAAGATTTTTTTAAAAAAAACCTAAATGCGTTAATGTAACAACTGAGATACTTCTTAAAGTTTCTAACAAATTAACAATGTAGTTTACTTTGTATCTGTATGTCTCAAAACAGGTTGTAGGGCAGCTATCCGGCTCCTGTAACATAAAACTAAACTATTCATCTGATACAAAAGTAACACTTTTGTGCACTCTCACTTTTGCAATACCTTAAATTACCTACAAAGTCATAAAGTGATTAGCAGTTGAGAAGTCTAAAATCCTAACTCCTTCTCTGGAACAGGCCTTAACTTCCCAAAAAACCGTGCTAACACATCAACCCAGATTTACACTGCTAAAATAACAAAGAATATATAGTCATCATCCTGAATTAATGTTGGTAAGTATGTGGCCTTGAATAGCAATGTGATAATTGGATGAGTGCGCAGTCTATGCCCCTAACATTCCGTGTGTCAGGATTCTGCAACAGTAGTTTTAACATACACGAATTAAGATGGAGTTGGTGACTTTTCCATGCTTATTTAGCGGAGATTAAAAATGCAATGCAATTGCTAGCAGTTTCCCAAAAAACAATACAAATACAGAGACACACATGATTACCCAGTCCTTCCCAGGTGAGTACAAGCCAGGCCATACTTTGTGAAAGAAAAGCTTACTTTAATCTGCTTCCTTTGATCACGATGTAGAAATAATAGAAATGGTCAGGGTTTATCAGAAAGAGAGGGGAAAAAAGCCTCCTCATGAATAAATAAAAGTAACTTCTACAACTATAAGCAATTTGGTATACCTGAGACAATTCCATCATATTCATGGGTTATTATCATTCATAGCTTTTAAAATACAAATAACTCAACAACCCATTTTTCCAGTTTTGTTAAATTAAAGTGCACGTTTACTTGCTTAAAATAGCCATATCTAAGTTAATCATACTCAGATGCCAAACAAAATATAAACAATAAAAAATGTGTCAGCCAAAAAGCTACAGGGCTGTGTCCAATCACTGAATGCCCCTTATCATTGTTTTCATCTTCATTCACAATTTATGAATGCCGCAGTCCTTTTGAATCACAATGGTTTCTAATTGTCATACAATTGAAATCTTAATTATTTGTTCATTATAAAAATGCATCATAATATTAGATTTTAAAAAAACTAACATAACCAAAACTAAACATTTCTGTTTCGTTTCTATGACAATGTCAATGAAAATTTTCGATTACCAATCCAGATTCATACTCTTGAAAGTTTCAGTAAACTGTCCCATAAGTTTAAGGGTTTAATTAACTGCTGCAAATAACAGTTCTGGATTAGGCTATTTAATTCATCAGTTGGTAAGTTCCTTGGCTACCCATGAAAGGATGAAAGCGCGCCCAGGTAAGTCGCTCGATCTAACCACTTTTTCATTTGACCATCTGATCGGAAGCGACAGAAAACTGGTTTTGGTTTTAAGTATAAAGCCAGTGTTTTACCTCCTAACATTGTTCCTTAGACTTTAAGGCAATTTTTGAAATTAAAAAAAAAGTGACCTCACTTTTCTGATATTACTTTATGCCTTTCGAGTTATGTCCAAGTATCATCAAATGAACAAGTCTCACCATAAAACAAGCATGCCCTAAAAGTCCTAGACATTAACTACAACCAACTAAACTCTTGTCAGCTTAAAAATCGCCTCCGAAGTGCGGTCTCTGAAACCCCCAAGTGCGGGTAACTACAGACCAGGACTTTAGGTCCTCAAATACGCAAAGAAATGGGTCGCCGGGACCACCACCTTGGACTGGCGGCGTCACCAGCCCACTGCGGGCAGCAGAGTCCAGAGGCGCTCAGCCTGGCTCTCAGCCCTTTGCCCAAGCCGGAGTCACTCCACGCATACCGGCCAAAGAGTGGGGGTGCCGCCGCCGCTGCCACCAGCTCCCGGGGGCCGCAGAGGGGCTCCGGGCCGCTGGTCTCGGCCCTGCCCACCCCAGCAGCCTCGCCCGCCCAGTGCCGGCTCTCCCGGGCTCTCCCAGCCTGGGCGCCCGGCTGGGTGCGCGCGGCAACCGTGGTCCCACGCAGCCCGCACAGCCCACCGCAACTCCTTGCCACTTCACTAGGGAGACCAGGGTGTGCCGAGGTTAGGCAAAGCAGTTGAGGGTCTGCAGCACAAGAGCAAGAAGACACAACAAAGGCGTCTGGGGCCAGAGAGAAAGCTCGAGAAAGCGACCAAGACAAGTACCTGAGTGAGACAGATGGGAGAATACATCATGACTTCGCCTTAAAACGCACTTTCCCGGAGATGCCCAAGAAAATCTTCGAGAAGCAAGGATTTCATCTATTCATTTTACAGTCATCTGAGCCCAGCGATGCGATCAATCAGGACGGGGCTCTGCGCCGGATCACCGCAACTTCGCAACAAACCCAGTCCTCCTTAAATAGCCAAAGATTCAAGTTCACTCGGCGTGCTAGATTTCCCGGGGTGAAATCCAATCTACAGTTTTAACCCTCTTGCGGTCCGCGCGCGCTGGCCGAGCTCTCCGAGGCCGCCGCCGGTGCAGGCTGCTGGTCGCCCGGTTTGGGGGATTTGTTTTCTGTTTTGCAGTTGTTGTTGTTGTTGTTGTTGTTGTTGTTGTTGGGGGCTTGGGGTGCTCTGCTCGAGGGTTCGGTATGGGTTGGATTGGGGTGGTAGTGGATGATGAAATGCTTTTTTTAAAAAAAGGCGGGGAGGGGGGCGCAGGAGGCCGGGCGGTGGGGAAAGCGAGGAGAATGTGTCACCGCGCTGGGAAAGTTCAAGGTTACCGCCTCGAACACTGCAGCAGGATCCGGGAGTGGCGATCGCAGGCGAAACTTTGCCGCGAGCCGACCATGTGTGTGAGCGAGGGGGAGCGCAAGCGAGTGCGCGCGGGTGGCGGGGCGCGCGCCGGAGAGGGCCGGGTGGGGGTGGGGAGGGGGGGGGGAGCAGGGAGAGGCCGGGGTGAGGGAGGGGGCGCGAGCGCGGAGCTCCCGGGCGGAAAAGACTTTGCTGCGCTCGGGCCCCGCTGCACAGCCGCCCGCCCGCCGCGCCCCACGTCTGACCCGCCGAGCGTGGACGCCGCTGCCGGTGCCGCTGCCCACAGCCCACGGAAAGGATCAGAAGGACCTCCTGAAAAATTCCCAAACGATCGATCCCGCTCAGCTGCAAACTCCTCTTTTCTGTTCTGGGCGCTTTTCCCCCTCCCTCTCTCGCTTTCTTTTCTTGAAAAACTTGCAAGTTGAAAGATTCACCGGTTCCACCCTCTGGACCCCGCTCGAGCTCTCTCCAAATCAGACTTAAGGATTGTTTTATTATTTAATTACACAATCACCGCTTTACTCCTCCTCCTGCAAACGCGCGTTCCTTTTGCACCAGCCTCTCCACACCCCCCGCCCCCCACCTTCCTCCTCCTCCCGCGCGCCTCCCCCAGCCCTCGCGTCTCTCCCCCTCATTTGTTAAAGGTATCGGACCGGTGCCACAGTACTGGGACTTCTTTTTTTTTTTCCTCAAAAATAGCTCTGTCACCCTTCTTGCACCCCCGAAAACCCGCCCAGAGAGAGGTATTTCAGTGCTCGCTGCAGACGCTCAAGCCACGAGAACATCCTAATGGGAGAAGCCCTGAGCCGGTCTGGGCCCGAGAAAGAAACGAATGGAAAATTCCCTCACACCCAGGCTGCCCTGAGCTGGGGCTAGGGCGCCGACTCTAGCACCCCAGGCGGCTGCAGGGAGAGGGCGGAGGTGGGGGGCCCCCGGAGTGAACTTGGCCTCCTGGAGTTGGGGCGCACCGGCACTGAGACAGGGGCGCGGCGGGAAGCCCAGCTCGGAGCCCGCGCGGGTGAGCGGGGAGGGGTGGCGGGGTCCCTCCGGGTCCCCCCGAGCCTCGCCGCGGCCGCCCGCCCTCCCCCCTGCGCTCGGTGCACGTGGCCGCGCTCGGAGCGGGAAGGCCGCGCTGCCGCCACCGCTCGCCCCTCCTCTGCGCGCCCGGCCCCTCTCCTCCTCCTCCTCCTCCTCCTCCTGCCGCGCTGGCCGCGTCCCAATCCCCACCCCCAGGGCCCGGGGCGCCGGCGGAAAGCGGCTCCCTTCCCGCGGGGGTGCGGGCAGGGCGGGGCCGAGGCGCGCCCGGGGCTGCGGGGCGGGAGCGCGCCGGGTGCGTGTGTGCGGCTGCGGCCCTCCGAGGCTGCTCCCGCCGGCGCCCCGCCCCCCGCCGAGTGAATGAACTTGATTCCCGGGACCCAGGCGGCGGCCGAGCCCGCACCCCCGTTCGCGCGGGCACTCTCTCCCACACACACCGCCCCCCAAATTCCGGGTTTCCGCTAGGGGTGGGTGGGGAAGTGGAGGAATCAAAGGCTGCCCAGACAATGGAGAAAGAAAAGTGAGCGCCCGGGGCTCCGCGTCGACCTAGCTTGGGGCCGCCGAGCGTTTCCAGGCCCCCCGTGGCCTCCCGCTCCCACCCTGTGCCCTGGACTTTCCCCCTCAACTTTCTCCGGTCCTCGAGCTCCTGACCACCGTGCCCTCCCCCAGAGGACCTGAAAGAACCAGTGACTTTTTCCTTCCCCAAGTGGAAGTTACCCACATCAAGCATTTCACAACGACACATCAAGAAAAGTAGGCAGGTTCAAGTCAACCATGAAATGGTCACTTTTTAACCCCGTCCTGTCCTCATTAGGGAAATGCTCAAACACAGTCCGTTTTCAAAAAGCGCTCTTAATGAGGCGAGCTTGCCAAGTCTACCAGCTGCAGCCCCTGTAAACCAAGAGCCCGGTGAAGAAAGGCGCAGGGGGTGGGGAGGCCAGGAGGCGGGGAGGGCCGTGGGTCTAGGAGGACAGGTAAAGTCGGGGAAACTGTGAGAACACGGGCGAGTTAACCCTTTAGGGCACGCGCCGCGGGGAGTGGCCTCCCTGCCTCCGCTAGGCAAATCCTCTAGTTAGCGTTCTGACAACGTTAATTTCCTTTGTACCGGTCATCTCTTCTTCTTGAAAAGCTGGGATAAAGTTGACAGTCTTTATAGATGAAAGGAGGTGACAATCGGGGTTAATCCAAATAAATACTTCTCTCTCATAAATTTTAGGCAACCTCATCTTAACTTTTAAAAGAAAGGAAGAGGGGGGGGGAAGAAAAGAAAAAGGAAAAAAAAACGACAAACGAACAATCCCAAAGCATCAGTTTGTACTGAACTGCAACCCTTTTCTCACCCTCACCAGATTCTGCGGGAGGGGGCGGGGATGCTCCACTGATAATACCAGCTTTAACTACTGGAGTTTCCCTTTGAACAAATATTCAATTTAACTGGAGTTAATTTACCATAAAAGACATTCCCCTTGGCACGAATGCACTCATGTCCTTGAACACACCTCTTTGAATGCCTGGACTCTTACAGAAGCCATTATTCCGGGGTCTCTTTAAAAATCCAGTGCCCATCTCTCTGCTTCCCTCCCTTCCTCCCTCCCTCCCTCCTCACTACACCACCCCCAGCGAAATCCTGGCACCCAGAGAGCACTCTTTTCAGCCAGAGCCCAGAACCAGCCGTTGTCCCCTGGCAAAAGAGGCCCAGTGCTGGGTCCTGGGCAAGTGTCTCCAAGACATCTCTACATTTCTTTATTAGTCTTCTGTCCCAACAGAACCTATTTCCTTTTGCCACTAAAACTAGGTTGCATCTAAAAGTTTCTCACAAGCTTAAAAAAAAAAAAGACAAATGAGAAATTGACACCATTATACAGAAGAATTCAGAAAAGCCGAGCACCAGGGCAGAGAAGCAGCGTCAGACACAGGTAAGAACCCACAGAGCCCAAGGTTCCAGGCCTCCCAGGCCCATCCCTGAGAGGCTCAGCACTTTCAGGTGTCCCATGTCTGTGTTTGTACAGGGCTGATGGCCGGGGTACATGCTGATGGCCATAGGGGATGCTTTGTAGTTAGGGGTTTGGATTTGTCTCCAAGAAAAGGAAAATGGAAGAAGCAGGAACAGTGAGGTGAGGAAAACCAAGAGTGAAGAATGAACAATAGATATCCGGGAAAGAAAGGCTTAGGGATGCTGGGTGTGGAAGGCTTTGATTTTCAGACCTCGGAGTCAGGAGGGCTGACACCTCCTGGCCCCAAGCTCTGCTGCCTGCCCAATGCTCAGGTCACTGTAGGCCTTCCCAGGAGGAATCCTAGGAGAATGCTCTTGGGAAATCTGGGCTCCTGGGGCCTCTGCTTTCTGGGCTCTCTCAGCACTTGTCAGACCCCTTTGCTTTGAGAAAGAGCACCCTTTTCAAATCCAAGAGGGAGGATAGAAAGGATGGATTGTAAAGTATCTGTCTTATAAAAAGTAGGGTTCAAGTTGTTGTGAAAAGTTTCTGATTTTGTCCAAATGGGCCAAACACCCAGACTTTGGCCCTTGCCTTTTGTAAACCCTCTGTTCTTCCTCTCTCACTGGGGGCTGTGACAGGCCACCTACACTAATCTCAAATCCTGCCCTCTCAGCTACAGGGAGATCTGTTGTCATATTCCTAATGATCTCCTTCTTGGACTATTCTCTGCGGCCACATTAGGGGAAGGTGTTCTTTTCAGACAGAAAAGTTTATTTGTCTAAAAGAAAAGTCAGGACTTCTAGTGGCTGGGTTCTCAAAACCCAATTGTATATTACAAAATACGCATTGCCACCCAGTTTGAGTCTTTCCCTGACCTCCAGGGAGGAATTTGACATCTCAAGTATCTCCTGATACTGATTTTTGTTTTGTTTCTTTAATCTATCCTCTTTTTAAAGAAACTGCAGAGACAGGTTGCAAAGCCTGGGCTATTTCATGTAAGGTTTCTCGGACCTCAACAAAGCTGAGGTCATTTTCAGTCTACACCACTACTTCTGTCTTTTGGCTCTTGCATGTGATTTGTGGGGAGGTTCAACAATCCCATACACCCAAGCTGCATGGCCAGTATCAATGTTTAAAAACTAAATACAAAAGAGACATGTGACCTTCTGACCTCAGGAAGCAAGCTTGCAGAACGGCAGGTGTCCACTGTGTCAAACCCAGGGACCTTTCTTTCCTCCTAATGCAGCCTTGAAAACATAGATTTATATCCACCAGCAACACCACCAAAACCCTCCCCCCTCCCCCCAAAAAATGCATATATAAACAGCCAGCAGCAAGTGCTAAGAGTGTGCATGACAGGAACTGCAGAATCATGCCCAGCTCTCTACTCTCAAATGAGGGGAGCAATTTTCCCCACTGGAGAATTCACAACTGGTTAGTCTCCCCACCTATTGCCAGTCCTCTGCTTTTCAACTGAAATGAATAAATAACCCTGGACTTTTCTTCCCTCCTCTGGGAGCTGTTTGGTCTCCCCTGAGGACAGAACTAAATGAGAAAAAATGACGCTGTTAATAATGCCGCTGCTGAAATGCCTGTATGTAACTATTAAAAAGAAATCCCACTAAGCACTGAGTCTGCTTGAGGAACACAGTTGCAGGGTACAACTCTGAATGTGAAGGAGGACTGGTCCAAAGGCCTTCACGAAGGTTCACTAGTTAGCATTCCTCTACAGAGACGAATCCAGTTCAGCAAGAGATTCCCAACCTGAAAACATTTGCTCCTGGGCTACAGAGACAGGAGCTGGCCTGCAGCTTTTGTCTGATTTATTCTGAACTTTCAAAATTGCTGTCACAGTTGCCTGACTTGGTGCACAGCATTTCAGAGGTTACAGACACGGTGGTGTCTTATCTGCTGATGCTGAAGCCTTGGCCTTTTCAAAATACTTTATCTTTACATCATTTTATCTGGAAGAGTAGATTTGCAGCTCATCTACATATGCTGTGACTTGTGAGGACGGGCATTCAGGTATGTCTAAAACACCCAAGTAGTCTTTACATTGTCATGCTAGAGGTGGCCGCAGGCTGTCTCAAACGTCTGGGGCCCTTTCTCCGGAGCTCTTTTAAAAAGCTGCTACTCGATTTCAAAATCAAAATAATGCACAATAGGGGGATTTTTTTTTTCCATTTAAGTTTCACATGAAAATGTAAGAAGCAAAAAGAGAACACAAACAACTGGGCCTAAACAAAATAGATATTCAGAAAAATTATCTCTGACCATTTAAAGAACACAACAAGCTAGTCAATTTCAAAGCAATGAATACTGTCAAATTATGTGATGCCACAGGAGTCCAAAAAACAAAGTTACAGATGTGCATGACATCACATCCACTCGAAATTATGCTGCTGCTCAGTCTGACCATATTAAAACTAAATGGATGCCTATGTCGTCTAAAGAATAAAAGGAATTAATTCTGGACATCAAACAATGAATCTGTCACCATTTATTGTATGAAACACTCAGCTAATCAATTTCCTGTTAAAATAGCTTTCAACAATACTCGGCTTTAAAATTCATCAGGGCCAGTAAAAACCTTTGCCCAGTGCACAAGAATGCAGCCCTGACCACGGACGATAATTACCATTCTAATACTTTTATTGCCCAAGCGCTTTTGCCTGGGCTCCCCATCACTAGGCAGGAATCTGCAGTATATTGTATCAGTGAGTTGGAGTGTTTGACCTTTGACCAGCTATGATTTAATAGGGACTTTTCAGCGCTGGAGCTCTCTCCATCCCTCATACCATTAAATAAAAACATTAAACCTCAAATGTAACACTGGAAACCACAACATTTTGCGTTTCACAGCCCTTTGCAGTTTTTACTTAAGCTGCTCAGAGGTCAGCTTCTTGGCCTCACAACACACATCCCAGTACAGTAAATGCACTAGGAAGTCACTCATTCTGATTTTGATTAAATCCCCAGCCCCTCCTCACATGCACACATGCACCCTGCTTATTTACACGTGCATTCTTTTTAACCGCAGAAGCATGCGTGTATGACTTTCTGGACTTACTCCACTTTAGGGCTGATTTAAATGTCTGTTCAAATATGGGTTCAAAAGTTAACGCCCCCCCCCCACTCCTTTTGGAAGTTATAGTTACAAAGGAGGGTGCTATAGGACCCGTTCAAAGAAAGTCAGTCAGTTAATCTTGTGTATTTTGGCGCCTTTTCCCGCCAGCTACTGTACTTGAGGGAGTAAGGAAAACCTGGAGATCTTGTCTGTCCTGTCTCAAGTTCAACGGCAGTTCTTCCAACCAGGAGGGGAAGATGGCCATGTTCACAGCCCTAATAATAATTCAGATCACGCCACCTCGGCATCTTGTGTCAAAGTCGAAACTGGCTTCCCCGCCCCCTTAAACCTGAAAGCTGCCAAGTCCTCACACATTCCGCATTCAACCACAACTTAATGGATGGGATACTGTGCATTAAAATGTGTCCCAGACTCACTGTCGGAGAGGACAAGGGAGAAGGCAGGCCCACAGACAACACACATGGATTTAGGCAGAGGGGGATCTTAGGCTAGGGCAGAAAACAGTGGGGTGGGAAAAAGACGCATTAAACGGAGCAGGAAGAAATCCATCATAATCCTTTTTTTTTTTTTTTTTTAAGAGTTGGGGGTGCTGGAGAGAGAAGAAATTGTTAAATTCCTTGCCGAAACGGGGTGTGGATGAGTGAACTAAACTTTAGAATGACACCAATTTTAAAAGCTCTTAACACAGCAATGGGAGCTAAATAAAGCTTTCTGCATTTGAAAACGCACTTGGAACAAAGTGGTATCTTGTGAAGTAAAGAGTGCTTAAAAAAAAAAAGGAATGGGCTATATGGGCAACTAAGTATTATTTGTTTTTGGTTTTGTTTTTTGTTTTTCCAGTATCGTAGAGAGATAGGGAGAATGTAGTCCAAAATAGGAAGGAAAAAAATCCGGATTCCGCACTGTTTCGATTTAGTGCAATTCACTGATTCCCGCCATAAGTGTGTTAAAGTTGCCAACGCTTAGAAAATACTTATTTGCATTAATTCTGAAAATTCAACACTATCGTTCAAACTTTAAAGCAAAATATGACACTTAGAAAGGGAATAAAACAGTAGCTTTACACAAGAGAGACAGGAAATAAGTGTGCGCGGGGGTTAAGGGGGATGGTTGCAAAGGACGAACACGAAACGCAAACAAGACCGGTCGTTTGAAAGCCACATACCATCGCACTGCACTAAACAAAACAGATCTTGAGTCTGTCCAGAAGCCTGGGCCGCAGACTTCACGTTTCCCAGTTAGAAATTTGTAGTTGTGTTTGTGTCTCTTTTGTGTTTAGGGGTTTTTTTCCGGGGGTCCTGGGGGGACTGTTTTGGTTTTTGTTTGTTTTAAAGCAATCCCGGCATAGTCTGATTTTTTTTTTTTTTTAATGTTTTCTGCACTGCCACACTTCTTGGCCCAAGAAGAAAAGCAGGTCGAGGTGAAGTCTGGAAACAGGCTGCCCTCAGCGTAGAAACCCAGCTCCGGTTGCTCGCCCGGCGGAAGACTCTCAGCCAAGTCCCACGCGGTGTGCAGGGTGTGTGTGTGGGTCTGTGTGTGTGTGTGTGGGTCTGTGTATGCGTGCGTGCCTACGTGCGTGCGTGCTCCAGGGCGAACGGTCTCGCGCGGGCCTTGCCGCGCTGGGATTGGCCTGGCCTCGCCGCCCGGGCCTCCCGCCCCGCAGCCCCGCCCCGCCCCGCCGGCCCGGGCGCGGGAAACCGCTCTTCGCTTCCGCCTGGCGGCGGGAAGGCGCGGGGAGGAGGAGCTGCGGGTGGGCGGGGCCTCGTCGCGGGGGGCGTGGCGCCGCTGGGCGGTGGAGCCGTGGGTGCTTCCCAGCCTGGCGCTGGGTGCTGCGGTTCCCTGCGGATTCCCCTCCACGTGGCTGGCGCTGCTCCCCGGGCCTGGCTGGTTTCGGTGCAGACGGAGTCCTAGAGGCCCCTTTCTCCGCGGCCTTAGCTTTCAAGAGCTCGGAGTTGGGTGTGTGTCGCTTAGATGGTGCGAGAAATTGGCAGAGATGAGCGATAGTAAGTGGGAAAGAAAGCAGAGAACCCTGACTCCTGGTCTCCAAAGGGGATTGGATAGTGTGTTAACGTTCACAAATAAACCTGTTTTAATGAATAGTTTTGAAAGTTAAATATATGGGGCGGGGGGATGCCTGGATTTAAAGTAATCCAATTATTTTCGTCTTGAGTACACTTTTGTACTTGTGTGGTCAACATTTAAGGATCAAGCAAAGTCGATATAAATTGTGCTTGAACAACATGTAAGGTTTTAAAGGTAAAAATATAACATTAGCCATACATGCACTTAGTTACTAACCCACATGTGTTTGGAGATTTTATTACAAGGATCCTAATTATGTAATTGCTCAACAGGCAACAATAGCTTCAAATAGCCTCTGAAAACCCTGTTCAATTATATGATTACCAGTGAGACCAAAATCACCCCCAATGAATTGTTCTTATCTCTACTAAATGTGAACATGTCTGTATTTCAATTCCAATTATGTTTACCCTCAAAGTTCTGACGACCTTAAACATTACTGTTAAGGTTCACAGTCCCTACAATATACACTGTAAATAAAGAAGACATTTGGCCTGGTTACAAAAAAAATCCCCTTCCCATACACACATAGGCATATATGGATGGTGTTTGGCTGTTCATGCATGATGACATAGAAATTTTCAGTGCTATTATTGATCCAAAAAACAAACCAAAAGGATGGGTTACCCAATTAACTTTTATAAAATGCACCATTTTTAAAAATGGGCTGTTTCCTGCACGTTTAAACAGTTCCCAATGCCTCCTCCTCAAACACCAACAGGGTTATGTATATGTCTACATAGCTACATAGTTCTTAGGAAGGGAGATGAACTACTAGCAAAGAGGATAGAACACACATGCATCACCGACACACTCAGCTCTAACTTCTAACTTCTGAGGGAAATTTTTCCTTTCAAGGTCTGCCTTGCTCCATGTTAAGTGATTTTAACAACTTAACCAGTGTGGCCATAATTCACTTGCCAATTCAAGTGACGTAGAAACAAATTGCTTTGCATTCTAGGATTTACTGATGATAGTTTTGTGGTCAAATGTATCTGTGAAGCATTCCAGACCAAATATACAATGTGAAAAATTCGATGAGCTAAACGCAAAAGGATATAAAGCAGGGGAGGGAGTGTTTCAGACAGGCAGTGTTACCAGGGCTCTTCCAGTGTGCCACAGGAGGCATCTCCTGTTACTGTTTGAAATCCATAGCAAACTCCCAACCTTCTCAACCTCTATCTCATGCAAAGAAGAAATGGCATTGTAGTAAGAATCTAATTTTGTTTAGGAAATGTCTTAAGCAAAAAGCAAAAGAAAAAAGTGATGGGGGAAGAGGAATGTTCCCCACTCTTTTATTATGACATGGAAAGATACAGTGCTCGCTCATATCACCTGTCAGGAGATTTCTTCCTAAGCGTATTCTTTGGTGATAAAATGTACCCTTGCATGTCACCTTCAGGCTTCTGTAGACTGTCTTTTTCTGTCGGCACGTCATTCCTTTCTTTCAACATGGGACGGTTATGAGAATACTTGTTCCTATGCCGATCACTCTTCTGCCTGTCAAATATGCGCACAGCATCATTAGGTGATGCTCCGAATTTGCAAAATAAGGAGATAGATTTTCAAGTGTGTCACACGGAAATCTCTCACAGATTTGTGTTCACCTCAGTGTGTTGTCAATTCTTCCACTGGCAAGTGATTATCATCTTTTGATCTACATTGCTCATTTTCTGGGTTTTATATTTGGAAACATAGAAGTGCGAATTAGGAATGTCTTAGTGGAGGTGTCTCTTTTTAAGTGATGTTCCTGGAAAACCTTTCCAAGAATATAATTAAGATTTAATATCTTCTTATATTCATTTTTTAAAGAAATTATAACAAATTACTAATTTTTTTTTAAAAAATCACTGTCCAATGACCAATGCTGTTTGGTCATTTTTGAATCTAGGGACCATCTCGCTAAAATTGCAGACAATTCATTCCATAGTACTTACTGGGAGCTTCTAGCAAGTTCTCACTTTAGATAAAATCACTGTCCAATGACCAATGCTGTTTGATCATTTTTGAATCTAGGGACCATCTCACTAAAATTGCAGACAATTCATTCCATAGTACTTACTGGGAGCTTCTAGCAAGTTCTCACTTTATATTTTTCTGGTTCTTCCTAAAGCCAATTAACTGATAATGCAGTTTCTGTATGTGTTCTTCAAACTAAGAAGTTTTTAATATGCTAACAACATCTGTGTGTTTATCCCTGAGAATAATTGCTAATTATTTCCCAAAGCCATGTATTATTACAATGCTTTATGTCATAATTGAAGTAATTCCTCTGCCCCATCTAAACCAATAATTTTCAGTCATTGCTCCAAAGGTGTTTATTTTGTCTTCTCTATTTCCCAAAAATATAGGAAGCATATTTTTATTACTTTATATTAGTAAAGGGAATATACTAATTTATTAGATTATATTTAGTCTTTTGTTTCACCAGATAATATTTGAGTTTAATGCACATAATAAAGTAAGTGGAATATTTAATGCTCAATGCTAAATCAAACATAAATCATTCTACAAATAACTAGATAGTTATTTGGAATTTATATAAAATCTTAGAAATATACAATGTATTCCTTATTGCCTACAGGCAATAGTTTTGACTATTTCTTTGTTATTTCAAAGTATTTAGAAAGACTGAAACCTGGGCATTTACAAAGTGCCAAATTTGAGCATTTTGTTTGAGTTAATAGACAGGAGCTGTCTGTCCACGTCTTATCAAGGGGAAGAGAATGCATATTACACGTAGTACCCTGCAAGAGGAAAAACCAAGTCTAAGTCACAGTTTCTGGTAACTTTTTATTTTTCATTGTTTATAGCAACCTTTAACTATAACCTGTTAGGCCTCTTCTGTAGACACTGGTTGTAAAAACAGTGTCTTTCCCACAAGAAGTAGTTACTCATCCTTCAGAATTATATCTGCAGAGAACTTCAAGGGATTTCTATCGAGGCCCTTTCAGTGAAGCTGAAACTCCACACTGCCCAGGACACACGGAGTCATTGTGTAGCCGCAGAGAGTGTGGGTACAAAAATAAAGATCCGCATGCAGTGTTCTTCCACTCACTGCACGCTGCACCTGTGCACACTTGGATCTGATGACATCTGCTAACACAATAAATCTCAAGGGGTTGGTGGTGCCATCAAAAACCTGAGACGGTGGTATGGCTCACAGCCTTACTTACCAACCCCAGGCTATAGCCTTGTTAAATCTCACAGGCTAAACAGAGACCAACAGAGACCAACTAGGACTCATTCCACACACTCCAAGAGCAGGTTAAAGTGGTTAAAAAAAAAAAAAAAAAAAGCCTGTAAATAATGACTCAATATGTGAAAAATCTGCTTTCAGATTCAACAGTGGTAAATCAATGTCTTCTGGCTTCAAAAAAATGTATGGCAGTGGTAAGAATTCTCTATTTAAAGTATCAACCATTTCTTAGCCTACTTGTGTTTTTAAGATTTCCTTAAAAAAAAATGAAGCATGTGCAATTAAATCTTCATATCTTGCTTATACTCTCATATAACTAGAATTTTAACTATCAAAATGCCTATAAAAATAGGGAATAGATTTGAATTGGTTTCACTGTAATGATGATCAAATTGAGCAAAGAAAAAAACAAAAACTTTCTTGAAATTTTTTTTTTTCAGAATATCTTATGCCATATGTAGGGTTTCTGAGACAACTAAATTACTAAGGTATTTGGGGGCTTTTTTTTTCTTTTTTTCTTTTTTTTTTTTTTTTGCCATTTCCAAAAAATCAGAGTTGTCTGGCAATCTAAATACTAGTAAGACAACAGGATAGGAGGAAACAGTAGGCATTCTATTATTCTTCAGCATCAGCCTGCAAAAGGACTATCCTGATTTTTTTTGCATAGTGGGCCACTTGTAGTAAAATCAACATCAAATTCGATGAGTCTAAATACTGCAGTCAGTTATCTCCAGTGTCACACATTCCTAGTGTCGTTTCACATTGCCCATTGCTTAATAAGATCAATAATCACACTCTGTGTCTTTTATTCCCTAGCTCAGAAAGTGTAAGTGTAGGCTGGGAGTAAACATAGGAAGCATGACCTGCACACTAGTGTGGGCCCATTCCTTGCTGAGCACTGCTGTACGTGGAGGGCAGGGCTTTGGAGGGACTCTGCGTTTATGATACAAAGGGCTTTGTGGGAATATTCTCTTCCAAATTTATTTAGAAAAGAGTCAAGTTCACATGGGGTCTTCTGAAAACCTCCGCATAGACTCCTGAAAGAATAACCCATGGTTTTCTGCTCACTTTACAGGCAGTTGGTGTGGGTTTGTAGAATGAAAACAGTCTTAATAGAAACCAAAGACAATTTTAATTAGGGACAATAAGTCAGCTGCTCTTCCCTCCCCTGACTCTCTTTCCTGGCCACTGAAACAAAACCAAATCCTCTTCTAATATATTCAGAAGCCAAACCAATAACATTGGGAATTTTTTGATACCATTAGACTACATATTAGGGAATTTTTTTTTTCAGACACCAGGAAGAGAAGGAGCAGAGAGAGGAGCAGTGTGAAGCGGGAAATTTACTTCAGCACACAGGCTAACCAAGTGTGTGACTAGTGGCAACTGCTTCTCCCAACTAAGGGTTCAATGATGATCCACAAGCGATACAGAGTAGGAAAGAAATACAAGCTTCAAAACCAACTGGTTCATTCCTTGTCTATTTCTCCTTCGGTCTTTCTAGTCCCACCCTGCATTACCCTTCCCATTTCTTCTACCATTGTGTTAAAAAATAGTATTATAAAAACAAGAATAATGGCACTTTGCATGAATAATCAACAAGATGAAAAAATCCTAGAACATAAAAACTGTTTCATTTGGGCAAATTTCCAACAGGTACTTTTATGTATAGTATTTGTCTATTTACAAACCTAAAGTGAACAGCATTTTGTAACTTTTCCATTCGGCCTTCTTTTGCATTGTTGAGAATCGAGTATGCTTATAAAGGAGCTTAACACACAGGAGCTAGAGGGTGGTTTTGAGAGTTCTAGATAAGACTAAGAAACCAAACCAGCACCCCCCAGGGGTTGTTATTGTCAAAATTAATTGTTAAAGTTTAAAATAAAGCCTGGAGACTTTACATAAAAGTATAAACATACTAATACCCTTGAAAGGGGGATGGTGGATATCTGTCTGGACCAGTACTGCCCAGCCAAGAGGCTGCAGCCGAGTGTCCACTGGCTCTGTGATGAGCCTTGGTCTCCTTAGTCCCCATTGGTCCTGGTTCAATTACAGTGTCCCACTTTCCTCCTCTGGCTGACAATCCAAGAGCTACCTGGCTAGCTTATGATTGCTAAGCTGGTTAATAACAGTGCCAGCCAGCATCACAGGAGAGAGCCCCTAACCCTGAACAACTGCTCAGGTTGTCAGGACGTAATTCAGAGTAGGTGGGCATGTGGGTCCCAAGTACCAATGTGCACAGCCTCACCAGAACAACCATGGTCACAAGCTCCTTCACAGACGAAATGTCCGAGGGTGTCACCACCTCTCTAGCTCCTGGTCATAATTAATGGTAAAAATGTTCATAGACCTATGACCCCATGAACCATGGGCTTGCACACAGTGGGGCCTTTCCTTTCTCTTATTAAAAACCAAAGAGCAGAAGGTGAGCAGCGAGGATAGTCACTTAATGGGAGTGGCGCTACATCTTCTCTAAGTAGTACAGGAAACACCTAATGAAAAAATTATACTTTGTAACAATCCTGTCAACCTAATGGAAAAAAGATACTTTGTAACAATCCTGTCATAGCGCTGTCTTACAGATAATCCCCGTCCCAGAAAATGTGAAAACCGCATTCCTCTAAAGAGGGATTTTCTGAGCTTTAAAACAGGACACATGGTATAACCAAGAACTTTTTTTTTAATGGATTTAAGATTTGAACAATTTTACATAGAGTTTTTTTTTTTTTTAATCAGTCAGCAATAGTTTTAGTAAGTGGATAAAAATCAGCTTTGGTGACAATCACTGCCACCTTGTAGCTACTACTAAAACATCCCCTATAGTCCACATTTGCTTGTGGAGTTATTCTTCAGAAGAGAGACCCAATTTCTGGATATTGGTCCCCAGTGTTCTCCAGTGGACCTGAGGATACACATCCAACATGGGGAGCCAACTATAAATAATTGAGAAGCTCATACATTATGTATGCCCTAGGGCTATGGTTACCTTCTTGGAGGGTGCAGGGCAGTTCCATGTTCCACCAAGCTCCAGGCTTGTTGGCAGAGCAGTCTCAATGGCCTTTGCTGTTGCAGTCTGGACACTGTACCAGAACGAAGAGATCAGACCCTCTGCACCCTTTCCCTAAGGTCTGAATAGACAGGCTTACTGGGGAGCATTTTAAGTAACACCTACAAACTGATCTTTTCCTCTAGTGTGGTCCCTTTAGGCTAACAGCAGCACCTTCATTAAGCAAGGTCTCCCTAAGGCAATAGTTTCCCAATGTTGGGTTGAAAGGAGTGTTGTGACAAGTGATAAAAATGATCATTTTCTCAGGTGTAACCCCACCTCTGCTCTGTGCTGGGTATGTTTCACTGATTGTCTCAACTCCTTCAGAAGTGAGGAGCCTGAGGCTTAGAAAAGAAAAGTAAGGTAGCCCACCAAAGGTCACTTTTATTAGGCAGGACTGAAGAAATGAAACAACCCCCATGACAGGGGCAGTCTGCAAGCTGGTTACCACCAAGGCTGGTGGCCTAGATCAGAGGTGCCTTGGGAAGCTGTGCACATGCCTTGGAGAGACTTTATCACTCTTCTTTTGAAATTATCTTTAGGACCCCAGGCACATTCTTTAAAACATTATCAATGAGGTAGATCTTCCTTCTTTGAATGTGGATTTGGGTTTGGGATATAGACATGATTCATTCATTATCCCGTGGTGTTTAAGGAACTTATCCAGCTGGGTAAACCAGTTTGGCTCTAAAACAAACATGATACAATGTAACAAGATTAGTATCCCATTCTCCAGTATGCTCTGAAGTGAGAGAATAAGGCTTTAAAGTTAGACTCAGAGGCCCTGGCATTTGGGGGTTCAGATCCTGACTTAGCAACCAAAGCCCTGTGACTCTGGGCAAGGTATGTCACAGTTGTTAGCCATGTTCTCTGATCCTCAAACAGAACATAACAAAAGAATGTTTTCCTTAGTGTGGTGGTTTGGGAATCAAGTCTTTCCATTTGTCCAGAAGATCTTTTTTTTTCTGAAGAAAATTTCATATTTTATTATTGCAGTAAATATTCACTGAACCCATCTGCCCTCACCCTTCCTTGGTGGGAGAGATAAGTAAGAGTTGATAAGATCTATGACAGTGACCAGACTATAGACTGCAAGATAGGAGCCTGGGGACCCCCAGGGTCTAGCAAAGAGCTTCCATCTGCAATAATAGTAAGAGAGGACTCACTAGTGCCCAGTCCACACAGGCATGGGTTTGAAGGAGGCTGGGCTGTAGTCAGAAGTCGGATGCTGCGAGCAGGCTTTGTTTCCCATCACTCCCAGGTCATCTTTGGAAAGGGAGGAAGTTGGACAGCATCTGGAGGGAGTGCCTTTTGTAAAGCCTGCATCAGACTTTGTGATCAGGGACAAAATGGTGCACGGCGAACAAGAACAGCATCCAAAAGCTAAGGTTAGTAATGACATAAAACGGTGGAGCCACACAATAAAAACTGTGACTGTACTGACACAATGCTGGTGATCAACTGAAGAGCAAGTTCCTTGCGGACAAAGGACTACCTACTATGTCTGGGAGACATTCTATGGACAAAAAACCCTAATACCCTTGCCTAGAGTGAACAGGCCTGCCTGCGATTGGGAGGACACAGGGTAGGGGAACGAAGCTGTAGTCAACGGGAGATGTGTGTGCCCTTGTTCGGGCAGCACTGACTTCCCAGGTTGTTTCGCTGGGTCAGGAACATGACCTTAGAATTCTGGAAAACTGGCAGAAAGGCATTTAGACAAGAAAAATGGGGCTGTGCAGCAGTTCTCCAGACAGAGGGAGTGGGTCAAAGGTCACAAGGAGGACGGGGAGAAGTAGGCTGCGGGAGAGCTTGAGCAGTGAAGTAGAAGAGTCCACCCTTCGGGTCACATTGCTTTCAAAGACAGCCTGTGCTCCCTCTCACCTGTAACTGACTAAGCACCTTCTGCATTTAACCCTCCCGGAAATGCGGTTCACAGGCCGGGTGGTGTCTCCACTGTGCATGTGAGAAAAGCAGTGGGGGGGGGGGGGGAGGAAGACAGCCAACAGCTTTTGTTGGTGGCAAGAGCTGAACCTGGGCTGTACAGTCCTAGATTCTTGGTTCTTATTGCAATGCAACCTTTCCTCACCACCACATAGCCTGCCTCCATCTACCCACCCACCACCTATCAGAGCAGCTTTGTCAGGCTTTGAAATCTCCCCTTCCTTTAGGCCCCACACATCCTTGACTGGGAAGTAGAGTTGTGAGCAGCCTTGGTATAATCTGACCAAACCGATGGCTAGCTGGTCAGGACTTATCTGTACACACACACACACACACACACATACACACACACACACACACACACACACACACACACGCGCGCGCGCACGCATGCACAGGCACATATGTGTGTGTAGGCTAAGCCAAGGTCTTCTCAGACACCTAAAGAGTAAGACCTGGGTGACTGCCCTTGTCTCCCATTGTGTTCTTCAAGATCAAGATACTGGGGCTGAGGAAACAGCTTGGTTCATGAAGTGATTGCCTAGTAACCATGAGGACCAGAGCTTGATTCACACACACACACACACACACACACACACACACACACACACACACTACAATTTCAAAAGCTGGGTACTGTGGCTGGTGCTTGTAATTCAAGTTCTGGGGAGGTGGAGTTAGGCTCATGCCTGTCAGACACCCTAGCCAGCTTGGTGAGTTTCAGGCCAATATGAGGTAGTTTCCCACTCAAAAAGGGGGGACAGGTAAATGGTGCCCGGGAATGACATCCAGGGTTGCCCTCTGGGACACACACATGCACATGAACACACGTACGCACATGACCATGTACGCACATGACCACATGCACTTCTTCCCCCTTCCCCCCTACACATGGTGGGGGGTGGGATTAGACCTGTAGCAGGCCTGCAATCCCAGCTATTGAGGGGGTTGAGGCTGAGAATTGCAAACTCAGAGCCTGCCTGTATTGCAGAACGAGTTCAAAGTCAAAGCCAGCATGAGCAACATCGGTCCTATTTCAAAATGAAGGTTCAAGGTGGTGTGAGGTTGTAACTCAGGACTAGAGTCCTTGCCTAGCATATGCTCAGCCCTAGGTTCAGTTGCCAACACCATAATAAACAAATGAATGAACTGAATATGTTACTGGATAAATACTGAATTGTTATACAGTTGTGCAAGAGAACATTATGTAGCAAGGAAGAGCCATCTTCTGTGTTAACGCACACAGTGTGTCTTGCGAGAGTGTTGCTCAGAGGATTATCCTGTTACCATTACTCACATGCTAAAAGAGAAAACCCTGAGGAGGCTGGATTAGGAGGACAGTGTTAGAAGCCAGCCTGGGCTACATAAGCAGACCCCTTCCTTCAGGAAGCAGAGAAGAAGAAGAAGAAGAAGGAGGAGGAGGAGGAGGAGGAGGAGGAGGAGGAGGAGGAGGAGGAGGAGAAGGGAAAAATGGCAGATTGCTCATGATCGAGAAACCACTTCCTGCTCTCTGACAATTGTTACACTCAACTTTCTCCCCAACCATAAGTACTCCCCTCATTCCTAATAATGCAAACTTACATCGCCTGCTTTCAAACTTACATATAAGGGGAAGCATGCAATGGCTCCCTTTTATGTCTGAATTACTGCATTCAGCATTTTCTGCGAGACTCCCTCCTGCCGTTGCTGATAACAGACCCCCCCCCACAACACTGTATGTGAAATTCTATTGTATGTGTATACACAATTTGTTCTCCACTTGACAGCCCCTGGATCATTTCCAGTTTGGGGAAATATCAATAACAATGATGTGAACCCTGTCCCGCATGCTTTCTAGTGTATGAGCATGTGTTCTCCTAGGCACAAACCTATGTACAGAATTTCTGGAGTTGGCCTATAAGCTTTTTCAGATAACGTTGAAAAAATTTGCAAAATGCCTGCACTCACTTTCACTCCCAGCAGCAGCCTATGAGTTCTAGCTGTTTCACATCTTCACCAAGACGTTTTTTTTTTTTAAACTGATGTACAGTAAGATGGCAGTATATTGCGAATTTTCATTTTTCAAATGACTAAAAGAGGTTAAGTTCTTTTTTTTTTCTGTTTCTTGGCCATTTGGAATTTCTCTTTATCAATATCTACTCAAATATTTTGCCCGGTTTAGTTGGCTCTCCTGTCCTTTTCTTATTGACTTGTAGCTGTTCTTTGTATATTGTAGATAAGAGTCCTTTGCTAGTTGAATCTCTTGTAGGTTTATTGCTCTTCCCTCTCAGAGGTGTGGAATTTCACTCTTTTAATGTCACCTTTTGTGTTTTCTTAGAAAAAGTTTATTGAAATGGGTAAGGGCTGTACAACAAGCTGCAGATATTTAAATGATACAGTTTGATAAGTTCTCACTCAGGCATGCACTGTGCCTCCTCCTCCTCATTCCTCCCTCTGAGCCTCTGTCCCTGCATTATCTGCTGTTGTTGTTGCTGTTGCTGTTGTTGTTGCTGTTGTTGTTGTGGTTGTGGTGGTTGTCGTTGTTGTTGTTGTTGTTGAAATCAGAATAGCATGGTGGTGTTAGATCAGTGGACCACACAGCGTATACACTTGAGTTTTTCGTTTGTCTACTGTTTGCTTTCCCTGCTCTTGGACCTTTTATTGAACACAGTAATGTTGATGCTCATCGACATTATTGTGTGCATCAGCAATTCTTTTTATTCTGCAGTTCTGCACTTTCTCATAGGAAATATTACCTGGTGGATGGTCACCAGATTGTGTCCTCTTTCTGAATATCATAAAAAGGCAATCCAGGTCTCCATGTGGGCACACACTCTCAGCTCTCTTGGGAATGCCTGGGCATAGATAGGGCTGGTCTCTATTTGCCTGAAATGACATGGTATTTTCTAATAGGTAGTGGCTGTGCTGTTACAATTCCACCAATAGTGGGTGTGAGTTCCAGTTTCTGTATACATGTTCACCAACACTTACTATGCTCAAATCCCCACCACCACCACTCCTCTCTCTTTTTTTTTTTTTTTTTCTGATTACCATTCCAGTAAGTATGCAATGTGTCCTATTATCTGCTTGGCATTTATTTCCCTAAAGGCTAACAGTGTGGACATGGTGTTGTGCAAGTATTTGTGTGTCTATAGCATCCCAGGCTGAGGCATCTGTCTGTGGGTTTTTGTGTTCTTATTGTTGCATTTTAGAGTTTTCTATATTGTGCCTGCAAAGCCTCTGCCACATGACTGATTTGCAATATTTTCTGAGTCTATGATTTTTGTTTTCAGTCTCTTAAGATTGCCTTTTGTAGAGCAGATTTTTTAAAATTTTGATGAAGTCAAAATTATGGATTGTGCTTTTGGTTTCTATCTGAGGCAATTTGCCTACTCTAACAACACAAAGAATTTTCTCCATAAATTTTCTTTTACAATTTTTAAAATTTTATCTTTTACATTGAAATCTAGATTCCATTTTGAGTGAAAGTTGGTATTTAGTGCAAGATATGAATTGAAATTTATAATTTTTCATATGACTACCCAGTTTTTCCAGCATCATTCATTGAAAAGATATTTTTTCCACTCACAGTCTTTATATACTTGTCAAAATTCAACTGCCTGTATACATGGGCTCATCATCTGTGTTCGTCTGAACCACTGACCTTTTTGTTCATGTTAGTGCAAATCACAGTCTTGGTTATTAGACAGCATGGATAGAAGTGTCAAGAACTAGATAATGTTAGTTCTCTAAATTTACTTTTAAAAGCTTGTTTTTAACTTTTCTACATGTATTTCTGTGTCTCTGTCTCTGTCTGTCTGTCTGTCTGTCTGTCTGTCTGTCTGTCTCTCTCTCTCTCCCTCTCCCTCTCTCTCTCTCTCTCTCTCTCTCTCTCTCTCTCTCTCTCTCTCTCTCTCTGTGTGTGTGTGTGTGTGTGTGTGTACAGACATGCAGGTGAAGATCAATGGACAACCTATGGGAGTTGGTTCTCCCTGTCCACTTATGCTGATTCCAGAGACAGAACTCAGCTTTTCAGTCCAGGGGTAAACGCTCTTACCTGCTGAGCCGTCTTTCCCTAAATTTACACTGCATAATTCTGTCTTTCGGTGAACTCTTCTGATGGGTTTTGTTGTTGTTTGCTTTTGACAAATTTCCTCCAAGAAATCTGGAGTTCACTTGGCTAGACACTCTACAACTTGGATCCAGAAAGAGCACTTGCGCATTTTAGTTCCTTTGGCCCTGAGGACTGCACAGTCTTTGTTAGTCAATGGTTTTAAATACCTGATGCCCAAAGGGAATGTGAGTAGCGACAGTATTAGCCAAATATCATCAACTATTGTTGTAAACTGACAACTACTGAGAATCTGACCTCTGGGGGAAAAGAAGTTAAACTGTACTTGTGGGGGTATGAAGGAAAGAAGCTGCCCACTCATAACACCAATGGAAGTTACTAGCATCATACCTGGGGTGTGGCAGGTATCACTATTCTCTATTAAATTAAGATGCTTCTAAGTCCAATTCCAGGGCAAAGATCAATACATCTTTACTGTGAAGGGCCAGTATTTTAGGCAGGACCATCTTCATGAGAATGTGCAATGTCCTTGTAGAGACCCCTGTTTGGGTCTATGCTGCTTGGCTGTGGAAAGCCTTGCTTAGATGGTCCCATGTTGCTTGACTGAGTGGACATGCTGGGACAGTCTGTTAGGTGAATGTGTCTAAAGGTTTCATGCTGGTTGTCTCTTCCACTCTCATTCTGAAACTCTTAAGAGTTTTTAGCTTTTGTGTGTTTTTTTTTTGGGGGGGGGTTGTTTGCTTGCTTGCTTTTGTTTTTGTTTTGTTAAGTAAGGGGCCCTGAGTTTTCATGTTAAAGTATACATGGTGTAGGCTTTGCAGGCCATGATTTCTCAGACAAGTCCACGATTCTGTGAATGCTGGGCGAAGGAAGCCAGGGACAGTGTGACTATGTCTCAATGCAGTTTTATTTCTGAACATGGAAAACTGAACTTTATATAATGTTAGCATATCATATAATATTACTAACCTTTTATTTTTGTTTTGTTCCCAAACATTTAACACTAAATAAAATTTAAAAAGCTTTTTAGCTCTCAAGCCCACTAGCCAGTAGGTTCTGTTAAGACAGTAGATGAAAGTTTTCTCTCTCTACCCCGGGGACACCATGTGCAGCAGGTAACATATGCAAGAAGTTTACAACAGAATTTTTCATAAATGTTCCATAGGAGAAACCCCAAATTCCCTCAATGGTACAATGGATAAATATGGCAGAGTTTACTTACACACAACATATGGTTGGAAGAAGAAGCGAGCCATGAAAGAAAACAGGCGCATGCTTTTATTCATCTACAGTTCAAAAAGAGATAGAAGTGTTGAAACTACAAACAAAAAAGAAAAGCCAGGAAGTGACCGTAAGGGGATCCCTTGTGCAGGGCTCCAGGAGAAGGAGGTGACAGGGAGAGCCTTCCCAGGCAATGCTGTCTCTTTCACGACTTTGGTGCTTTCTCTGAATTGATTCTTTGAATTATACATTTTATATTCATGGTCAGAAATGCTCATCCCTTTTAAATTTCGATTTCCAGTTTCTAAACCTATGTTGGCTTATGGAGCTTCACTGGAGTAGGGAGACCCATGACAAGGCATATGTTTCTGATGTCCTAAGACTCCTCTGATGAGACTGTGAAGACCTTTGGCATCCACCTGGCCCTGGGCTTTGCATTTCTCAGGAAAGGTCTTGGCTTTTCTACATTCAACTGTATTTCTTTTCATTTTACTTTTGTCTCAGACACTAATACTCTCTGCCAAATTCCCTCAAGGTCAAATTCACATTATTTTAGGTTCCATTGTACTGAGGCCTTTCTTGTTTGGAAAGTCTATTTTTCCTAATTTCAAAATGTAATTATAAATAATTCAATCACATTGGGCCGGGTGAAGGATGTCTATGTTGGCCATGTTCCCTTTGTCCTCTGCTCTCCAGGGTCCTTTCTCTTCTTTACACTTTTACCTTCTGGCTCTCTACGTGTGGTTGTGTTGCCGCTATTCTAGGTAGGGGGGAGTTGAAAGAAAAGGAAACAGATTTGTGATTCAAAGGGACGTGAGTGGAAAAATGAAACAACTGGCATTTGAACCTCCACCCAACCTAGGGCCTTCCTGTGTGTTCACAGGAACCTCTCTGGCTCTCCCGATTTCATTAAGAGATATGGGAGTAACTGCTAGGGAGCGTCACTGAGAATTAGATACATAAGGACAATGTGGGACACATCCAAGCTCAGCACCCATCTAACTGTTGGACCTGTGGAAACACAAGCAATGTGAATTTCCCTTTCTCTTCCCTTTCTTCCTCTCCATCCTCCTCCTTTCTCCCTCCCTCCTCTCCTCTGTCTTTCATTCTTTTCATTCTGAGCGTCTGCAGTGGTTTCCTCTCTATCCTCATGATTACATCAATTCTTCCAGCAATTGCCTAAAGACAGAAAAAAGAGAGTTAAGTAGGTTGGAGATGGGAAAAATCATTGGTGGAAGGATTCTGTCCATGAGACGAGGAACTTCTCGTTTCCTCATGAACATGGGTCTGTTCACATCTAGAATCCCAAGAGTACAAGTCTATGTCATAAACTACAGAGACCCGGGCTGCGTAGAACCTTCAGAGCTGAGACTGAGACCACTTTGAATCCTATCTAGCATGTAAACACTATAAACATTGGGTTTCTGTTTTGTTTGTTTGTTTGTTTGTTTGTTTGTTTGTTTGGGAGTTAAGTCAGGTTCTTCCATAGCTCCAAAGGATGGTCTCAGACTCACCATGCAGCAAGGCTGCCCTTGAGCTTCTGATACTTCTGCCTCCATCTCCTGGGTCCTGAAATTTCAGGCTTACACTACCACACCCAGCTTCAAATGTTGGACGCTGTTACTGCTATTGTTCTTGTGGTTATTACTGTTTTTCAGAACTGTGCCAGCACGTGCAACAGAAGTTCTAAGACTATTAACTGCCTCATTTGCCAAATTCACACCAAGTTACAAATGGTAGAGATGGTTGTTTCTTCTGGCGTTTCCCAGTGTCCCCTGCCATTTTCCCCTCTAAACATTTCGCTCCGCTTTTTCCAGAATAAACATCATTATAATTGCTTCTTGTTCACATCTCTGATATCCCCATGGCTCTTGCCACTCTCCCTGGTAGATGCAACACCTCTGAATTTACTACCATCTGCAAATATCATTAGCTATTGTTTATTCCCTCTCCCACACTATTAATGAAGATGTTAATTAAGACCAGAACGAACACTGACCCCAGCAGCAATCCACTAGACACTTATCCAACTGGATAAACTTCTGTTAGTCATTACCCACTGCTCGTAGACATTACACCCCTCCATTCTCTTCATCTGCTCATTTGCAAGACTGGGAGAGAGAATTAAGGGAGCCCAGAATTATTTAAAAATCACCACTCTGATACTTAGGGTCTGGGAAAGGGATTCAGTGGAGCACCTAAAGAGCGGCTGTCAGGAATATGCATGATTAACTGAGTCAGCCTCCAAAAGTACTTGGGAGTTGCCTTGCTAAGCTTCAGGGTTCCTGAGACTTTAGCAAATCCAGGTAAGGCCAGAGCACAGCAGGACAGATCACAGCACCCTCGCTGGAGCCATCTCTTTTTACACTGGAAAAAAAAATCTGAGGCCAAGAGGTCAAGTGACTTGTCCAAGGTCACAACCTGAGTTAGGGTACCAGCTTTCTAGCCCCTGCCCATCATACGTCACAGAGGTTGTTTTTTTACATTTGCAGGTTTGCCTTCTCCTCTAAGTTTCCTATGTGAACAACACATGTGGTGATATATTGTGAACCCTAATAAATGTGTTTCAAACACAGAATCTACCAGCTTCATGCTCTGTCTCCAGAGAACCGTGTCCTGGGATAGGATTGAATTCATCACGTACTTCATAAAAGAGGGAACATTGTGCATTATAATATATTGGTCTCCTGGCCTAAATATCAATGTGTCTAACCCTCACAAAGTATTAGGGCCACTCTGGTAGGAAAAAAAAATACTGATACCCACACCATATTCCTCGAAATTCTGATTTAATTGCATTGAGGGGAAGCCCAGGTAATGTTTTGCTTTGTTTCTAAGATTTATTTAATTTTTTATATGTATTAGTGTTTTAGTTGCTTATATGTATGTGCACTGTGTGTGAGCAGTGCTCCTGGAGACCAGCGGAGGGTGGCAGGTTCCCTGGAACCAGAGTTACAGATGGTTCTGAGTCACCATGTGAGTGCTGGGAACTGAATTCCAGTCTTCTGCAAGTGTTCTTAACAATGAGCCTCCAGGCACTGGTATTTTTTTAAAGCTCCCCAGTGATTCTTTTGCAGTCAGGATTGAGAGACGCTAGAGGGGGAAAGTGTTCTACAGACCCTTCAATGGAGAGGTTTCCGTTCTACAGGAAAGGTCAGCAAAGAACCCATCCAACAGCCCTGAGAAACAGCCACTGTTCTGGGCAGGAACTGCTCCTAGAACCTGGAGGTGGCCTTTGTGTCTAGCATGTTTTGCAAGCTTGCCTTTAACTCTGTAAGCAGTAGTTCTCAGCTTTAAAATAGTGCTTCCTCTCAGGTTATCTAGAAAAGAGTTGCTGGCTTTGCGTAAGTCTGGACTACTAGAAGCAAAGTCAAGCGAGGAACAGAAAGCTTACCAGTGTTGGGGAGTGGTCTTACTAATTTAACCTGCTGGACACACTGAAGTAACAAATGCCTTCCTTCCACCATACGACAGTGAAACCATATAGTAGATGAAGTCAATGGGAAAATAAGAAAACATAATCTCAAGCTTCTTCTCAGACAGGAGCCCAAAAGAATACAGTACAAGGTTTTGGAAGGCTTCAGAAGCTCTTAGCATCCTGAAGTCACACTCCGTGGTCTTTTCCATTTCAGGCAAACATCTTAAAGGACTAAGTGACCACCAGCATTCACGTCTGTCAGAACTGGGGAGCTAAAAGCACATGCTTGGTTGTGCAGGTTGTTCATAGCTTAGGGACACTTGGGGCATGGCAGCTGAAGTCTGCATGTGGAAGTTCTTCCAGGAGGAATGGACAACCATATTTGTAGTTTACAGAAAAGTGGCGCGTGGCTATCAGAATGCCCAAACGGAGAAACACAGCAGATTCCCACAGCCACACCTCAGGTAGTGGAGAGTATCAGGACAGAGAAGCAAGAGCACTGGATAATAAGGGACAATACACCTTACCAGCATCCCTGTCATCTGTGCCTCCTCGTGGCTGCCGAGGCTGAGATAAAACAGGAAACCCACACAGGAAGCCAGGAAGTGTGGACATGGGGGAATCAGCAGAGCACACAATAAGACCATGGAAAAGGGAAGTCGGAGGTGGGAACTCTTTCAATGTGATCCTTCTCCCATCCCCCAAGTTAGAAGCTCCACCGTGGCTCCCAAGCTTGAGGAGCACTCCTTGCCACAGTCAGCCAGAAGGCCTCTGCCAGTGAGTGCTTCCAGATGCACTGATGTGTGGCCCAGAACAGCTCCAGAAACATTGCTGGCTAGAAAGTGACTTCCCGGGAGGGGGAAGAATCAGTCATTTTGACACAAGGTCAAAATACCAAGAAAACAGTATTCCCAACTGGGACTGTTCTGGGCCAGCACAAGAGTTCATTAGAACACACCCCTCTCTGTGGCTCTCTCCTTAGGGTTTCTGGCCAAAGGGCTCTGTTTAGCACGCTGTCAAGAGCAGACCTCTAGAGATGGGTAGAATCACGTACATATAGGTTAGGTGCTGCATAAGGGTCTCCCCCTTAACTTTGGAAAAGAAAGAATCTAGAGGGGAGACTAGGTAACACAGCCTAATGACCCCAGCTGAGAACAAATGACTGCAGGTGGTGGCGTTTGGGGCGCAGAAGGAGTAGACTGCTGTATGGCCTACAGGGTTCAGACAATGAGTCAGAGAGCAGTGCAGTTTCCCTTAGGACACGAAAATCTGGGAAATTTGGTAGATTTCCCCTTTGATTACATAGCTTGGGGAGGAAGCCAGGAAAGGGAGAAGAGACAAAGGAAGAAATGGAGGGAAAGAGGAAAGGAAGACTCCTTCATGGGGCTGAAGCATTGGCCAGGCCTGGGCTTGGCTTTGTCCTGTGTGAAAAGCTGCTCATCTTTAGAAATCCACTCCGAGGGAGGGAGGGCTAGCAGCCTTCCTACAGGTAGGTGCCTGACCAAGAAGTGGCCAGCTACTTTCAAATGCCTCCCTTCTCTTCCCAGGAGTGGCTACCCCCAATCAGTACATGCATTTACATAACTACATTTGCATAAACATGTATACATTTTAAACAATTGTTTTAGGTGCCAGGGCCTTACACAGGCTGTGTGCATGCTCTGTCACTGAGCTAGAGCCCCAGCCCTACGTAGGTTCTTGATAACATCAGTGTTTCTTCATACTGTCCCTCATCACCAGGCAACCAAACAGCAAGAGTCAATTTGCGGCTTCTGTTTTTAATAGTCTCTAAGGCTCAATGACTTTCTCCCCTCAGGATTGCCCCATATATGTTTTTGTCTGTGTATTACTGAAGAGAAGAGGGGGTGAGGCCGGGAGGATAATTTGTCCTGGTTTTGTGGCCTGAGCGCACAGTGTATGTGTGGCATGGCGGGGGCAGCAGGATGAGCACTTTCCTGGCCATGGCCTTCCTGACTCTGGGAGCTCTTAGTTCAGCTTCCAACAGTCAAATCCCTACTCTCCACAAGACCAGTACTCACTGGAACTTGTTCTTTTCTAGTCCTTGGAGAAGTATTCTTTTACGGTCACTATTCTAAACTACTCTCAAAAAGAAGCAGAAGCCCTTGCTGACACTGCCAGGGAACCCACTACCTCCTGTGCGGGGTTGGGGGTGACAGGCCCCTGACCAAATCAACAGCAACTCTCCCCATGGGTGTGGGTGCCTGGGTTCACCCCTACTGCCTGTTGAAAAGGGGATCCGGGCCTGAGCCAGGCCTTCCTGAGCAGACACAGATGCCTCAGGAGGGATGCTGGCACAAAAGGGGTTATTTGAAAGACAGTGTGAAAGGGAGCAAGGCTATTGGCTGGGAGCTGGTTCCGTGCCACAGCCTCTGCTGACTGCAGTTTCCACGTGTCCTCTCCTTTCCTTTCTCCGTTTCTCACTTTCCAAAGCTTTCTATTCACTCCACAAAGAAAAGCAATCCCCAGGCAAGGTTGTTTACAGTATTTTATGAAAGTTTGAAGGGGAGGGGAAAAGCGAAAGAAAAGGGCTGGATTGGGGGGCAAAGGGGAGGGGGCCTGCTGCAGAGGAGAGGGGAAGAGAGAGGGAGTGAGAGAAAGAGAAGGCAGGCATGCATAGAGTCCCGGGCGAGCGGTGCCAAGCCGTGAAGAAAGGGTTGCTTGGGGATGGGGAGGGAGGATGCCAGAGCCGCAGAGAAAAGGAGCAAAGAGCCGAACAGGCGAAATGGGTGAAATTGAAGTGCAAATGGACTCGGGCACTCCTGGCAAAGACTGCTGCAGAGAAAACACAAAAGGGATGCCGGGGGAAGGCACAGGTTCTGAGGAGCTGGGCAGTTAAAAGAGAGCCGCTGAGGTGGTCTAAGAAATCGGCAGATAGTAAATAAATGCCGGGGGGTGTTAATGTTGGGGGGGTGCACAAAGGTTTCTGAGACAGAGTGAAATAAAGTGAAATTAAAAACAGGACACACACACACACACACACACACACACACACACACACACACACACAGCCAGACCCCAGGAGAGACAGAGAGTCACACAGAGAAAGACAGAAAAGGCTTTGGGAGGGAGGGGGTGAGAGAGAAGGTCTCTAGCCGAGTGGGGAGACTTGGCAGGTGGACAGGAGCAGCCGGCCAGGCCGTAACCACGCTTGCTGTGTCTAGGCTATTGTTGTCTCCGTGGGGGCAGGGGGAGTTGTTTGTTTGTTTTGTTGTTTGGCCTCTTTGTCTCTTTTGTTCCAAGCAGTTAGTTTGCTTCTTTCCCAGACACTGGGCTGATAGAAAAACCTTTATGGATTTTTCTTAAAGAGACAGGATCAGCAAGTGCACCCATATTACTCATTTCTCAGTTCCAATTAGTTCCTACCCAAATGACTTTTAGTTTTCTTTCCTTTTCTCCCCCCCCTTTTTTTTTTATCCAATTTTCAATGGAGAGTCAGTGTTTGTGCTGTTCTGTAGCTGATTAACAGGAATAAACTCGTCCATTTCTTAGTACCCATTAAGCCTCCCCCTCCCTGGTTGCCAAGACTTAAGGGGGAAGGAAGAGAAGACGAAAATGGGAGAGCCCTCTACACAAGCACAGCATGAAAACGGCAAACACAGACACCCCTTGCTTGCTCTTCCTCTGAATCTAGACCTGAGGATCAGAAGTACAAATGTGAAGCCCTCATTGAACAGAGCGGGGCTTGGAAGGGAGAGCTTGGTGGGTTCCTCCTCCATCCAGCTCCCTCTTCCCAGGCTCCTAGATGTCAAGCCGACCTCTGAGGGTTCGGAAGTCTGCCTTGAGACCCTCTCTGGCTGCACTCACCATCAACACACAGGCAGAGGCGACCTGTTAAAAGGCAAGGTGCTGAACTTCATGGAGAGCTATCTTTAATAGAGACGTAGAAGAAACAGACATCCCTCATGTCTGACTTTCTGCTAGGAAGAACTCCAGCCTCCTGTCCTGCCTGGCAATAATTCAATTAGGTTCAGGTGTAAAGGAGATAGTTTCCAAAAGAGATTTAAAAAAAAAAAAAAAAACCCTCCCAGCCTGTGCCCCTCCCCATTCCTGTTGCCTCCATCTTCCAATCCAGTCCTTCCTTGAGAAGCCCAGCCAGCCAGCTTTTCCTAAGTACTATTTTAACATCTATGGCAGATGCTACTTACCTGCCTTAACATCTCCCTGAGAAATCTGAAGTTCTGGAGACTCAACATAAATGCGGCCAAGTGTCCAAAGCTTTAGCAGGGGCTGAGAGGGAGAAGGGGCTGGACTTGCTCTCCTCTGTGAGTGAGATGCTTTATAGTCGCAGCAGATACAAACCAGAGTGGAGCTTCTGCCCTAGAAATACTGGCTTATGCCATGGTGGGTGGATCGGGGCAGGCAGCAGAGGATGGTTCTTTGGGGTTAGGTGCTCCCCTCCAACCTATCTCCAAAGAATTAGGGACTAGAAAGACCATTCTGTGGAAACTTCAAAGTTGAGGGTAGCACAGGTACCTCAATTTTTCTCTTCTCATGCCCTCCCCAGGAAAGGCTTATTTCAAAGCCAGAGCAGGAGTCCCTTGTTTTGCGTTGAGGGTCTAGAAACCTACTTTTTTTTTTTTTTTTCTTTCAGGTAACCCTCAAGGAAGCTTTCTCTAACAGGGTTTTTGCTCCAACACTGGCCAGTCCATCAGGGCCTAGCTTGGGCTTGGTGATGGAGGTCTTGTGGGCTTGTGGAGGGGGTGGGAGCTTGGTTCCTGGCAGTCAGGGTTTGGGTCAGGTTTGTGCGAAGTGCCTAGTAGGGAACCCAGCTGGAGACTCTGAGCTCCTGACTTAGCTGCTTGACAGGTGTAGTAGAGAGAGACCCTGCAAATGGAGGTGGGAATAAGATCGGGGGATGCTCCTGCCAGTGCATATAGCTTCAAATTCAGTATTGCACGGTTGCCACCTAACCCTGAGCAAAAAGACAAAACTAATTCTGATCCCACAGACAGACATTGGTTCATCCAGGAACCCTCTTGCCCTTAGGATGTGATTCTGGCCAGGTGTCCCTTGCCATGGGGGAGAATCAAGGCGAAGTGGGGGGCCATGATGAAGTTCCCTTTCACACCTCAAGTGGTGGTGTTTAGAAAAGCTCAGACCCAGGATTTCATTCTGTTCCCCACAGGCTTCCCAGAAGCGCAGGAGGATCTAGTTTCTCTGGAACTTTCCTCTGGGTTTCCTGGCTTGGAAGTTGAAGCCTCGGGCTAGTAAATTTGGACCCCCCAAATCTCAAACTTCACTAATCCTAGGCAAAATAACAGATTAAGCCACAAATCAAGCAAGTTGAGGTCCTGTCTGTGTTAGAAGTCTCCTATTTAGGTTCAGCGCACTGAGTTGGGCAACCCCAAGGGAGTGAACTTGGTCACCTCCAGTTCAGCCTGTGTGCCAAGAGCTCAGGACAGTCATAGAACAGGGTGTCCTCTCCAGTGTTTCCTACTTCTGTCTCCTAAATAGCCAACCATATCTGCCTTACGTACAGCTATGGGGTGTGTGAGGGAGACAGGGGCACCGCAGGACGCCAGAACTAGACCATGGGAAATAGGGAGCCCCTGGGCCGCCATGGAGGGACAACCCACCCTCCCGGAAAACGGGAGAGCAGTGCTCCAGGCTCCGGGAGGGTGGAACCTTTAACAAAATTAAAGCAAGGCAAAATAAATTTGAAACCCAAACTGAGAGTCCCCGCCGCTGCCGAAAGCAAGATGGGGGAGGAGAGGGCAGAACGGCAGAGGCCCTCACAGAGGAGGGATGCGAGAAGAACTCCGTGGCCAGCACAGTTGGTGTCCTTGGGACTTCTGCTCTCCCCCGCCGCCGGCAGGCAAGGTTTGCACTGGGGTAGCTGGTGGGCGGAGAGGAGACTAGGTGATCACAGGAGCAGTGGGTGGCTACTTTTCTCTCCTTGCCACAGCCTTCTGGGGGCAAACTTTGAGGTGTCCAAGCACCAGAAAACTGATCTTTGAAAGTTTGGGTAGCTCGGCCAGTGACAGAAGCTTGGAACTAGCCAGCCGTGCACCTTGGTGGGCTGGGGAGCAGGGAGGAAGGGAGGGAGACTCTTTGGGACACCGGAGAAGGGACCAGGTCCTGATGTTAAAAATTAAGGAGTCCAGGGTCACTCTTGGGAGAGTTAGGGGGGCTGGTGACAGTGGAGAGTCCGGGAGGTTCCTCGGGAGAGAGATAGGACAAGCCCAGGGGTACCGGGCTTAGATGGCAGCGGAAGGCACTGCCAGGCAAGGGCTCAGAGAAGGAACTGGGAAATCTTGTCTGCCAAGGCAGTGTTAGATCCTCCCGCCTAGGGGCCGAGTCTCCCATCTCCCCCGCCCTGTGAAAGTGATGCGCGCCAGTCATCTTTGGGCCACAACTAACGGTTTCACGACTTTGCGTTGAGTCAACGCGCTCCACGTGCACCTATGGCTCCAGGCAAAGGATTCCGGGTAGCAATCTCTTGGGGCAAGAGGACCATTCTGGCCCCAGACTGTGCAGCTCTGCCGGGCAGAAGTGGGACACCAACTTCTGCCTGATCTGTGCTCCTGAAAGGAATCGCAGCGCGCTGGTTCCACACCACAAGCCTGGCTTGTAGCTTTCCCTTACCACGCACCACCCGAGTGCAGAATTCAATTCTTAGGCTGAAAGAACAGCACACCCCTCCTTGTCCAGGGCTAGGGCATTTTAAGGAGGGATCTTCCCATATCTCTAAAGCCAAGTAGGGTTCTTTAGGAACTTTGGCGATAGTAGTGTGTGTGTGTGTGTGTGTGTGTGTGTGTGTGTGTGTGTGTGTGGTAAATAACCAAATCGCCTGTCGGCTTACAGCTGGAAGCCAGTTACTTAGGCTTGCTGAGCCTCCTTTCTAACGGATCAGCTCTAGCTGTTTGAGGGATAAGTTGACGAATGAAGAAAAAAACATGACTATCTCAAGTGACTCGCACATCCCGATTTTCGTTGCACAAATAAAAGTCTGTGTCTTGGGCCCAGTTGCAAGCCTGCCCACGCGGGCCAGGCTTTGATATTTAAACCAGGCCGGGTGAAACTACAGGTTGGGGCACTCTGCAACTTAGGCGTCCTATCCTCCTCTCCCTAAGCAGTCTGGGGAAGAGGTTTGGCTGCTCAAAGGGTGGCCAGAGACGGGACACTGGCGGAAGCGGAGCAAGCGGTGGTGGCAGCTGAGCCTGGGGATGCCTGGGGAGCTGCACCGGCTCATCAGTCTCGTTCTCCAGAAACTAAAAACAGTCTCAAGCCGCTGCACGCCGCCGAACGTCGGCACGATTCTCTAAGTTCGGAAACCACGAAACAGTGTGGTGGATTCGCCCGACCAGAGCGTGTCGTTCTCTCAAAAACAAAGAGCTGGGGGCAGCTTGCTAGACTCCTGCCCCCACTGTGCGCTCCAAGCAGCGCGTTTCTCCCCATGCGGAAATTCGCTCAACTTCTCCAAGTACGAGCTGGAGCAGGCGGTGGAAGCCAGCCGTTCACAAGAGCTGCTCCGAGCTCCCACTTTGCTGGAAGGACGTCACTGCTCCAGCGCCTTCTTAACTCAGCCGCAGAAGAACGCTCAGCTAAAAAGGACACAGTGAGCCTGTGGAGAACATTTTTAGAGGCTGGGGGGCTGGAAGGCTTGTGTATCCCACAAACTTGTGGGGAAGACCGTTGGGGCTGAAGTTTCACTCGGAAAGGGCAGTCCCGCTCTGGTGCACGATCCCCAGGCTTCGGGCAGCCAACCGGGTGTGACACTGCTAGAGGTGTCTCTGATGTGGGTTCCTGTTTTTTGACAGCGAATCCCACTGAGTTTGGAGAGCATCGATATTTGGAAGAGCGCCATCGGGGGTCTTGAAACATCAGAGGAGATAGAGCAACTTTCCGTGGGGCTGGGGAACTGCCGCATTTAGTTTACTAAGGCCATGCGTCCCTATCCCTCATAGCCACCTACTATTCGGCTCCAAACGAAATAGGAACAGATATTAGGAAACTGGGGGGAAGGAAGCGGGTAAACCTCAAGTTGTTGAGGACACTCCTTTTAATAGTGGAGCTACGCGGAACGGAGAGACATTAGACTTCATCACACAGGAATGGTGGAGGAGGCTGTGACTGGAAACTAAAAGATGTCTCAGGTCTCTTTGCGCACCCTGAGTTCTCACCCGTACTTAATCATCCTAGCAATATTCGCCTGATCAGCCCGCACGTCTCCGGTCCTTCCTGACATTTCTCTTCCCTGTTTACCTCCTTTCTGCTTCTGGTCACCCCCAGGTTTGGGCTGCCCTGGACCTCTCCGCGTTTGCGTTTGCTAAGACTCGTACGAACTTGCCGGTGCACATCAGGGTAGGCTCTCCCCAGGCAGGTCTCGGGCTGGCTAGAGACCCTCTCCAGCCGAGAAGCCCCGCAGAATTTTCGGCGTTCAGCTCCGGAGCCCCTGCTTTATTTTAGTTCAATTATGGAGGGGGGGACACAGACCCAAGGATAATAAACAATGCTGCTTACTAGAGATACAAACTGGGTACAGAAAAAAAAAGCACAGAAAAGCAAGCGTTTTAACAAGTGGTCAGACTTTCAGGGATGCCTTTGAAAGTGACTTGTAAAGCACAATCGTTGGCGTTTCTCTAAAAATACAGAATTACACAGACGTGCTAGTTGGAGCGGCATTTTTATTTTTTTGTTGCCTCTGGAGACCAGCCGGAGCTGTTGCTACCTGCCCACCCCTTAATGCAAATCGCCTCCCCATCTCAAGGCCTCCTTTAAAAAGGAGGGTCTTCCAGGTATCGGTAAACTGTGCTACCGTTATTCCAGATGCCTGGAGAGTTGCAGGCACTACTGACAGCATGGACTTCAGGAGTTGTAATTTTAACAGGCGCTGCCACATAATTTAAAGACACAAATTTACACACACACACACACACACACACACACACACACACACACACACGAAGCTTTTGGGTGCTGACTGCAAGTGGGGACTAAGGATTCCTGCTGGGTGCTGGTGAAACTGATTTCTGTTCTGCCCGATGGCCTTGGGAAAGGGCTTCCCATCTGCTCTGAATGCCCCCCTCACAATGTCAGAAAATCTGCCTACAAATATTGGCACCGAGATGCTATGACAGGCAGGCGGTGCTGCTTTAAATAGGAAGGCAACTGCGAGGCGAAAAGAAAGTCACAACCTTCCTAACGGCCAGACTACCTGCCTCTCGTCCCCCAAGCCCAAAGGCAGACAAAGGGGACAGACAGAAAATCTCCTCTTCTGAGCAGGGTGGGGAACGTATGGGCAGGATTCAGAGAGACACTGTGTGTGTGTGTATATGCAGATGGGTCCCCGAGGACCAGTTGTTAAGGGTGGGAAGCAGGGTGGGCGGCTGAACCCTCACCTCCTAAGCTTCACCTATCCTCTCTGCTCTTGTTCAGATAAAGGCAACCAGGGAAGAAATTCGACAGACGTTTAGCTCAACTCTTGTGGGCAGTATGTTCTTTCTGTTTTCGTCCAAAGCTTGGGGGGCGGGGGGGGGGGGGCGAGGGTGTCTGATTAGGGAAGGTCTGGGCTCAGCTCTGGACCCTGAGACAGAATTCACCCTAGGGAATCTGAGGTGCCGGTTGTCACTTGGCCATGAATGTCCTAACCTTCAGTTACGTCCCTTCTGTCCCACCAAGGGCATTCCTCTCCTCCGGAGATGACTGTGGTGACAAGTGTACTAGAGTAACAGCTGAAGCCTTTTTCCGCCTCCCCCCAGAGCTGATGACCTTACACAGTACTCACACATCATTTGTTTCCTAACTTTCCGGACTTGTCTTGGGGCCTGCTCACCTGTCTCTGGATGACCCTCTCTCAGCACAGCCTACATGGCAGTTTCTCCCTGGAAGCATCTCCCTGTCTGCTAAGCCTGAGCTTGAGAGCCTCCTCCTGCAGAGCGGGACTAAATCGGAGACAGCATCTCAGGCAGTTTTGGGTGCTGTGCAGGTTGTCTCAACTTTCCCACAGCTTTCCAGATCAACTGGTCTCTGACTTGTCGTTTTTGAAGAAACTGAGGCGCAGAGAAAGGATTTGACATAAGGATGTGGAAGGAGCTGAGAGCAGGGTCTGCAGCGGCCTCTGGATGCCTTGAGTTTGGAGTCCATTTGCTCAGTTTGAAGGAGGTACAATAGCTAACAATGAACTACTGTTCAGTGAGTATCAACTGTGTGCCAGGGCACGTGCCATCCAGACACATTGCCTAAGTCATCTTCCCAGAAACCCCCAACAAAATGTAAAAGCTATGAAGGGAAGACAGGCATAAATCAAAATTCCTCCAATAATATAAAATAACATAAACTGAAAGTAAAAGCCTCCAACTCCACTCTCTCTCCCAAAATAACGTTTATAGTTTTCATTTCAGTGGTTGGCTGTGTAACTGGGAGATGTTATCATCATTTTATGAGGGAAGAAAGGCAGACTCTCAAACTAACACAACATGGCTACCTGTCTCCAGGCTCAGCTCTTCCCGCTGCTCTATATGAATTAGTAAGAAGTGGGAGAAAGAAGTGGGCGATGCTGTTGATAGAAAAAAGGTCTATGAGATGAGAGTTAATACCAACTTTTCTTTTTTCCTTTTTTTTCCTTCTGCCCTACTCAGGAGCCAAAAATTGCTATGTGTTTTCAGAAACTGAGACCATTTAATAATTACTTGTAATGGTTGTATTCTTCCTAGACCTTGGTGTAACTGTACAAACTGTCCTCTTCCAAGCCTCATGACAGAGACCCCAAGACTGCCTCCACCCTGTGGTAGGCCAGGACTGGGGCATGCCTATTAAGTTTTGGATTCCCCTGACTATCCCTTAGAGTTGTTGGGAAACTACAATGAGAGTCAAGAAAAGGACTATGTACATTTAAATTATTTCTCTATAAACATAATTGCTGCTTTTCAAAGATGTCTTTAGGACCCTGTGTGCAGTTAGAACAATGGAGAATCAGGGATTGTTTTTTTTCCCCTTGAGATGGTGGGGGATGTCTTTCCCCTGGAACTGGCTATGTGGAACAGCCCGGCCTCAAATACATGGAGATCTGTCTGCCTCTGTCTCCTGAGTGCTGGGGTTAAAGGTGTATGCCACCACACCCAGCAAATCTAGGGACTTTGCAAAAGACAGTGCTTTTGGAGGTTGACGGTTACAAAGAGAAAGGAGATGCTCGTTTCTCTGTGGGAATGGGAGCACTGGATCTGTGATATGGGTAAGACTTAGCATGTGTGGGGTAGATTTCTTTCTACTGCTGAAGACAAGTTGGTTAGGACTTAGAGATGCAGGCACACTGTTCAGAGTGGTTGGCTAAGAGGAGCAGAGGTGTGGCCTAAAAGATGTTTAAAATATGTCCCTTCAGTAAGTATCCACTACCAAAGGCTGTTCATAGATGGTTGGGGGAAACATACCTGCAAGATGTTAGCAGCTTTTCAGAAAAAAATTATGTATTACATTTTTCTGTGGGTGTGAGAGAGAGAGTGTGTGTGTGGAAAGGATGGATATATGCCAGTTCTCACATCATGCTCATTTTGTCTCCATTTAAAAAAGCTTAACTTTGTTTTCAAATTTTCTTTAATTTGGGGGCCTGATGAGAAGAAATGATAGGTCACTGGTAGGGTCTCCTAGACTTAGCAGAGGAACTGTCATGGGAAGGGGCTGTTGGCCCTTCCTGCTAAATCTTGCCTATGGGGAGAATCTGAGGGCCTCTAGGAAGGAAGGAGAATATGTGAAGGAGCCTGGGGAGTTGGCTGGTTCCAAGAAGAAACTGTGGAAATAGGGGGGGAAAGTAAAAATAAAAACCAACTTTCTTGAAGGCCCAGCCATGCTTCAGAGGCTGTGTTCAATTCTAGTCAGGACAAAGGATACTGCGCCCCCTGGTGTTAGACTCACACAGGATTCCAGAGAGCTGTGTGGAGACCAGCTCCTAGAGCTGCCTAAATCAACCTCAGGAAAGTTTCTCCCCTTTGCTAAGCTAGTTGGAGTAGAACTGGCCTTTCTTTCTCAATTCGGGAGACTAAGTAGAGACTCTGCTGTAGAGGGGGCGGGGTGTGTGCGCACTACTTTGTTTTATTTGGTTTTCTTTCCATTCCATACAGTTTAGGCTGACAGGACAAAGCCTGCTTAAAAGCAATCCCTTCAGGTGGGGAGAACACCGGTCTGAAAACAACAACAACAACAACTGCATTGTGGGTGATGTTCTGGTCTAGGGAGAGCGATCTGAAACTTCAGAACCTCCTGTTCCTTGTCTCAAAAGCAAATAGTTTTGAGTAAGATGTCTTAAGGCTCCTTTAAGTTACAGTGCTGAATAAGCAGTACACTGAACCATCTTTTCTCAGAGCCCTGCAAATGTGATTTGTTAATGTCAGTGCAGGTGCAGGCGTGTTCCAGCATCCAAAGTTTCCTGATTCTGAGCAAAGATTTTTTTAAAAGCACAAAACGTATCTCTTGTCAGCACAGACGCCCCTCACCCTCCAGTCTCATGGAAAGCTCAGCTAGAAAGCCGGAGAGTGAGCACGACTCAGTCGCTGCTATTTCTTTTAAAAATAAAGTACTAAATGTTGTGCTGGAAGTTCTGCTCAGTGTCGAGTGTGGTAGGTGTGAATACATGCTGTAATTGTTCCAGGCACTAGACCAAAACGTCCCCAGAATTAGCAGAGTTTTTAGCTATAATCTGGCTAACATTTTTCTGCAAATAGGTATGAAGACCAGGCTGAATTTCCATTGAAATTTACAGCCGTTCCTCATCTAGTCAGGTGATCAGCTCTGAGGAAGAATTATGGCGCCATGGAGAGATTTCCACTCCTCAAACCAGTATGTCCTGTCTCTAACACGAGAAGTCGGTTATGCCTCACGGCAGCTCCTTCCTTCTGCACCGCCTTCAACTGTTATCTCCGTGTAATGGGCACAGCTTATTATTATCACTATTTATTAGGCATCTCATGTTTGCCCCTGTGAAGGTCATTCGAGCAGCAACCTTAGTTCTATAGCCATGACTGAAGTATGAGCTGTTGTCCCAGATGAGAGTGTCACGGGTCCATATACTGTCTGGAAGAGCGGGTCTCTCTGTGAGAGAAGAAAGCCAGGAGGAAGAACAGCACCCAGATGAGATGGCCTGTGGTAACCCTACCTCAGGAAGGGGAAGACCCCGGGTGAGAAGGGTATACCAGATGGCTAGTTCAGTGACTCGGAGCACTGTGTCCCTGTTTAAAGGAAATAACCACGTTATGGGGTAAACTGCATACTTCCAAAATTCATGTTACAACCCAAATCCCCAGAGCCTCAGAATGTGGCTGTATTTGGAATAGGTTTGTTTGTTTATTGATTTATCTATTTATTTATTGTGTATATGCATTTATGGAGGTCAGAGGACAACTTCCAGGGGTTGGCTTTCCAGGGTTTGGGTTCTGAGGATCAAATTCAGATCAATCTTGGTAGCAAGCACCTTTACCTGCTGAGCCATCTCACCAGCCCCAGGAGATGGGTTCTTTAGAGACATAATTATGCTTCAGTGAGATAAGCCTTAAGCTAAGGCGACTGATGGGGTCCTGATAAGATGTTGACACAGACATGACCACAGGAAGGTACAAGGACAAGGAGACAAGATGCCAGACAAGGAAACATCCTCAGAAGAAATCAACCCTGCTGATCGTTGGTCTCAGATCTGAGACTCAAACTCTGAGGTGATAGATTCTCTTTGCTGAAGCCACTGGATTTTGTGGCATTTGACTATGGCAGTTCCATCAAACTAACGTAAGCTACTGTTCGGCATCAGCCAATTATGTGCAGCCATTTGGAGATGCAGATTCTGTGTCAACAGATTTTCCAGTGTGAGAGTCTTTTATTTTTAAATTTTGGCAGGATGACTGGCCTTTACGGGTGTGCAACATGAACAATCACAACGATCCGTTACTTAGAAATGGCTCATGTTTGTCTCGATGTTCTGCTTTCTCCATCTCCAAATTCTTAATTTCCAACAGAGGTCCTGCCTTTTCATCTTTGACTAGGCTTCCAGACATCATGGAACTAGTGTAGTTGACAAATAATATGAATTTTAAGTAATGTGTGTTAAAATTATGGGAGCCCCCACCCACTCCCCAAAAGAACACATTCTGGGCACTAGAGGAACCCTGGGACACTGCATTGAATTTTTTTTGTTGCTAACTGAACTAAGATTTCCATCCCTGATCTTCACCAGGAAAGGATTTATAGAACTCAGAAGTTTGCCAGGGATGAAAGGAAAGTCACAAACATCTCCAGGTACAATTCTCTGAGATGAACTAATGTGGCCCTGACCATTTTTCCCCTTAGAGTTAAGCCCTAAGAACCCTACAACACAAGTATCTTTTTTTAAATTAAATTGTTTTTTAACTCTATGTGGGTATGCATATGCACATGTGTACAGACCAGAGGCTAGGCATCTTAATTTCTCGTCATCTTATTTTTTTGAGACAGTGTCTCTCACTAACAGAGAACTCACCAGTGGTCTACACTGGCTGCCCAAAGAACTCTGGAGATCTTCCTCTCTCCACCCTTCCGCCAGCACTGAGATTACATACACATCAGCACAGAAGACTTTCATATGGGTACTGGGGATTTGAAATCAGATCCACATGCTTGTGTGGCAGGTACTGTATCAACTGAATGGTTTTCCCAGACCCTCAGTAGAGACTTTGGGTATTAGGAGTGGAACATTATGGTTTAAAAGTGCTATGTTTGTGTGTCAAGTTGGCAAAGGGTTAAGTGTGATGGTTAAAGGTTAAAGATAGTTTTAATTGTCAATTTGACATAACCCATAATCACAAGGCGAGAGTCTCAATAAGGGATTGTCTGCACTGGGTTGGACTGAATACATGTCTGTAGGAGATTGTCTTAATTAAGCTTATTGTGGGAAGACCCAGCCCACTGTGGGTCCAACCACTGAGGTTCTGAACTGTTATGAGTGGAGAAACCCAGCTGAGCATCAGCAAGCCAGTGAAAAAGTATGCATTCACTCCTTCTGCTCTTGACTGTGGATTTGATGTGACCAGCTGTCTCAAGTTCCTGCCTTGACTTTCCCGCAATGATTGACAGTAACCTTGAATTGCAGGCTGCATAAACCCCTTTCCTCATATGTTAGGGTGTTTTTATCACAGCATCAGAAATAAAACCATGACAAAAACTCTCCTCTCTCTATGCTGAGCTGTTCTGGGGATCTTCATTTGGTTCCCAGTTGGGATGCCTTTGGAGGTTTGAGCTGGAGGACAAAGTAAACCTGGGGCTACCCATGCACAGGACCATGCAGCCTAAGCCACGTACTGTAGATGAATTGTAAGATATCTTTCCATTTCCTGGAGCATGTCCTAGCAAGGGGTTATAATTTGGAAGAAAAAGTTTACAGCCCAGAGAAGGAAATGTCATCATCAGTGAGTCGAGTCAGGGCGCTGCCCTGCTTCTCTGGATATACATTGATTTATAAAGCACACTGACAATAATACAGTGGAATGTTTAGTCTGGAGGTCCGCTTTGCTAGTTCTATTTCTGCCCAGCACTAACTGGAGAGTGTAAATTTTAAAAGGAGTTATTTCTTATGCAAGTTTTATGCATATTCCCTCCAGGGAGTAAGTGAAAGACTGTTTGAGACACTCAGCATTTCTTGGAAGCAGGTTACTATAAATTAATATAGAGCCCTCTTTTTTATTGCAGGCCCACAGGACACACAGGATGATACTTCCACGTCTCATGCCAGGGACAGAGTGAGGCTCTCACGGGCCTGTGTCCGAGTGGCTGCTCCCCCACCTCTTCCCTATAAAGTTCATGAAGTCTCTAACTCTGATTCAGTTTTCATTCTTCACTGCAGTGTGTGTTCACAGAGCCCTTGGAAGAAGACTGTGATTGCTAAAAGTTGTGAGCCTGTGCCGGGCAAGGCCTGTACTTGGTGCAGCAAAGGAAATTCCATCACACCTGCTCCTCAGTCTAGGATCTCAAGTTAGCCAGCTCCCACCTTGCCCCAAGAGACAGCCTCTCCTCTCCTATTACCAAGAAACAGAATTTCAGGAAAGGGATGATCCCATATTTAAGAGGCTTGAAATTGTATGCATGACATTTCTGAGTTAAGTTCTAAAATACAGTCCCCTTAATCATAGGAAAAATAAGAAATGTAGTTAAAACTTATTTTAAAAACATTGCACTAGGAGAAATGAAAAATTATGTTGACATAAAACATGTACAAAACTATTCACAGCATCAGTGGGGCTGGGATATAGCTCAGTCATGGAGGGCTTGCAGAGCAATGTGCATGGTCCAAGGTTCAATCCCCCAGCCCTGGGATAGAAAAGTAGGAGGGGAGGAGGTATTCACAGCAGCATTTCCAATATCTACAGAAAAGAGAAACAATTCAAACACCTACAAATGAAAGGGTAAATATAAAATGGTATAGCTATATGATGGGATACTAGTCAGCAGTAGAAAAGTATGAAATGATAGAGATGACAGTATGGATGACTTTTTTAACATCTTCCTAAGTAACAGAAGCCAATCACAAGAGAAGGCACCCACCCCATATTTCTGGAGTATATAGGCATACCTATACAGAGAGAAAGCAGAACAGTGGTTGGCTAGGATTTGGAGAGAGGGCCTGGACTTGGGGAGACAGCAGAGAGGTGCAGCATTTCTCTGGATGGAGATGAAAATATTCTTGAATTAACTGAAGTGATGGTTGGGCCACTTGATAACTACATTTTAAAACCACTGAATTTTACTTGCAAGTGGGGGAATTGCATGGTATGTTGATTATATCTCAATAAAGCCTTTAATATATTTTATTAAAATAATATAATAATATAAAAGATACTTTAAGACCTGGACTGTCTTTCTTCCTTTGAATCTAGTTGCCTTATGGTTAATGTTGAGACATAACTGTTCCTTTTTGTTCTTCCCCAAGATCACACATTAATCTCAATATTACAATATGAACGTTCCAAATTTAAAGTCCCACGGTCTTCAAAACATCAGTCTCTTTAATACAGTGAGTCTCTTTAAAAATCCAAATTCTTTTAAAATTCAAAGTCTCTCGACTGTGGGCTCCTGTCAAACCTGTAAATCTAATAGTTTCTCATTTCAGGAGGGAAGAACCAGGGCACAGTAACAAACTGAACAAAGCAAAACTAAACTCCAACAGTGTAAATAACATAACGACCAAGTGTCTGGGATTCACTCACGGTCTTCTGGGCTCCTCCAAAGGGTTTGGGTCACTTCTCCAGTTCTGCCCTCTGAGGCACACACAGCTTCTCTTCTAGGCTCTGCCAGCTGCATTCCTCAACTGCTGCTGCTGTTCTTGGTGGTTATCACGTGGTACTGGCAGTCTGCTGCTGCAACTGGACTGCACTTTCACAAGGCCTCTCTTGGGCTCTCTTCATGGTGCCAAACCTCAATTTTCTTCCATAACCCCTTCAATTCTGGGGTTTCAACTGCTACTGAGGCTGCACCTTCACCCATGGCCTATCCTGGTCTCTCACAGTGCCAAGCCTCAGCTGCTCTCCATGACCCCTTCATGACTTCAAAACCAGTACCACCTGGGTGACTCGTAGACTACCAAGTTTGACTGCTAGTGTAAGGAACAACCATGGCTGCCTCTGGAACAGCTTCTGTATGCAGACTCTGAGGAAACACGTCCCAGAAGATTTCACCTCGATGATGCTGGTCTCTTCTTAATCACCACTAATTTATTAGCACCAGTTTCTATTGTCCCAGTAAAACAACAGTTTTACTTCATTGGTTTTGATCTTTTGTTTAATCACAGCCTATTACTCAGCCCCAGCTAATCAGAACCACAAACTCTTAACTCAAAAATGCTCAGTAGAGTCTTTGCTTTCCTCTGAAACTTCACAATCCAGGCCTCCATCATCTGTACTGTTTTCAGCATTCTTATCTTCCAATCTCCTGTACAACAGCTCACTGAGCTCTCAACACTCAATGGCTCTTCTAGCCCGAAGTTCCCAAATTCATCCACAATCCTCCTCAAAACAACATGGTCAGGCCTGTCACAGCAATACCTCACTATTTTGATACCAATTTGCTTAGTTAGGGTTTCTATGGTTGTGATGAAACACCATGACCAAAAGCAAGTTGGGGAGGAAAGGGTTCATCTGTCTTATACTTCCACACTATGGTGCATCACTGAAGGAAGTCAGAAGAGGAACTCAAGCAGAGCTGGACCCTGGAGGCAGGAGCTGATGCAGAGATCATGGAGAGGTGCTGCTCACTGGCTTGTTCCTCATGGCTTGCTCAGCCTGCTTTCTTATAGATCCCAGGACCACCAGCCCAGGGATGACCACACCCACAATGGGCTAGGCCTTCCCCCATCAATCACCAAACTAAGAAAATGCCCTACAGCCTTATCTTATGGAGGCATTTTCTCAGTTGAGGTTCTCTCCTTTCAGAAAACTCTAGTTTGTGTCAAGTCGTCATAAAACTAGCCAGGACAGGGCCCGAGTTCAGTCCTTAGCACCCCTGTTGGATGGCTCACAACCACCTGTAACTCCAGCTCCAGATGATCCATGCCCTCTCCTGTCCTTTACAGGCACCAACACTTACATATTTGCACATACCCATACACAGGCATACACATATGCACATAATTAAATGTAAAATAAATATTTAAATGACATGCACATACTTAAATGATTCTGAAAGTGATTTATTGGGGTTCTCCTGTCCCCTTCTTTAGAGACTAACACTCCAACCTTACCTGAAAGAAGCGATGACCCCATTTTCAGTTTATATGCTGTGGTTATTGCTGACCATCTGCCCACCCTAGGCTTGCTGACTCAGGACTTCATCACTGGGCATATCCTGTCCAATGGGATGCTGACTGATGCCAGCTCACATTGACCCTTATGAATCAATCCGTAAACAGTCAGAGAACTCTTAAGCCATTTGTTACACTCAATTGCCATAGTAATTCAAAGGACAGGAACGTAAAATGAAATAAACTTAAAAGTCCTAAAAGGAGCAATTTTCATGCCTTCTTCCTTCTTTATCATTTCACTACATTTTATCACCACCTGGGGTCTTGAGGTTACTAGTATCTATTGGCTCTATGAGTGGAAAAACTGTATTGTGGCATGTTCCTGGCATCTGAGTTCCATGGTCAGTGGCTTCCCCTCAGTAGCCTGGAGTTCCTCATGAGGGGAGTACTGATAGAATAGACCTGTGCTATTGAGTAGGGCTCCCCTTTTCTGAGGAGGACATTGTTAAATATTTGCCAGCTCTAGTGGGTGGCCCCCTAAAGATAATTCTACATCCCATTTCCCAGAATGTGTGACTAGAGCCTCATTTGAAAAAAGTCTTTGTAGCTGTAACTGCATTAAGAATTTTGACGAGATATCCTGTATTCTAAGACAAGGAGCAGGCAGGGTGACACTCGCAGAGGAAGTGAGGGGGCAGCGGGACCACAGGGACTGAAGTTAGAATGAAGTTGCCATGAACCAATAAGTTCTCAGAGCCACCGTAAGCTGGTAAAGACAGGAACAGAATCTTCCCTGAAGTAGCTAGAGGCAGCATGGCTCCACAACCTCCATGATTCTGGACCCATGCTATCCAGAAATATGAAAGAATAAATTTCTGTTGTTCTAAGTTGCTCAGATTTGGCAATTAAAAAAACAAAACAAAACAAAACAAAAACAAATACATGAGAATGCCACTGTAGTCTTGTCCTGTGGCTTAGGGCTGAGCACATGGCACAGTGCTGCTGATCGGAAGTCAGCTTCCCTTGGGAAGCAAACGCTCCTGCGGGGGAGGGGGGGTTGCTAGGTGCTTTCACCTGCCACCATAGTGCCCAAGACAAACCAGTGCAGAAATGGGAAGTTGAGGCTCAGTGGGAAGGCCCTGCCAGTGTTGGTAAGAACATGTATTAAACAATTGAGTTCATTTCTTTTTAAATCAAATTCCTAAACAACAATGCATTAATTTTTAGGGTACATTTAAGATGTTGATTCACACAGAACACTGGAAATATATAAGTTGCTATCTTTTTGTTGATGTGATAAGCAGTATTAATTTTTTATTATGGAGTCCATGATTTCTGGACAGTCCTAAATTCATGGAATTTAATTATTTTTTCTGAAGGAGAAGTAATTTAAAATGCATTTAAATACCCAGAATTCTTCATGAAATAACCTTTACAAATCATACAAAACTATTTGGGTATAAAGTGCAACTCAGAGACAGAGTGTGTGTGTGTGTGTGTGTGTGTGTGTGTGTGTGTGTGTGTGTGTGTGGTGATTTGAAAGAAAATGGCCTCCAAAGGGAGTGGCACTCTTAGGAGGTGTGGTCTTGTTGGAGGAAGTGTGTCACTGTGGGGGGCAGGCTTTGAGGTCTGCTATGCTCAAGCTATGCCCCAAAAGTGTGACAAACAATTCAGTTCCTGTTGCCTGTGGATCAAGTTCTAGAACTCTCAGCTCCTTTTCCAGCACCATGTCTGCCTGTATGCTGCCATGTCCTTCCGTGATAATAGATTAGACTAAACCTCTGAAACTGTAAGCCACCTCAATTAAATGTTTTCTTTGATAAGAGTTGCTGTGGTCATTGTGTTTCTTCACAGCAATACAAACCCTAACCAGACAGTGTGCTTAGTTTGTGAGAAATTCTGGGTTTGATCCCTGCAACACACATACACACACATACCTGGACATATACACAAATAAATAAAAGAAAGAGTTTTCAGAGGAGGATATTATATTATTTAGACATTTTACTGGCTAAAATATTACTTACCAAAAATAAATAAATAAAATATTCTTAGGAACAAGTAAGTGCCGGGCGGTGGTGGCACACGCCTTTAATCCCAGCACTCGGGAGGCAGAGCCAGGCGGATCTCTGTGAGTTCGAGGCTAGCCTGGTCTCCAAAGAGAGTTCCAGGAAAGGCACAAAACTACACAGAGAAACCCTGTCTTAAAAAACCCAAAAAAAAAAAAAAAGAACAAGTAAGCAAACCACATTCTGCAGAAGAAGAATTTTTCTAAGGCCATAAAACATACATTGATACAACAACAGTATTAATTCAGTTTTGCCCACCATGATGTTCCAGGAGATTAGGACTATTTATTATGAAGTTAAAGGAAATTGGTGGAAAATAGAAACTTAGCTTTAGAACTTCCCATCCCACGCTACTCCCTGTGTTTACACAGAGTCTCACTGTGTAGCCCTGGCTGGCCTGCATCTTGCTGGACCCTGCTGGCCTTGAGCTGGCAGAGATCCACCTGCCTTTGCCTCCCAAGTGCTGGAATTACAGGCGTGTACCACCGAGGCCCAAGATTCCTCATTAGATAGTCCCATTGTAGCCTAGAAAACTGCAAACACATCAGGTCTATCAAAGACAAAGGTAGACAGACTCAAGGTTTACAGAAAAGACGAGAACATAATTTTTTTGCCACTGACAAAAAACACTTTTAAGTGTTTCTCATTCCCAATAACTCTGGTTGAGAGCAACCCTGTAAGTTTGCTTTCTTCCCCTTAAAGCTAAAAAAAACCTCACCACCAAAGTTGAAATATAAGAAACTGGAAAAAATCAGTGATTTGTTCCTTGATGGTAACTTTACGGCAAAGATATACGTGTTTCTTTACACTAAATTGTTTTCTTCATGTGGAAACGGCTGATAGGAATCTAGGAATGGATATAATTAAGTACTGTGTGGCTCCTACTCCAAAATGCCCCTTTTCTTTTCTTTGAAGTCATGCAATTCAACATTTGCCCAGGAACTGAAGTCGAGGACCAGAGTCAGGCCCTAGAGACATTTCAAAGCTGCCCAGACAAAGGCTCGGAATGACTGCACAAGGGAACCGTCCTGCCTTGGATTCAAATCGAAATTGATGACCTAATATATCTTTTCCAGCACTGACGGCCATAGTTTTATGAGCATCAGGAACTGGGTGTCTGCCATTGTCAACAAACAGAGCTTCTCTCGAGCTTTTCCATGCACGACATGGAGCACCCCAAAGGCATGCTGCAGTCTCTCCGGGACTAGAGTGTGGCCTCCAGCTTTTGCCACATGTGGGATAAATCTCTGTTTTGAAGGGTGGACCTTCAAGGAAGGGAGTTGTGGCTGTTGCTCTCCATCTTATCTTTGTTACAGAACTCTGAGCCACAGCAGTGAGGTTTCCCTGAGACACCTACAGTGAAGATAATGAACCTTTGGTTAACTGCTCTTCCTTCTCAGGGCCCCTCCCAATGCCTGGGACCTGATTGTGTGTTTGGGACTTTGAATCCCCTTTATTGAGTTCTCTTAATTGTTTAAGCTATAGAGCCCCATGAATGGTGACCTCTTGGAGAAAACACACCACATTTATCTTGATGAAAGCATAAAGATTAAACACAGGGCTGGAGAGATGGGCCAGTGGTTAAGAGGGTTTGTTGCTCTTCCAAGACTTCAGTTCCTAGTACCCATATGGGGAGGTCCACAGTTGCCTGTGCTCCCAGCTCCAGGGGATCTAACTTCCTCTTCTGGTCTGGCTGACACCCCCACAGATGTGCTCTATGCACACAGGAACACACACATAAACATGATTAAATATAAATACCTCTGTCTTTTATGGACATGCCTTTACCTCCAGCACGTCCCCATCAGCCTAAGTCTCCTTAGTTTGTCTCTGGTTATTAGTTGTACTTTCTTAACAACAACATCAAGTCCCAAGCTAGCCAAAGTTCAAGTTTATCCGCATCAGCTCCCCACTTAAAGAGGATTTCCTTCTGGAGTAATAGTTGCTACAATGGCTCATAAACTTGGAACACTGGAAGAACTTCATGCATGTTCTTCCTTTTAGCTCTGTGGTCTCACTGTTCCAATGTCAGCTCAGTTTGCTTGCCAGCAAAGTCAATAGATTTGGACCAGGCTTCCAGACTTTGCAACACGGGCTCTCAGAGGACCAAGCTGTAGGAACGTTGGTTGTTATTTTGATTACAGAAGCGACGCTGTATATCTATGCATACATATAGACATGCACACACAAAAGTGACTTGAAACAAAAAATATGCAGCATACAAAATGGAAATCTATAATCCTACATAGCTAAGAAAAGCAGTTAGATTTTTTTCAAGGCACACATTAACATTTTATAAAAGAAAGAATTCTACTCTCAACAGCATGTCTTGGGATGTTTTCTCATGTCAATCTGTAGCAAATGCCTTTTTCACCTTTTAGCGGTTCCATTGTATGGCACAGTGTGGTCGAACTGTCTTTTCCTTAACCATTTAGTTTCCTGTGAGTGCATTTGGGTCGTTCCAGACTCCCTGTAACACATATTCTTGCAAGCATCACGTACCACTTGAGCACTTTTGAACAGCTGACAGCGTATTTCTCCACTATGAATTCCCAACAGGTGAATTATTATTAGGTCAAGGGTTTGAGCATTTCATTTTAATAGCTGTCATCAGATTGCCCATCAATAACTTTATACCTCTTTACACTCCTTGGGAAAAAAAGGTGAAAATGCTTTTTTCTTCTGTAGCCTACGTGACACTGAGGTCCAGTAGTCTGCGGGGTCTGGTGTGGGTCAGGGGAAAGAGCTTCAGCCCGTGGAGCTTCCTGTCACTGTTGTTGTTGTTTTGGGTGTTTGTTTGTTTTGGCCTTTGTCAGGAGCTAACAAAGACATCAAAAGTGTCCTCTTTCCTTGATGAACTCCGTTCTGGGGGAGCCAGCAAGTGGACAGACAACTAGTCAATGTATAAGGTAATAAAAATGCTCCCACCTCTCACTTGTCTCTGCATGGAGTTAGCAGACAGCTCATCGGAGACTAAATAGGAAAGTGTGGCGCACGTAGAATACTTGGTAACAGAAGTAGTACAGACGTGCACACTGACCCTGATTTTTGGCCTGTGGTTTAGACTGAAGCAACACATTTGACCTAACAGCACCAGCAGGTTTACCTCCGAACAGTTCTTCAGTTTCATCCTACGTCTATCTAATCAAAGCAGTTTGAAAAAAAAAAATCTAGTCTTTTCAGGCACATGGAAAGAGATGCTGACCCTGTCCTTTAGTGAAAGACAGGGTTTGCCAGCTTGTGACCTAAGGTTGTTTAATGGTTCCTGTGTTCACACCTCGGGCAGCAGGGACTGTGCAGACACCACGGAGGATGGAGAGCTTATCCAGTCAGGAAACTGAGGTGCTGCTCTACAGAGCCTTGGGCTTGCTCTAGAGGGAGAGAGAGGTTGACAAAGGAGTAAGCCAGCTGGGGCCAAGGGTCCCTGGTCTTACAGCCCTAATTCCACCAGAGCAGCCTCACGGTGACCTGCCTATTTATATAGTAGGTTTATCTACAGTTTAATCTGGAGCAGGCTGGCTTCTTGTTTTCCACAGCTGTGAAGTAGACATGGAACAATGCCCATTTCACAATAGGGTACGCTCCTAAATAACAGTCAATGCAAACTGCTTTGCCTAACCTTGCACATGCTGAGGGCTCAGTAAATGTTTGCCACTTTATTAGACAAGATTTTGCTTTGAAAAGGGATTCTGCTACTTTAAAGAAATCCCACATTTTGAAACCACCAATTTGTTTCTTGTCATCTCTAAAATAAGGCGATTAATTCTGAATTACATTTTATTTATTTCTTGTTTCCCGGGGCAAGGGTTCTTTTCATTCTCAGACCCTGTCTTAACTTTGTGGACAGGCCTAGAGGCTCTGAGTAAACCACCCTCCCACACACCAACAGGCTCTGCTCTGCCACTGGGGGTGGCCGAAAGATGGCTACTCCAGCTTCATTATCATTGCTTTGTAGAAATGGGATGGTACAAATGTCTCCTCTGCCCTGTGGGGCAAGATTCACTCAGAGACTTGAACCAGAATCTTGTTAGGCCTTAGAAATGTTACTTAGATGCCGCCTTTTCCATAGCTCTATGAAGACTTGAAGGACATCAGAAACAAATTTCTACTTTCTGAGACTGGCTGAGTTTTCTAGTCTTGGCCAGACATCTTTAAATGGGAGAATTCATCCTACAGACATATGCTCTTATCAGCCCTTTGCTTAGGAAAGCTTGTCTTTGTGCAGGGGAAGTTTTCAAGTCTTACTAATGAATCACAGACACAAGGCAGGAGAGAGAGAGCGTCTAGCGTTTTCCTTTCTGACTGGTCTAATATGAGACCAAAAGCTATAGAGTGGAGTAAAACCTCCCAGACTGTATCCTTTCTACCCAGGAACTCCTTCAGTGCCAGTCACTGCTGCAGCCTGAGAGCCAGACATGGGTTTAGGGAGGGGCTTCTCTGCGTCAGGGACACTCAGGGTCTGTGGTCGACTTAGGAACAAGTAGACATAAAAACTGTAGAATTAAGGGATGAAAACATCATTTAATGAGACCCCGCCCTCCAGACGCTCTTGATCAAAGTCTGTGCTTGCACTAAGACAATCGATCTACAGTTGCATACATAAAATGTTGGCAACACTCTGTCCTCAGTGCTTTCAACAGAGGCTTTAGCCCCTGAGTCTGGGCATCGTCCCAGAACTCAGATCCAGTTGCATTACGCATACCAGAAGACACACCACCGCAGCTGAGGCCCTGCAACCACTTTCTTTTAACCTCGCGTCTGTGAGAAATTACTTTCCAAAAACATAAGTGAAACCCGATGTTTTTTCTGGGTGGTTATTTTTGCGCCTATGAAGTCAATAAAACTCTCCAGATTTATTAGACAGCCCTGCTGCGGAAGACAAGACCACTTCCTATTCCCTAGCGGAAATGTGGGCCTTTCCTTTCTCTAACTTTCTTACCACACATTTTTAATTTTATTCATTTCTCTTATTTTTTTCCCCCCAGAAAACTTGTCAGAACTCTCAAAGATAAGTGACTCGGCCTGTACTACATTTCCAGTCTTTTGCATCCAAGAATGATACAGAAAACACACTATAAGATTCTTAGGCCTCTCTTCTTTGCCTCCCATTTTAGAGAGACACCTCTTTGTGCTAGAATCAGCAAGGAGCTTGGCTGTCTCCCCTTCTATCCTGTTAGACAGCCAAAGCAGCACCTACCAATAAGGTATCCTCCTGTGAGAATTAACTAGCCACGGGCCAGTGGCCATGGCAGTGACAGTCGCCTTCAATTCTCTTAGGGGCAGCAGTTTTTACTGAGCCCATTTCCTTTGTCACCGCATTGAGAGGGAGGGATGTGGGATGGAGAGGCAAGGGAGGAGACACAAATGCTAATGAGTAAAATTCATTTGGGGTGACAGGCTCCGTAACAAACAGTCTAGTTGGGGACACAGACTCGGACGGGAAAGGCCGTGAAAGGCTTCTCGGATATTCTGATATATGTATTTAAAGATGAGTAGGTATTCATTGACTTGACTGGGGAGGGCATAAAGGAGGAAGGGGCCATGCATGCTGGCAAGAGACCAGGGCCGTGAAACTGCCTGGCACAATTTGGGGGTCTCAGAAGCTGTGAATACGGAATGAATGCCAAACGATTGTGAGCAACCTGCGTTCGCACGCGAAGGTGGGGATTGATTTAGACGATGGGGAACTATCCATGCCATTTAGCTTTGGAGTGACTGGGGTGTCATAATCAACTCGAGAGAGGGCTAGCAGCAGCTAAGTGCTGAAGGACTGAGGCTCAGCCAGCAAGGGAGGAGGGGAGAGGAAGACTTTAAGGAAAGATCATGGGGCAGTTATGGGCGAGCAGTGGAGTGGTAAAATATTCCTGCCCCAGAACGGCTTGAAGGATTGCATTTTGAGTGGAAATTACTTCCCTAAACCTTTTAATTTTAAGATGCTGAGTCAATAGACTTTTTTTTTTTCTCCATCTTCTTCCCAAACTGACTTGAACTGGGAAGACATTTCTTGGTTAAATCTCGGACCACCAGCTCTGGCTGTGCATCAGGGAGGGAATGGCAGGGTTGCCACTGTGTCAACATATGCAACAGCTCTTCTTCCCTGGCCTCGTCATGGTCGCTCACACATAGAGAGCTTTGTGTCGGAACTACTCTGACCAGACTGAGTTTTCATGATCCTCGTGCTATTGTGCCGTCCGATCTCTGTTTATCAGAGTCATGTTTGAATGATGACCTCTCTTCCCCTCAGCCTACCTTGAGGCTGTGAAAGAAAGGGGGCCTTGTTTGTATCACTCATCTGATTTTGGCAAAGCTGAGTAATTAAAGTATGTCCTCAGATGACCGTAAGCTTCTCCCTAAGAACTTCGGCAAGGCACCTGTACTGTTTCCTTGGCCATATCATGGAGCAGCACTGACAGCTGTCTCAGAGGTTTGGCATGAAGAAAGAATAAGAGTAAAATGAACTGATGAGAACTAAATGAAGCCAAATTACAAAAGGCCTTACACAAGTAAGCCGTAGCGACGTCTCAATGCTCTCAAGTCATGCATGGCGTCTCTACTTAAGCAACTTCTGATGAATACGTGATCCTCACCTCCTTTGCGGCCTGCATAGTCTCTGCACCAAAACCGGCTCTCACACCCTTCTCCCTTCATCTAACCCTTTCCTTCCTACTTCATCAAGGACAGTTGAGTGTGTGCGTCATATATTTCTAACTCTTCTTATTGAAATTGCTTGTGTATATTAATAGTCTATAGAGCGTTTAGGTCAAGACTACTTTACTCATTAATGGAACTCCAATCCCAACACACATAGATGGTTAGCCTTTCTCTACTTAAGAGAAAAGAGCACATTCATTTTTTTAAAAAAATCAAATAAACAATGTCGGTGGTAAGAAGTCAAGTCATATGGAAAGGTAAGAAGTTTGGGGATGCTGATCCATAGTACAATGTGAGTTAAATACTTAACTTTAGGCACAGCCCTGCTTAACAACAAAGGTAAGGAATAACTATGACAAGGATAGATTAGTCTTAGGACCAAATAAACCAAGGAATCCAGGAATAGCCAGATCACTCCTAACAGTGTTCTTTCTTTAGATTTGGAGAGGATCTGGTAATGCAGTGAGTCACCTCCACCGCAGGACATTTTAAACTCCTCTATCTCTGGCAATCCTATTCCTTCCTTTATTTAGGAAGTAGTTTCCATCCCTCATAGGATTGCCCTTTTCCTACAGTTGTACAGTGACCTAATTATCTTTGGAACTTCCTTATCTTTTCTTCAATGTCAGCTTTGGATGTAAAGTTTCACTTTTCTGTTGTAGGAGAAAAAAATTACTGTAAAGAACTATTATTACAGTGTAACTGTTATTGCTGGGGAGGTGGATGAGCCCATGCAATGCCTGCTGACAAGCATGAGGACCCAAGTCTAGATCCCCAGCAACCACGTAAAAAGCTGGACATGGTCACATGGGTCTATAGTCCCAGAGATCTGGGAAAGGGCACAGAGACAGGCAGAGTTCTGCAACTCATTGGCTAGTAGCTCTGTCAGATCAATGACAGCAACTGAGGAAAACTGGCCTACACACACACACACACACACACACACACACACACACACACACACATGTGTATAGATTCACTGGGAGACTCTCTCTCAGAAAATATGGTAGGGGCCTGGAGAGATGGCTCCGCAGTAAAGAGCATTTGCTGTTCTTGCAGAGGACCTGTTCTGTTCTCAATATCCACATGGTGACTCACAACCATGCATAGCTCCAGATCCAGGGAATTCTATGCCTTCATCTGACGTGTGTGGATACCTACACACACAGGGTGCACATATGTACATGCAGGCAGAACACTCATACACATAACATAAAATAAACATAAAAAACAGAAAGAGCAATTGAGGAAAACAGGATGTCAACCTTTGGCCTACACATACACTTGTATACATGAATATACCTATAGAACAATAATATAAAACAATTCCTATCCCTGCTTCTGTGATGTTTTCATATCCTTCTTCAGGGGTTTTCCATGGTATGGTGGATATTTCACTGGGTGGGAAATGGGGCTCTAGGTTCTAACTCTGGCTCTGAGACCAATCATTTGAATGACCTTTGGACAAATGACTGCTGCTTGACTATTATTCTCTGTCTCAGAAATGGAAATGTCCACAGACTTGGAATACCTAGGGAATGTTTGTTCCTCCCAACAGCATTTAAATGAGGCACCATTGGGAAACTTTATGTAAGAAGTCAGAAGATCTGGCCATGTAAGTCCCACAGCCACCCTCCATTCAAGCAGCGGTCTCCTCTGATAAGGCTCGGATGCTCCTGGATCCAGTGGGCTTACAACTTTCTATTGCCCTTTTGTCTGCTTCGTTCAGACAAAAAAGATCAGTGGCTATTTATCAACGGAACCTGTGCTGGGAAAAATTAAACGTATTTAACCAGTAAAATATGGGTAGTGTCCTCTGTAAGAGAGTATGCAGGAAGTGCTCTGGTCTGCCCCAGGTGGTTGTGAGGGGCCCTGGAGGTGCTGGAGGAGAGCAGGGGGTGGGCATCGCTGGACAGGCGTAGAGTGGCATCTGTACACCATGATGCAAGCAGCATATGGTCTACCCGTCATCTGAGAGCCAGCCTGGCCAGGGCTGCTGGCTCCTCAGAGTCCAGAGTCTCTTTATCTTCAGGTCTCTTTTTGAAAGTAATAAAATGGAGGAAAACTAGGACAAAATAATCCTTCTTGCCACGGCCGCTTTGTTCATTTACCAACTGGCTCTGCATTTCTGAGTCTGATTTCCTGGAACTGACCAATCTATAACTCCTTTCCAGCCTAAAGATCAAGTGCTAACTAGTTTTAGCCACTTTATAAAGAGTAAAAATTCTTCAAATAATGTTGAAGAAAAGGCACCATACAGAATTTATACACTAATAGAAATAACACACCATCAATAAATAATCTGTTTTCTTGTCAGGGTTTTCAATTTGAGGAACGTTCTGATCTTCTTCTTTTCATTTTTAATTTAGCCATGGCTATTTTTCAAATGGAATTAATGACCAAAAGCTAGCCTCATTCTCTAATTACAGAAGAGACACTAGACCAGAGGATGCAGACACTGCCCCATCTTGGCTCAGATGGCTCTGGGCAGTTTTACTGTGTGCTGGCTTAGTACCTGGGGCCAGGAAACATCTGTTGTAACATGCGGTCCAGCGGGTGCTCTGCTTAATTATAAGATGGCATTGCAGTGTCCCTTTGAGCCGGCTGGCTGTGGCTCCTCACGCCTCTCCATCAAGTAAAGCATAATTTTTGATGTTCTGTGAACTGGAGAAAATCTCCAACTCAAGGGTGGAATCACTTTGAGAGTAAAAAAGTTAAAACTTCCCCCCCAGGAAATGGTTAAGGACAGCCAAAACAAAGACACACTTCTGAAGGCCATTGAGAAGCTAGGGGAGCTCTGGGCTTTATCTGAGCAGTGGGGGCCGATGACTCACACCTCTAGAAGCATGAGCTTTGGGCTCCCTCCTCTTTCGGGGATCCTGTTTGGAAGGACAAGTACAATGAGAATCACAGGGCACCAGAATTGATTCTGGGGGGGTGGGGTTTCCCATGAGTAACAAGACCAGCTTCTGTAAAAAGGGTCCTGGGCTCAGAATTGATTGGGGGGGGGGGCATTTCCCATGCAAACTGCAGAGACACAAACCTCTCCAGCAGCAGTGGACCCTCACCTTCCCAAATCCCCTGCACGGAGGGGAGCAGCGAGGCCCCTCTTGGCAAAGTCTGCTTAGGAATATTTTGTCCCATAGCCTGTAATCACTTCCAGACCATTTGTGTATTTTTGATTTACATCATGTTACAAAGGAAGAAGTCCTAAGAGTATTTTTCTCTAAATTTTCTTCACTTGTTTAGATTCATTGCCAGGTTTTTGTTTGGTTGGTTGTTTTTGGTTAAGGGGGACGTTGACGAACTTTTAAACATATCAGTGCGTGCTCTGAAATAGCAATTCTTTGTTCTTTCACAGTTTCTCATAGGAAATAAAAAAGGGCTGTATATATGTGTGGAGTGTATATGGTGTGTATGTGTGTGTGTGTGTGTTGTGTATGTGTGTGTTGCATATGTGTGTGTGATGTGTATAAGTGTGTGATGTGTGTGCATGTGTGTGGTGTGTGTGTATGTGTGTGATATACGTGTATGGTATATGTGTGTGTTGTGTATGGGTGTGTGGTATGTATATGTGTGTGTAGTGTGGGTGTATGTGTGTGTGTATGTATGTGGTGTGTGTATGTGTGTGATATGTGTGTATGATGTATGTGTAGTGTGGGTGTATGTGTGTGTGTATGTATGTGGTGTGTGTATGTGTGTGATATGTGTGTATGATGTATGTGTGTGTTGTGTTTATTGTGTGTGTGTGTTGTGTATGTGTGTGTTGCATATGTGTGTGTGATGTGTATAAGTGTGTGATGTGTGTGCATGTGTGTGGTGTGTGTGTATGTGTGTGATATATGTGTATGGTGTATGTGTGTGTTGTGTATGGGTGTGTGGTATGTATATGTGTGTGTAGTGTGGGTGTATGTGTGTGTGTATGTATGTGGTGTGTGTATGTGTGTGATATGTGTGTATGATGTATGTGTAGTGTGGGTGTATGTGTGTGTGTATGTATGTGGTGTGTGTATGTGTGTGATATGTGTGTATGATGTATGTGTGTGTTGTGTTTATTGTGTATGTGTGTGTGGTATGTATGTGTATGTGTGGTATGAGTGTATGTGTGTGGTATATGTATGGATGTGCAATATGTGTGGTGTGGTATGTGTGGTGTGTTTGGTATATGTGGTATGTTTGTGCTGTGGTGTGTATGTTGTGTGTGGGGGATGGTGTGTGTGTGTGTGTGTGTGTGTGTGTGTGTGTGTATTATATGTTGTAAAGGAAGGCAAGAGGGTAGCATGACATTTGTGTTTTGTGATTCTGTTAGGAGAGAAGTTGACAGATGCAGGGCCTCCCACCTAATGTTTGGAACAGGCTCAGGAAGGGCAGCCTTGTAGCAGGCTTTTTTGTACCACCAGCCCCCAAATCATGACACAGAGACTTATTATTAATTATGAAAGCTTGGCCTTAGCTTAAGCTTGTTTCTAACCAGCTCTTATAACTTAAATTAACCCATTTCTACTAATCTATGTGCTGTCATGTGGCTGGTGGCTTTTACCTCTCCTCCTACATGTCCTGCTTCCTCTGCTTCTGGCTAGCAACTCTGCCTTTCTTCTTCCCCAAGACCTCTCTGCCCCCGGAAGTCCCACCTAACCTCTTCCTGCCTAGCTATTGGCTATCCAGCTCTTTATTAAACCAGTCACAGTGACACATCTTCACACAGTGTGAAGGAATATTCTGCAACAAGCCCCCTGTTCATCTTAATCATGTCCCATAACAAGGGTAGCAACTGAAGGGTTAAGCCCCAAAGCAAGGGAATATCTCTAAATCAGAAAACAAAGGAATACTTGCATATTTGGGAAGATGATATCAGATCAGCCTGTGGATTTCAAGCAATCGTGCAATATTATGATCCCCACAGGGTATGTATTCGATGGAATATTGCTCTTTGCTTATCTCTGTGTCAAAAGACCCTGTTCAACTTTGCATGTCAGGATTTTGAAGGAAAAATTATAGTAAAATATTTTCAAACCAATGGGGTCTTATATGAGTGAACACAACATTTTCCAAAGCTTCAAAAAACCTTTTTTATTAAAAATATGTTTTTTATTTTGTCCCTTTTCTTCCTTTTCTACCCCCACCCCACCCCAATTATTTGAGCCTTCTGCTCCTGTCCTTTGCAAAGGAGTGAAGGGAGGGTGTTCAAAGACCGTCATCTATGACACAGCAGCATGCGTTTAGAGTGTGGGGACTCTAAAATCACGGATCTGCTTCCAGTGGGACACCCCATGCGGAAGATAGACAAGCAGGAAAGTTCATTCGCGTCTGAACTTCAGTTCCAGCGACTGCAGCGACAGTCACATTCTCTGCACTTATGTCCCTGAGAGTTATCTTAGGAGTAAACGGTTACAAATTGAGGTTCCTAGGAAGTGAAAGACTGCTCGTTTACAAAAAGTGGGAACTTTGCTAGACTATAAGGAATTGAAGAGTCAGGATGTGGATTATCTGAAAAGACGTAGGATCTCTTACAATCAGAATTAATCAAAAGTGAAAAACACAAACCAGATAGAGCGAAGGGCACAGATTGGGGCTGTGATGAACGGCCATCTGATTCCGCAAATTTTTAAGATTTATTTTTAAGTGTGTGTGTGTGCGCGCGCACGCATGTGTGCGCACATTCATGCATATAAATGTAGGTGTTCTTGGAGGCCAGGAAAGAGCTTCAAACCCCCTAGAGCTGGAGTTACAGGCCATTGCAGGCCTCCTGACATGGGTGTGAGACACTGGACTACGACCCTAACCACTGACCTACCTCTCCAGACCCTGCCATGGTATCTCCTTTCTCTCAAAGGAAGGAGATAATTGAGTTAGTTAGAAATTGTGTTTAATTGTCAATGGCAAGGCTTGATTAGTTACAGTAGCTTAAAGGTAGGTACACGGGCAATTTCTTTTTTTGTTTCTTTTTCTGTTCTGTTCCTTCATTTTTGTTCTTGTTTTTGAGACAGACTTGCTATGTGGCCCAGGGTGGCCTTCAACTCACTCTGTACCCCAACTAGCCATCAATCCTGGCTCTTCCTGCCTAGCCTCCCCCATGGTGGGATTATAGACATAAGTCACCACTGCTACCCCACTAGATTATTTCTTATTCAGAAGAGGTCCCGCCTTTGCCTCCTCAGAGTCCTCAGGGACCCACATGCTTCAACTCTCTGCTTTCCCATTCCTATACCACAATGTCCCCCTAGCCGTCATGTATTGTCTCGATTTATAAAAGACAAAGGGGGTTGCAAAAGGGTGCCTCACACAGACACGTGACAGAAGTTGGCCAATGAACTAAGTTAAATGGTCTGACACACTTGTGCCGAAGCTCCTTAAAGTGAGATCACCCAGCCAGGTGAGGTTCCCTTTCATAAACCAAGACAGCAATACATGATGGCTACAGGATGTTATGGTATAAGAATGGAAAAGCAGAGAGTTGTTCAACTATGGAAGTTTTGTGTATGTAACTATAGAGTGCAGAAATGCCCACAAGCCTTGGAGGCTCTGAGTTACTCAAATACATTTTCTTGCTTAAAAATGACATTTGGACGCCGGGCGGTGGTGGCGCACGCCTTTAATCCCAGCACTCGGGAGGCAGAGCCAGGCGGATCTCTGTGAGTTCGAGGCCAGCCTGGACTACCAAGTGAGTTCCAGGAAAGGCGCAAAGCTACACAGAGAAACCCTGTCTCAAAAAACCGGAAGAAAAAAAAAAATGACATTTGGAAATGGTTGCATATTTTTGCAGTCTTTGTCCTACTCATGTGTTGGAGAGTAAACATACTTTTGAATGCCTATTTTTAAGGAACACATGAGCTCATACATGGAAAAAAGGTAGGCATGCTGGAGTAGCCAGCTTGAGAGACCATTTCTTGCAGGAATGAACGTCTTGACCTCAGACTGCTTGAGTTTGGGTTTTTGGTTTGTTTTTTTTTTCTCACTTTTTATTGTCTTGCTCAGATCCCACCAGTTAGAGATACTCCTCTAAAATGTCAATCACTCTTCAGAGATGAAGTATTGTCACTGTAACAGTGTTAGTTATTCTCATTATTCTCTTCACAGACATCACAGCACTCTCTCCCTGACTACAGAGAAGCCCCGCCAAGTCCAAAGTGCTTGTTTTGTTTGTTTGTTTGTTTAGTTTTCTTCCCTCTCAAGAAATAAAACATATTCATAGCAAAACATTTTGGTCTGGAAAAAAGAGACATCCTGTGTCTCCCATTCATTCTTAATTTTGAGATGCTTTCCTTCCTTGAAGCAATAGTGAGAAACAGATTTTGTGTGAATAATCACTCATAAATAACACACATATTAACACACATATACACACTCTGGAAATATGTAAAAATCTCCCCTAGCCCTAATTGACATATTCTTCATGCACTATTCTGTGTCATATTACAAAAAAAAAAAAAAAAAAAAAGCTAAGAGTTGGTGGGATGCCTCAGTGGCTAGGGGAGCTTGCTGCCAAGGCTGGCGACCTGAGTTGGACCCAGAGTTCCACATAGTGGATGGAAGGTGAGAACTGAAGATGCCCTCTCACCCCCATAATCATGCCATAGTGTGCATGTGTGTGTGCAAACACACATAAATGTATAAAAGTAATATAAGATAAAGTTAAAACTTCATTGAAAGATTTTTTTTAGCATTATGTATAACTGCTATATTAAAAGAAAAATAAAGCCTGCCTGTTAAAATTGGAGTTTTTGGACAGTGTGGGGCATGTTGCTTTTTTGGAGTATAGAACATTTTGTCTTACTGTTTTATTGTGAAGGCAACAATGTTTCTATATGTGTTTCTTTGAATTTGTTTGTTTGTTTTGTCCTCTTCTGGTTTGTTTATTTTTATTTTATCTTATTTCATTATTATTATTATTACTATTATTTTTAGATGTTTGTTTATTTTCTAACGAAAGAGAGGGTGTGGATTTGGGTGAGTAGGGAGGTGGCAGGGGAGGATCTGGGAGGAGTTTCGGGAGAGGAAATCATAATCAGAATCTATTTTCAAAAAAGAAGTTTAAAAAAACAGAACAGTGGCCTGGGCTTATCTGGGAAAACCTAAAACGGAATGCAATCAACTGACTATGATACCCCGTGCGGTAGCACTTCAACAACAAATACTGTGTTAGGTTCCTAGTAACGACTTAACAGCAATCTACGTTTCCCCCAAACAGTCCCCGTTGATGCCAATCATCCTGGCATATTTTTTTATAAAATATAAAAAAAGTTCCACCTCCATTTTCAAAGTGTTCTTGGTTTGGAAGACAAATCTGTAATCACTTAGCAATAACTAATTGGTGAATTATCATTAGGATCAGCTGGGATGACTCAAAAGTCCATCTCTACCACCTGACTGTGGGCTTGTCTGATTGAGACAGTGGACCTAGCCCTTATTCTTATGAGCTGCATGATTTGGGGTGGGTATTTGCTATTATCTTCAGTTTCTTCAGCTTTCTGTAGTGATTAGTAATCACCTCATGATTGTAGCATAAGCACAGTAATCCACATGAAGGGCTTATTTTAGCTACTTACATTGTTGATTATTTGTATGCCCTTCCAAAAACCTCACTGTCACATGGCATCAGATGTCATCATTTGAGATTCATTAGGTGAGCGGACACCATCTTTGATCATGGTGCAGACATTGACATTGAAAAGAAAAATTTAGACAACATGAACACTGACTGTTACCCCAAGGAACTCTTAGCATCCTGAATCCTTCCAAGCTCTACAGAGCAGGAAAATCAGACAGCAGTTCCAACCAAAGCATGACTTTCACTTCCGGTTTGATTTTGTTTTGACTCTGGTGTTAGGATTTTTTTTTTTTTAATGTGATAGTTTAATTGATTCTTTAGACTTTCAAGTAATGGATCTTGTCTTATTCACTCCACTCTTCCTCCCCTCCCATGTGAAGATATTTGAAAGTTCCGTAACATTAACAGATGCAAACATCCCGTGTGCAGCAGCAGGAACAGGTATCAAGGTAAAGGAAAGGCCAGGGTTGTTCCCAGAGTTTTCATACAGCAAGCATCAGAAAGACAAAGCTCGTGTGCACGCAGCCTCTCAGCCGTACAGCTTACCAGGAACTGTAACTTTCCATACATTTATTAGACCCTCAGCCACCCCCAAAATGCGCTCTCTCTCTGTCTCTCTCTGTCTCTCTGTCTCTCTGTCTCTGTCTCTCTGTCTCTCTCTCTCTCTCTCTCTGTCTCTCTCTACCTCTCTCTCTCTCTCTCTCTCTCTGGCAGAAGCTGCCAACCAAACAATAAGGGACAATTGTTTGTTGAGACAACCTGGAAACTCCTGAGGCTTTCTAGGGAAGGATAAAGGAAGTTTGACTCAGAGTGGGAGAGAGAGGAGGAGGAGGACAGAGCTATTGAAAGAACAGGAACAGGTATTTTCCATCGTGTTCATTTTCTTAAAATTGAATTAGGTTTCTGTGAAAAGCCGTTTTGTAGAATAACAACCTCTTTATGATTTCACCAACTGAGACATAAAAGACTACTTGTGGCATGTTATGATTGCTGAATGCACATAAAAATCCCCTACTTGCTGGTTATGTTAATGATGATAAGAATAAGGCTTTGTGAATAACCTGACCTCTTTACTTGGTCTTAAGTCCTTCCGTGCCTTGGTGTTATGTCATCTCTCTGGTTGGGTAAAAGGGTCACAGGAAACTGGATTTGTTTTCACACTGCCAATTTCCTTCCACTTCTTCAGTTGTTGCGCTCTGTCTGGTATGGGTGCTGGGAGTTGAACTTAAGACCTCTGTAAGAGCAGCAAGTGTTCTTAATGTAGATGCACCTTTCCGGCCCTAAACTTTTTTTTTTTTAAATTAAGAAAGCAAAAACAGCATCATTTGACCCGTTGGGAATAGTATATAAAGAATACTTCTGTCTGAGCCTATGTAGTCCTGGCAGTCCTGGAATTTGCCATGTAGACCAGGTTGGACTTGAGCCCGTAAAGACTGGCCTGCCTTGCCTCCTGAGTCCTGGAATTAAAGACATGTACCACCATACCCAGCAGAAATAAATCTTAAAACAAACCAAAAAAAAAAAAAAAAAACTTCTATCACTGTTAGTTCTTATCCAGATAATGAAAAAATTGCTAAGCATTTCAAATACTAAAGTCAACTCAATAACTAGACCCATTCTGTGCTACAAGCTAATGGAAAACTTTAAATGGCACACAGCACATAAAAAGCTCTTGACCAGGTCTACAGTGCCCTGGTCCTCACCGTGAGAAGGCAGCCAAAGCCTGCTAAAACTAGTTTCTAGCGCACTCACTGAGAGAAAGGCCAGGTCCACGAAGGGATGAACCTGAGAGCCCGGAGGCTAAAACAGCTTTGCAAAAAGAAGCCAGGGACCAATGGTGGCCCAATAAGTTGTAATATATATAGAAAATGTATCAGAGAAGTTAGGAGCAAAGACCAACTGACTCACTCAGTGGATTCTGAGTTTAGCTATTTGGAAAATAAGGAGGCGGCGGTAATCTCCCTGGAGTCTGGCCACTGAGGCACAAGCAGGAGATAGTTAGCCAGAGCAAGTCATGTATGACAACAAGGAATGGGAAGTGCCTAATAAACACCCCAAACTGATCGTCTTGTCTTTCCTGAACACCATTGTTGTGTCAAACATTTAGTCACTCTGGGGAGTACCAGTTACAGGGGACACACAGTCAGGGTCTGTTTTCTGTAGATTTTGCATCTGTGGATTCAACCAACCTTGAGTCAAAAGAATCCCATCTGTGCTCAACATATACTCAAGCCCACCCACCTTAGTCCTGAAAACCACAGTATAACCACAAGTTACACAGAACTGACATTATATTGGTATTATGAGTAACCCAGAGATTAAGTATAGGAGAGGACATGTGTAGCACACATGCAAATGCCATGACATTTTACAGAAGGCACTTGAGTGTGGCTGTGACAGATAATCTTCACTGTCTACCTGAGTGTAGTGAGAGTTATCTAGCTTGGGAAAGCACAGTTTTAGGGGTTTCCAGAGATGATTAACAACAGTGAGTGGGACGGGGCAGGGGGCAGGCACCTTGAATGTGACAGCACCTTCCAATAAGCTGTGTGGTGGACTGCAGTGGAAGGTAAAGGAAGCCAGAGAGCACAGGCTAGCTCTTCTCACTGTTTGCCGGCTGCCGTGAAGTGAGCACCGTTGGACACTGTAGCCACAGTGATATGTTGTTTCACCTTGGGGCCCGCAGAGTGGAGCTAGGCACTGGGGACTCAGACCTTCGCAACTATTTTCCCTAGAGAAATCTTCCTTCTGAAAACATTTTTTTTCTTTTAAGTATTTGTCATAGCAGGGGAAAAAAAAAAGATAGCCACTTTGGGTCTCTATAGGGAGTCCTAGACCCAGGCCTTCACGTGGACTGATAAATGACTTCGCTCTGTGCTGGTCACACTTCTTTTTATATTTTAGTCCCCATAACACACGGCAGAAGAGGCATCATCGGCCTTCACGTTTCTTAGAGGAGAGAGCTGAGTGATTGCACAAAGCCACCGAGCCAAGACAGGGCCGAGGAGTATTCAACCACAGACTGGATGTGCCTTTGGGACCACCCTCTGGGCAACTGGCCTGCAAATCCAGTTTATACCACCTTTTTCCCCGGCGCCTGCCCTTTAGTCGACTACTGAGTCTTAACTTGTGCTGGCTACCATAAGAGAACTATAACTAAACATACTTCTTATGGCTCTAGCTGGGAAATCTGAAGTCAAGCCAACAACACTGTCTTTTTCTTGGCGAGGGCTCTCTTTCTGGTTTAGATACTGCATTCTCATTGAATCTGCCTTATAAGGGCAACAATTCCATTTGAAGGCACTCTACTCTTTTTTTTTTTTTTTTTTTTTGTTTGTTTTGTTTTGTTTTGTTTTTCGAGACAGGGTTTCTCTGTGTAGCTTTGCGCCTTACCTGGAACTCACTTGGTAGCCCAGGCTGGCCTCGAACTCACAGAGATCCGCCTGGCTCTGCCTACCGAGTGCTGGGATTAAAGGCGTGCGCCACCAACGCCCGGAGGCACTCCACTCTTAATCACCTTAAATCACGACTTAATCACCGCCCTAACACTCGACCTTTGACACCAACACTCAGGAGATTAGGGTTTCAGAACACGAGTTTGGAGGGGGACAGGCATAGACATCCATCTCCCCTTCTCTTTTATCCCAGTCACATATCTTCTGCCTGTTTTACTGTTTTATCTTGCTTTTAGACTCATAGCCCCAGGGCATATCCTTCAATTCAAACATGCATGTGTATAAAGCCCAGTTCTAGCCCCACGGCTGCCGTACTGACACTGTCCCCTGGATCATTCTGCCTTGATGGAAATTATCTGGAACCTATACCCTCTCACACAGTAGCCACCTGGGATTTGATTAGCGTGGCTGAGGAACTGAACTTCAAGTTTGGGTTATCTTTTTTTTTTTTTTTTTTTTTTTTTTTTTTTTTTTAAAGATTTATTTATTTATTATGTACACAGAAGAGGGCGCCAGATCTCATTACAGATGGTTGTGAGCCACCATGTGGGTGCTGGGAATTGAACTCAAGACCTCTGGAAGAGCAGTCGGTGCTCTTAACCTCTGAGCCATCTCTCCAGCCCAAGTTTGGGTTATCTTGATTTTACTTATTTTTTGAAAGTTTTATTTTTAATTTTCGTGTGTGTGTGTGTGTGTGTGTGTGTGTGTGTGTGTGTGAGACTATGCATGTGTGAGTGCAGGTGCCTGCAGAGTTCAGAAGAGGGTGGTGGACACCCTGGAAGTAGAGCTACTGTGGTTGTGAGATACCCAACACAGGGGCCAGGAACCGAACATGGACCCTCTGCCAGAACAGTAGGTGTTCACCAAGCCATCCCTCCAGTTCCTGGTGAGTTTAATTTAAATGTAACAAGCCACAACTCCCTAGTGCCTACAAGACTGGGTCCTGTAGGACAGGCTCCAAGAAGGGTCACAGGATGGCTGTACTACTTACTCGATGTCTCAGGATACCAGCAAAGCTGCAAAAGCTGGGCCATGCCTTGGTCACACCTTCCTATTCAGAAGCCTAAGTGAGGGATAGTTTACTGAGACAGGGTCCATAGGATATAGATGCACATTTAGGAATATCTTTATTTGGGCCGGGTGGCAGTGGCACACGCCTTTAATCCCAGCACTCGGGAGGCAGAGTCAGGCGGATGTCTGTGAGTTCGAGGCCAGCCTGGAACAAGATCTACAGAGCAAGATCCAGGACAGACACCAAAACTACACAGAGAAACCCCTGTCTCGGGGGGAAAGAAAAGAATAAAGTTTTGGGCAGATGTAAAGTTGGTGGGACATAGTAACAGAGGCAATAGCCTATGGGTTAGAGAGAGAGATGGGTCAAACTATGAAGAAAAACATGAAGGATATAACCTTGGCCAAATAATTTACTAGCTGAGTGATCTTGGGCAAGTTGCCTACACTGTCTGAGCCTTGAACTTCACAAGTATAAAATGAACACTACTGTATTAAGGTAATAATAATGTACCTTAATATCTGATTTGATGCAACTGTGAATATGAAATCTGTCAGGCTTGCTAGCACGTGCCTTTATTTAATCCCAGAACTCAGGAAGCAGAAGCGGTGTGTTTCTGTGAGTTTGAGGCTAACCTGGTTTATATAGCAAGTTCTGAGAAGGAGACACTGTCTCAATAAACGAACAAAACCCCAACCCCAAATGAATATGACATCTGTCTTCTACCCTGTACCACTCTTTAAGAATTATTCCGATTTTTTTAACCTCTGTGTAGGAGATTTTAAGAAGTCAAAATATAAATTGTGGGAGCACACCCAGGTACAATTACATGGAAATACTTGATAGAAATGCCACATAGTGGTAGGAAAGTTGTTATCTAAGGCAGTGGAATGAGCAGACTGCTCTGTCTGCTGCCTGTCACGGCTTGGGGCTATAGGCAAGAACAGTGTCTATCAGAACAATGGACAACCCAGTGGAAATGCAAGTCCAGTAGAATACTGGCTCCACAGGGCCAATGGACCAGGACAGTGCCTTGTGCAGAGAAGCCATTTACCTGCTAATTGAATAAATTAGGCAAAAAGTATTGGGTGCTCCTAATTAAGTTTACTTACAGAGGACAGTGGAATAGTGGCGCCCAGACATTTTGCATAAGACACCAGCAGTTCATGCCTACATAAGCTGGAGAAAATTGTAAAGATTTGAGACTCTCAGAAGGGAGAGATTTCTCAGTGGTTAATAGCATTTGTTGCTCTTGCAGAAGACCCAGATTGGTTCCCAGCACTCACATGATGGTTCATTCTGACCTACATGGACATCAGGCATGTACAGGATGCACATTCAGTAAAATACCCAAGGGCACAGAGAAACTGGTTCTTGATAATAACAGTCCTTACTTGCATGTGATTGGTTTATCTTCCTAGAAAAGGTAGATCCTTGGAGATGTTTTCCAGAGGACAACCCTTGCCCAAGCAGAGAATAGACTTCTAGAGGAGGGAACAGATGCCCACACATGTTCAAGAATGTAATAGGAATTGGGAAGCTTCCATGGAGCCATTGACAGAACCATGGAGGCAGGAAGCAATGGAAGAGGGAGGAGACTACAGTGTGAGGGAGGAGAGAAAGTGAACATTTGTTTTGTTCATTCGTTAGGGTGCTTTACTCTTTAGCAAATCTTTACCGATCCAATCTTCCCACTAGAATTTCAGTAGGCTGTGCTTGGGAGGATTGTGAATGTACCTTATCGTCTATGGGGCAGGCTTATACACCCTGGATCAATAGACATTATTTGGGGCAGCCATTTTGAAAAGCAGTTTTGTGTTATCTATTTAGACAGGCACTCCTCTTGAAAGATAGCATTTCTACTTCTAAATATTAATCCTCAGAAACTCTTGCATGAGTGAACTAGGTTACATGTGCAAGAGAGCTGATACCAGCACTCTAAGAGCTTCCATATGGAAACAAATGAGTATCTAGCAACAGGATTATGAAAAAGATAGTGACCTGGTCACCCAATGGAATATCAAAAGCCACAAAGATGACAGGAAGCATCCAGTACTGCACTGGAGAAGTGTTGTGGGCAGGACAAACGACATTCTACAGTGTAAGTCCTCAGAAGAAAAGGGACGGGAGAGACTCAAGCCAGTCAGGAGCCTGCGTAGGAAGGGCAGCCCTGGGGACGGTATACGTCATGGACTCTGAGCTTCTTGGGCTTTGATCTGGAAACCTCCCAGCACTGTCCAAAACATCTGTGAGAGAAGTGACCATGTCAGCTTCAGCCCAGCAGGCAACATAGGACTCTGAAGAACAGAATGGGGGGACAAAATTTGGAAGCGAAAGGTAGTTGAGTCCTTCTGTCTTTGAAGCTCTTCAGTTTAATAAAGAAAGTGTGTAGCGTTTGTTTAGAAATATCCGCGGCTCACTACATGAGCTAAGGGTAGCCGCTTAATGAGTCCACATTCAGTTTTTACCCATAGGAGGGATATTCAGTAACTCTAAAGTAATGCTCCTGTAATTGATGCCAAAATAGTATTCATAGCATGCATTCCTAGGAAAGTGCTGGTTACTTTTTGGTGCTCAGATTGGGTGGTTATGTCTGCCTCCTAAGTTGAGAGGAAGGGGGTGTTCTAGAATTAATAATTCAAATAGGGCTGTTATGCCAGGAGGGGGAGAGAAGAGTGTCAAGGCGGTGTTAAGAATCTGGGAAGACTGCCAGCATGGTTTGCATGATAAGGGTGGGTAAAAACATAAAAAGAAATATGGCCCGGCGCTGGATCTATTTCCGTTTCATTCGTAAGGGTGGTTTACTCTTAAGCAAAATTGTGTGGCTTTCAAGTTCCTGTAAGATCATGGGTGATAACAGATCTCTTTTGAAACCAGAATTTCTGCCAGCTACATGGATGACTGGGAGAGGATTTGACCATCTTGCTTCTGCGGCAGAGAGTATACATTGAAGATTTCCACAGGAGCGCCTCTGGCCACCTCAAGGAGGGCTACCACCGCTGCCATATCTAAAGGGGAGCCCATTAGAATTTACAAATTAAAAGCCAGTGGGGAAGAGCATACTCTTGGCAACTGCCTCTTGGGAAATCTTACAACTGCAAGAGCGCCATGGAAGAGTGCTTTAAATAGCAGTGTGGTTCATCCAATCTCCTCACAATTGTACGGGACGGCATGTGGCCAAGGCCTTGCAGGGAAGGGGCCAGGGTGCCTGGGCTTGTGATTGGCTGGGAGGGGGCGCGGTGTTAAGCGAGCCACTCAGCCTGCTTCTGCTTCATGAGGAGCACGCCACATGCTTCTTTGCACATTCTTTTAAATCCTTGTGTGGCTGGCATTTGGAAAAATATCGACTGCAACCAGACGTCGCAATCCCGATGACAGCTCCTGAAATCCCATCTTTCTCGCAGCAACATCTACTGTCAGCTCCCCACCCCTGTTACCAGAGAGACGTCCCCACCCAAGTTGTGCTCCAAATAGCACGAACTGCAGATGTACATGTTTGGCTGCCTCCTCCAGAGGCCCTGACAAATATTCAGGTAGTAAATAGCCCGAGAGAAGTGCTGCTGATAAAATTAGTTCAGATATTTCCCAGAAAACAAATCTGACACCACCATGATACCTGAGAGCTCAGAATCAGCGCTTGGGAGCCTTGGGAACCCCCTTGGTCTTCAAAGCCCCAGTGTCTTGCTTCCAACTGCCTACTCTCTCTCCTTTCCAAAGCTTTCCCTTTCAAGCAAAAAAAAAAAAAAAACCCAAACAAACAAAAACCTAAAGCATAACTAAAGCCCATATGTTTTAGGGTAGATTGTCCAACCGGGAATTTTATATTGTAAATGACTACCCTGAAGGTTAACAGCCAAGGTTAAACGTTATTAATAGATATTTGTGCTGCTGATTGTTATCTGCTCAGCCGCCTCTTGGACGGCTCTCGGCTTAGTCAGATCGGTGGCTTTGCTCTCGTCCCTTGCTGTTGTGTCTTTTCCCCACAAGTGATACGGTGGTAACTCCTAGGAGAGATTTAGTGGATTTTCACACTGTCCCCCTTAATTTCTTAACTCTTATCACAGTGGAAAGCTTAAATTCTTCTCTTGAAAAGTGTCTCTGGGTACCCCTGTGCTCAAAGCCAGTTCTCCTCCTTTCTGTGAGGAGTTTCTGCACCATCTGAGGCTTTTGACGAGTCTGGATTCAGCGGAAGCCTTTGCTCCCATTTGGCGAGAGTTCTTGGGGGAGCTAACCTCCAGTGGAGGTAGTAATCTTCGGGATTTAGCTGCTATACGCTGGTTTCTATGCCCAGAGGTTCAAGGGGTGCTCAGGTCATCATTACCAAAAGTTTTCAAGAGTAACTGTCACTCTTTTTCACTCACTAAGTGGAGGAGACTGGGGTTCGGAAACGTTGCCCAAGGTCGGATGATGGACTTTGGCCAACGTAGGACCTAAACCCAGGTCTACCTGTTTCTCTAGCTGCTCTTCCTTAGTCATAATGTGGACAAGGGCTGACCAGTTACTACACACAAGAAAAATCACAGGCTTGTGCAGGGGACATATTAATCATAATTTATACCCACATCTTCTATACTTTAATAAAACTATTTTTGAACAACTAAAAATAAAATAACTTAAAATAATTCAAAAATTGAGGGAGGTGGGGTTGTGGAAGGTGAAAGTGATACAAAGTGTATACATGAGGAATTACAAAAATGAAAATTAAAAATATATACTAACAGTATTAGCAAAATAGAAAATTCTTAAATGTAAGGAAGTTAAAACAAATCTACCAATATTCCTAATAATTTAAATAACAGTGTAGGTGACATTTCCATCTGTATTTATTGCCATTTTTTCTACGCACAATTTAGGTACCTGTAATATTTTGAATGTATAACTTGGAATCTTGTGTCCCCCTCAGTATTAGGAAGGGTACTTCCACACATAAATTTCCCACTCCTTCCGTTGTCATAGTTTTGAATCAGAGACTCAATGCGATCTGTGCTGATTCACTGGGTAAAGTCTAAGCAGCCATTCTCAAAGTTCCGGTTGAAGATTTTGAGAGATAACACATGCTTTTGCTCAAAATTTAAATGTATAAAAAGTTTTTTTTTTTTTAAATGTCTCTTACTTCTGACTCACAAGGATGCCCTCCTCTGCAGTTTGGAGGTCCAGGCTCTCAACCTTTCTAGTATCTTCCTTTCATGACTGCATGCTTTGTAACTCAGCTTTCTATATTCTGGATTCAGGTCCAGAGAAAGAAAATGTTGATCCTAGCAAAAGTCCAAAATCTGAGTTCCTGTCTTTAAGATTCTGGATCCTTCACTGATGACAGACCCTTGCAAACAGCCATTTCTTATCCCCCACCCCACAGGATGAAAAACCCAGTTACAACTTCTGTACCACAGTAGCATCCAGCTTTTCAGCAGCTGCCCAAATATAGAAAAGGGGAATGTGGCAACTCATGGGACCCCATCAAGGCACAAGTTTGCCGATTATTTCTGCTCTGTCCTGGTTAATTTTTTATTTTTATTTTTTTGACACAACCTAGAGTTCTCTGGGAAGACAGAACCTCAGTTTTGTAGTTGCCCACATCAGGATGGCCCATGGGGGTGTCTGTGGGATTATCTTGACTGCTAAGTGACAGAGGGCCTAGTCTCACCAGCCCTAAGTCACAAGGCTCACAACAGAACCTTTAATTTCAAGCTGTAACATCTGAAATCTTATGAAAAGAAAAAAAAGAAAGAAAGAAAAATGAAATTGCCACCAGCTACATTTTGGGCATTAAACAAACAAAACAAACAAACAAAAACACGTTTTTAATTGAAATTGTGCTACATCACTTTCCTTTCTCCTTGGACTGTGGTTCCACAGAGCACACTTTCCGGAGATGCTGTGAGATTTTGGAATAGGACTTGGAGTTAGGTGATTAAGTGTACATCAATAAGCACCTTGACCTACTCAGGGTAACCACTTAACTGACATGGGAAAATCACTTTAATATTAACTGTTTCCAGTAACTAGTAGGCAGGGCTAGATGATGTGACTTTGGACTCAGATCAACAGTCTTTGCAACATAGTTTATCCAGCCACAAAGTGGCATTTAGTGTAACACCAAGCCTCAGGTATCTTCACTTGGAGTGTGAACTAAAACACAAAAACCTTTTATGAATAATGGTCTGTTGTAGGGTTTCTATCACTGTGAAAAAGATCACTAACCAAAACAACTTGGGGAAGAAAGAGCTTATTTCAGCTTACAGCTTGTAGTCCAGCATCCAGGGAAGTTAAGGCTGGAACTCAAGGCAGGAATGTGGAGGCAGGAAATGATAAAGAAACCATGGAGGAGTGCAACTTACTGGCATGCTTCCCATGGCTTGCTCAGCCTGCTTTCTCATATACCCCAGGATCACCTGCCCAGGAATGGCACCACCCACAGAGAGCTGAGCCCTCCCACATCATCATCAATCAAGAAAACACCCTACAGACTTGACTGCAGGCCAATGTGATGTGTGGTGATATTTTATTTGTGAACCCCAGTAAAGTTTATCTGGGGATCAGAGGAAAAAGCCAGCCACTGTATTAAATATAGAGGTCAGGCAGTGGTAGTACATGCCTTTAATCCTAGCATTTGGGAGGCAGAGATTCATTGGGATCTCGGTGAGTTCAAGGCCACACTGGGAACAGAACCAGGCATGGTGATACACACCTTTAACCATAGAGGTCTGGAGGTCTGTACAGATAGACAGGAAGTGATGGAGCTGGGCAGAAAGAGGAAGTGATGGAGCTGGGTGGAGAGAGGAAGTGAGATGGCAGGGCACAGAAAGGTATATAGGCATGAGTATACAAGAAGTGACTCTCTTTTGGGCTGAGGATTTCCTAGAGGTAAGACATGGCTGGTTTGCTCTCTGATCTTTCAGCTTTCTCCCCAATACCTGGCTCTGGTTTTTTTATTATTATTATTATTATTATTATTATTATTATTATTATTATTAAGACCTTTTAAGATTCGTGTTACAGTGATGGAGGCATTCTCTTAGTTGAGGTCCTTCTTTCCAGGTAACTCTAGATTTGTGACAAATTGACAAAAATCAATCAGCACAAAAAAAAAAAAGTCAAAAACAAAGGGTAAAAGACAACTTGAAGATTGGGGCAAAAGATATTTACAAGATGGACAACATCACACAATGATATATAAAGTCAGCATGCATAAAGTGTTAATACAACTAATCAGAAAGTTAACACAAATTTGCAAGAGGAAGGAGAAACACCAACAATCCAATAGAAAAATGAGCAAGGGCTAGAAATAGAAGACTGACATGTTATAAGCACATCAACAAACACATGAAAAGGCTTTCTGACTTCACAGAAAAATGCAAATTAAAACAAAATATCAGTTCACATCTATCAGTCTGACAAAATGGGCATATGATTGGCACATTTATTTAGAGAACAATTTTGCAATAATTACAAACATGTGCTTGCTCTACAGTGTAGGTACACATGCTGGCTAGTTCTATATAAAGTCAACTTGACACAGCTAGAGTCATTTGGGAAGTCATCAGGACCCCCAGCTGAGAAAATGCCCCCACCAGATTGGCCTGTGGCTAGCATGCGGTGCATTTTATTGATTGATGATTGGTGTCAGAGGGCCCAACTCACTGTGGGTGGTACAACCACCAGGCTAGTGGTCTTGGGTGTAATAAGAAAGCAGGCTGAGCAAGCCACGAGGAGTGAGCTACTAAGCAATATCACTCCATGGCCTCTGCATCAATTCCTGCCTCCAGGTTCCTGCCTTGAGTTCCTCCTCTGGCTTCCCCAGATGATGGACTATATACTGTAAGATGAAATAAATCTTTTCTTCCCAAGTTGCTTTTTGGCATGGTGTTTTTAACCACAGCAATAGAAACCCACATTTTCCAAATTCTTCCCTGTTAGGTCACATGGAGAAAATGATGATATCCATACAGCACACTGGGTAACCCAGAGGGTTGCTGACAGGAGGAGATAACCCATAGAATGGGCTGTGGTTATGAGACCCCTTGTTTCTCTGTAGAGGAAAAGGCTCCACAGTGGCTACTAGTCGGGAAGCTTGGCCCTAGAAAAGCCACTTCTCTGTATTTACTACAAAACTGCATAGCCTTTTAACCCTTCCCCTCTCCCTCCCTCCCTCCCTCCTCCCCCCTTTTTCTCTCATGCACTGGTGCTTCTTACCATGGTGCCTATGTGGAGGTCAGAGAACAACATTGTGAAGTCAAGTCAGGCTCGCCTTTCACCATGTGGGTTCTAGGGATCAAAGTCAGGTGATCCAGCTTAGTGGCAAGCTCCTTCACACACCTTGCCATCTTTCTAGTCCCACCATAGAATTTTTATAATATCACAAAACAAAGAAAAAAATGGAAGCAATGACTCAAATGATCATCGGTAAAGGAATGAAAAAAAATAGATTCAAGGCTGTTAGTATAATGAAATAGGATCTAGCAGTTGAAATCGATGAACTTGAATTATGCTAGCTTTTCTGAAATATGTACTACATTATTATGATTTTTAGTCATTTTGCTGTGAGTAGAACATTAGAACTTGGGTCTCCTATTTAACTGCAGTATTGTGATCTCACCATAGTGATAAATCTAATAAATATACAAGCATTTACCAATATAAACACATATCAAAATATCATAAATATGAACATTTATGTGTATTGGCCCAAACTAAAATATTAGTGAACTTGAATTTCAGGGATGACTTGACAAACTGGAGTGCTGAGTAAGAAAAGCAAAATGCTTCTATGTGTATTAGTCCATTTCCACCATTATAATGAAATGCCCAAAGAAACTTCGGAAGATGAAAATCTAGTGTGAAGTGGCCCTGTTGGTTTACTTCTGGTGAGGGACTAATGGTGTATGACATTAGAATGGCAGGAGCCTGTGAAGAAACAAGTTATCACACACAAAACAGAAAGTCAGAGGAGGCTGGTCCCATAGTCCTGCCTGACAGCATGCCCCAAACCAGTCTGAAGACCTCTCACTGGGCTCTGCTTCTTACTGGTCCCATACTATCTTCCAGTGTGCTACTTCAACGGCCCCAACACGTGAACAAGCTGTGGGAAGAAACTCAAATAACATCCAAACCCAAATGCAAATGTAAACCAAGCAAAACGGTACATGCTCACTTAGAAAAGCTACATGGAGATATGTGGATGAAGAGAATATCTAAGACTTCAGGACAGCAATGGCCTCTGGACAAGGAGTAAAGGCAATTAGATTTGATGGCTGATGAAGATCTTGGGACATCTATGATGCCAGATTCTTAAAAATAAAACCGAATGAAGCAAAAGTAGCATATGTTAAATCTAGACAGCAAATACTTAGATTTTGAATGTATTTTCACTATGCGTTTTCTGTCTTTAAAATATTTCATAATTCGGAATACCAAGCCAGGGGGTCAATGATTTCAGGTCTGAATGCACATCAGTATTAGACACATATAGAAATAGACATCCATAGCATTCCAAAACTTCCTCTGTTGGCTGGTGAGATGGCTCAGTGAGTAAGATTGCCTGCCACTGCCACCAAGCCTGACGAACTGGGTTTGATCCCCGGGACCCACAAGGTGGAAGGCAAGAAAGAACGCCTGCAACCCTGACTCCTGGGACCTCCACAAGCATGCCATGGTGTGCTGCCACATGCGCACATGAGATTAATATAACCCTGAGAAGAACCTTCCCATGAGTCCAGTGTGCACCTCCGGGTTCAAACTGCTGACTTAGCTCATCTTGAAAGTTACTCTCAGGATTTTATGTCTCTAAACATTTTAATTACAATCTCTTCTTCCTGTGACCTAATGTGAATGAACACAGTGAGCGGCCAGGCCCTGTTAACACTCAAAAGGCTGCCCCCCTCTCTCAGACGCCCTCGTTCTCTGCTCGTGCTCTTTTGTTTTCTAAAAACATGTTTCTCTTCTCCCGTCTAAGTTGTCAGTCCCTCCCTCTTTCCTACCTTTCTGAGTCCATCCCAACATGCAATTTAGCCAAGCACCACAAATTTAAGCTCTGACTCATTCGCATGCATCGCTTTTGAACATATTAAATAGATCCATATGCTTATCTACACTAAGATAGAGAATTTTTCCATAAGAAAATAGAATACAGAAAAAAAAATGTGTATACTTCCAGTATTTTAAACAGGCATCTAAAATGAAGCAGAAATTAAAAGTAATTTGGATCAGGATTTTGAACATTAAAACATTACAGTAAATTGGTAAAACATAAAGCAAATATATAGATGTCTACTTTATATCCAAAAAAGTTACTCTTTCCCTGCCATACACACAGAGACACAATGGCTCCATTTCAGTCGGAGTTGGATCGCAAGTAGAATAGTAATGAATGTGGCCTTTCTCAACATTATTACCCCCAAAGACACTTTATTATCCTTCCCAACTTTGGCAATTCCTATGAAGTCATCATCAACCAATCAGAGTTTCTAACAGTTAGAATAACCAGTGTAGCCAGCCACATTGAGTTGATAGAGAATCAAAGAAACATGATATTCTCCTTAGCCTGGGCAATTGTGTCAGGGGTAAACATATGATTTCCATTAGGTTTCTCAAAATACAGAACAATTGTTTTCAGGCCCTCCTCACTACCTCCAGGATACCGACTCCAGATCAGAGCCGCTAGGGGAACTGCCACTGTCTTGAATAAACCCTCCCAAAATCTGATTGTGGGGACATAAAACAAGGGATCCTGAGATACAATACATGTCAACAGACCAGGACAAGCTCCAGCACGGAGACTTAACTGTAACCAGAAGACTGATGTCCCCAGAGGGGAAAAGGTAAGAAATCACAACGCTACAGTTATATGAAGAGGCACACTGGAGTTTCTGTCTCATTTTTGTAGTTCTCTAAAGCGTGACTGATGGGACAGATTTATTAGCCATCCCCTATGAATAAAACTGAAATAGCAACAGTTCCTATCATACCCACCCATCCAGATTTTAACTTCTCATATTACCCACCAACGGAAAGAAGTAGAATTCCTTAGAGATATGGCTAAGAAAATAAGGAACTTCTTAGAAAACAGAAAAGATGGGATCAGTCAGAGGGACATAGGAGGCAACTGGAAGAGAACCCAGAGCTCAAAACCTGAGGCATTTGATCCACAGGAATCATAATGCTGCAGTATTCGAGGCCACACTGAACGTCTGTGTGTCTCCACCACAAATTCAAATGCTGGAACCTCACCCCCATGTGACAGTATTTGAAGGTAGGTCCTTTGGGATGTGGAGAGGTCCTGAGGATGGAGCCCTCATGAACAGGATTAGTGCCCTCCTAAAACCTTTGGCCAAGTTAGAAAACAGTAAGGTGACATCTATAAACCAAGAGGCTGTCTTCATTAGACGCAGACTCTGCTGGCATCTCAATTTTGGGCTTTGTAGCCTCTGGGATCCTGAGATAGTCTGAGAGTGGTCTGAATAGATTAGAATTTTCAGTTATAACCAAAAGTAAGAAACAAATATTTTTGAGTCTATCCTGATATGAAGACCTTAATTGAGTTGTTTTTTTTTTTTAAATTAAAGAGTGTGGACAGCTTTCACATATAAAAGACTTTTGAGTCATTTATATAGAAACTGGGTCCTCTGAGGGATGGAACAGAACTCCCCCTCCTTTTAGTGGGCTGTGCATGAGGATTTCCTTCCAAAGAGTATAGTATGGCAGTCCAGGGACAGTCTTTCAGTAGGAAAACCTGACAGGCATCACCTCAGTTGTGTGTTCAAGGTTATCATGATGAGTGATGAAGCACATTGACATATTATAGGATGGTACTTCATGTCTGGGACCTCCTATGCCACACAACACAGTCACAGAAAACCCAGCTGCAGAGCAGTCTGCAAAACACCTGACCAGGACTGACTTCTCAGAACTTTCAAGGTCATCAAAAGTAAAGACAGAGAAACTGCCTCCATCAAGAGAAAACTCAGGAGACGAGACAATGATAACTAAATACAATATGGTAGGCAGGATAGATTGGAAAGGAACAGTAAGCAAAAACTAAAGAAATAGATACAAAATACAGACTTAAGAACTGTACATCACCAGCTGGTGGTGGCGCACACCTTTAATCCCAGCACTCAGAGAAGGCAAAAGCAGGCGGATCTCAGTGAGTTCCAGGCCAGCCTGGTCTACAGAGAGAGTTCCAGGACAGCCAAGGCTACACAGAGAAACCCTGTCTCAACCTCCACCCCCCAAAAAGAATAGTCTATAAGTAATAAAACTGTAGCATGCCATGTAAGATGCTAATAATAGGGGAGTGGTTTAGAGAGTAGTCAGGACTCACTTCACAACTTCAATAAGTCTAAAAGGATTTCAAAACAAAAAGATTATTAGGGACAACAGTAGCTCACAGAGTAGTTACAAAGATTAGCATAACTAGGAGGTGCCAAAGAGTTAGCATGTTGTCACACAGTGTATGACAATGCCTGGTAACTGTTACTATTGGTTAGTATTATTAAGCTAAATTAATCCGTGAACTGCTTAGAGATTACTTGGAGGAACACTAAGAAAGACGTGCTGATTCACACCATATTGGGCATTGATCCTCATGGTCGACATCAAGTGGTCTTGGGAATCCTGTCATGTTATGCTTGTTCAACAAGTCTCCTCTTCCATGTGTGTTTTCTCAGCATTCTTCTGCACTTGAGAGAGAACTCCGACTAACGAATCGAATAATGCTTCTGGACGATTTAACTTTCTCATGCTTCTGCAAAGAACTGGGGAAATGTTCCTCTAGTAACTTTCTTCCAACTCTGTCTTTGTCTCCAACAAATTTAACACAGTCGTTTTATGGAAAACGTGCTGCACACACCTCCAGCACACTACTGGAGCATCTCTAAGATGCTCCGGCCCAGATGTGGTTTAAGGGGATGCATTTCACCATCTGGGGTCTGCTCGACAATGTCTCCACATCTGCTTTCTGCTCACACTTCAACCCCTCTGCTTTGTTCATCAAGCCTTTTTGACCTTGCTCCCGAAGTAAGTCTTTAGCACCACCCTCCTGGGAGCACAGAAGACACAGCCCTAACCTGAAGGAAGGTATCTGCAGGAATTCTATGTGATTTCTCCTGGTTCGTCAACTCCCCCATGGCTAAAGCCAAGTCCCACCTGATAACCTTCCTCACGTTTAGTACATCTAGTGGCCTGGTTCATACTGGTGAAGTGGTACTAATTTGGAAGCCATCCACAAATGATACAGATGCATTGAAACAAGCTTGTCTACCAGGAGGGCTCTTCTGGCTTAACAGAGATTCAGGACCAGTTTTACTGTGCTGTCTGCAAAGGAAATTCCTAAGAACTGGTAACAAAATAAGTGAACAAATAAACATCTACAGTGATGTTTCCCATCTCCCTATTAGCTTTTACCTAATTATAATTCTCCCTCTTCATTAATCAGAGTTACTTATCATTATTTTTCTTTGTTATTAATAACAATTACTGTATTTTTGGCAGGTTAAATGTAGAAACAGTTAAATTCAATATATTCTGTTTCTTGAAGGCCAAGGAAAGTTTCAAAGTTAAGCTGCTGATTTCTAAATTATACAGGTAGCTAAAAAAAAAAAAGGCTTTTGCTATCAAACCATCCATCCACCCATCCACCCATCCACCCTTCCATTCATTTGTCTATCCATCCATCCAGTTGTCTGTCTATCCATCCTATTTAAATAGACATTACTGATGGCTACTGCTTTCCAGGTATTGTACCAGGTAGTAAAGATGCAAGAATGAATATTAAAGCCTTTGTCCTCAAGGAGCTCTCCATTCTAGTGGGAGGAAACACAGGCTAGAACAAATGCAGCACACAAGAAGGGCCCCCATAAGTGATGTGGGATTCCTCAAATGACTTCCACAGCCTATAGAAGTCTTGGGAGGATAAGAATGGAACCTCACTTCTGGATTCTCCTAGCACTGACCCTAGGCAAGGCCCCAAGCTGCCTTGAGCATCTTCCTCCTCTGCAATAATAGCGTCATTGCCTGAAACTTACGGGGAAGATCACAGGGCAGACCTCTATGAGCTCCTTAGAATCTTCGATCTCTGAGAACATAATTACATCGTCAATAGCTTACTACAAGGCAAGGAAAATTGTGTTTTGTTTATAGCCTCTGTTCCATTCAGTTACCACAAGAATTGACAATTTCAGGTAGATCTGCTCTTTCTGGGGGATGACCAAGTCAATCTTCCCTTGATCCATGCAAAAGGAAGCAGGAACGTAAGTTCACCTGGACGGAATGCTGCATGACCTCTCCTACCTCTCTACAGAAGGTCCTCTAACTGCCTTACCTTGTCACCCAGTTTTCCTAAAGATGCTCCCTCATCCTTCCCTTTTGATATTTTCTGCCACCCAACAGCATCCCAGAATGCCTCATTTGGTGACATCACAAATAGCCACGGGTTGCTTCTGGTGTCCCATCTGTTCCTGCAGCCCTTGCTTTCAGTACGGGCAAGATATGAAGCTCGTGTGCAGTTGATGCTGGGCTGGACTGGGGGAGGGGATCGGGCCTTTGAAGCTGTTTCTATCAGGGCCCTGCAGCTGTCAGTGTTGGCTGCAGAAGCCAGTGATTGTCCTTGCAGCTCCCTGATGCCGGCCGTGCACGGTGCTTGCGGATATTAATTGGGCTTTCATTATGTGAACGTACCCAGAGGCTTTTGCAGTCAATTCCTATATCTATATTGATTCATAAAAATGCCAATAAATAACAGCTCTCTCAAAGCATCTTTTAATGTTTCTGATAATTAGTTGGTTTATGTTTTCCCCCCAGTTTTTCTTTCTTTCGTTTTCTTTCTTTCTTTTTTTTTTTTTTTCTTTTTACACATTGTAGCATAATAGATCACAGAATCTCTGGGACAATGGGCAGGGCACATTGGCTAAATCACCTTATTACAGTTCCATATAGCTGAAAAGAGGCTTAATGCTAAATTATCAGATTCAGCTATTGTGGAAACCAAGAAAGAATAATGCTCCAAAATAACCGCCCTGGAGCCTGTGTCCCCCCCATTGTCCTGGCAGCCACTGGCACGCCTTCCATTGAGTTCTCCATAGAGGCTCAGCCCTGAAGTGAACAGTGGGGCCCAAATTCAGCTCTAGATGCATCTCTTTGCTTTTCGGTGCATTTTAAGTTAAAATATATTTTCGGCCCCAGGCTTTCAAAAAAAAATATTATATCTGTGTGTCACTGTGGGCAAAATTATGTTATTAGTTTTGGAATACCCCAAATTAGCCACCACAGACTACCTTAGCCCCCACAATTACTACATATTATGCCCCATAAAGTGAGGATGAAAGCAGAAATTGCATGTCCATTTAATTTGCTGAAATTCAAAGGGAGAAAGGATGTTCATTAAAAGTTCATAGTGACACAGCTGTGCAGAACTCTCACAGAAAATGCCATTGTCGCAGGAGTCTGACTGTGACCTGGTGTCATTCTCCACAGCAGAGTCTAAGGGGCCTCTGGTGTGTTGAGCTGTTGATGGACAAAAAAGAAGAGCGATGACCCATGGAAACAGGGGACAAGAAGGTTTTGGAAGACACTTGTTCTGGTTGTCGTACTTTAACAAGAAGCGGATATAATTTTAATTCCAGCTAGGTAGGGTAAGAGGTCCTGATAAAGTACTGTCACTTGTATCTACAAAGATGGGTAGACCTGAATTCTTTATAATAAACTACTTCCAGCTACCTCTCTCTCTTACTTCCTGTTGAAGTCCCTTTCGCTTTTTAAATAAAGTCCACTGAGCTGAGATTGACGGTAGCAGAAATGTAAAACATAGACTTTGTCACCAAAACGTAACCTTAACAACATTGCAGTTACTCTGCCCAACTGGGATTGGTCCTGCTTTCTTATATGTGGTTATTTCTAATACAATCTGTGGATAAACAAGCAACAAGAGTGGCATAAGTAAATGTCCAATAGTAGCTGTATCGCACCGGCAGATAATTCACCTCGAACTGCATTGTGGAAATACTCAGCTATTCAGCAGTGGCAATGGGACTGACTTAGGGTAATAAGGATCAGTAAGTACCAACTTGGGAGAAAACAATCCAGATTTCTTACTTCCAAGAAATGTGGAGAGATTCAATATAGTACCTTTTTTATGAGTTCAAAAATAGACAAATAAGTAAAAATAGACTTTTAAAAAAAAATCCTCAAATTTGAGAAATTCTTCATAAGCCTCTATCTGATAAAGGAAGAAGAGGGGTACAGGACCATTTAAAGAAAACTAAATTGGTATTCAAGATCATATGGAGTCGTAATCATCGGTACCTTTTAACAAGATTCTCCTTCAATTTAATAGAGGAGTAACCACCCAGTCAGCCACAGCATACAAGATGTTTACTCATGGAGGTGATTCGGCATAGGAGCTACACGAACATACTTTGGCTAGTTAAGGTATGCTAATAAGAAAGAAAATACGATTTTGTGCAGAGGGCTTCAGGGTAAGGCGGGCCCTGCCTATCAGGACACACAAGACGGAACAGGAGAGAGGCCGATGTGGAAGCGCTGATACCAGCCTGCCAGCCTTTGCCAGCCTTGTTTTCTCGTGCTGCCTGGATGCTTCCATAGCAGCAAAGACTTTCTAGTAACGACTCCCACTGATTTAATGATTACTATATTCCAGTTCCATACACAACACGCTTACCTAACATGAATATTTCTCATGCCATTAGGAGTTACATGCCTGGAAACATCAAAGGTCAGTGGCTACTACTTAGTTTTGATAAGGGATTCAGAGTGTACTATAAATAGGGAGAGGTGAAAAAAGACAACTCGTTTATCTGAGTTTTGTGGATTGTTCTCCATTTTCCAGTTTAAATTATCTCTTGATTAATGGTGCAGACATGTAGAGAGAAAGAAACGTCAGAATACCTAGTCTACGTTTTCCCCAGAAACATTTGCAGTTCGCTCCCTGGCTTGCCCTTCTTTCACTTACAACTTGCAAACATCCCTACACAGCTCAGCAAGCTGCCCTGAGTGGTCACTCTGGCCTGGAAACCAGCAGGAAACCTTCTCTAGGGAGGCCCTGGCTTCCGAACTGCGGATCCAGACACAATGCCTAAGGAGCTGGAGGCTTAGTCCACAGAGAAAACAGATGAACTCTGTGAAAATTAGTTGCTCCCAGAAAACCTAAGCATGGAATTGACATTCCTTCTGGAATCCCAGGGTCACAGTTCAGGATTACACAGCAGACAACCCAAAAGTCCACAGGACGCCTTCTTCTTCGGTCTCGCACAGATCTCTGACAAGGCTCATGTGGGCCCTGCCTCTCCAGGTTAGGTAGCATCAGACTGCTCCAGGTCATGTTCTCCCATAACTCCCTTGTAACTTAGCTGCATAGCCACAGCGCGCAGTGGATCTGTACTGTGCAAGGTCAGCATTAGAGATAAACTAGAGCTTGAACAAAAGGTTTCCGTGCTTTGGAGGAGTTCACTCCCTCAACAGTCCTGAATCTTCTCAACGGCCATAGGCTCAGCAGTGATGTTCGCTGCTTCTGAGTGGGATTCGATCCTCTTCACCTTCACTATCCAGTGTGATGACCTTTAACCCCCACCCCCGAAGTATGGCTAGTGCGAATGGAGATTAGTGGTAAGCACAAAGTGAGGGGGAGTTTGTAGGCATGGATGCTCACAGAAAGAAAGGCAATCCGTCATGTGCAATTAAAAAATATTGACTGCATGGTAAAATGTTTCTTTTTAAAGTGTATTATTGGAATTAATTTCACTTTTTAGAGCGTGACTAATAGAAATTTAGTATGAATGCCTGGCTATTATGGACAACATTTTATTATCACTGAAAAGCAGTAGTCTAGAATGCTGGAGGGTGAACCAGGTTATGATTTTGCAGGCCAAGATAATAAATTTTTGAAAATACATTTGCTTTATTCTTAATTTTGTAATTGACACTAAAAGAGAAATCCTAAATGTAAGAAAGTATTTCATGTATTTATATATTTTTGAAGTATAAATTGTTTTTGTCAGCATTGAGTCTCTTTAATAATAAAAAAAGGCAAAAAATTTTAAGGTAATTAGAATAACTTGAAATACAAATTTTCAAATAACAATATTTAATATTACAAAAAATTATAAATAATGATTTATTTTCTCTCTCTGCCTTCAAAAGAGTATTAAAATAAGTTTAGTTAGATTAGACTCTTAAATTATTTAAACTCAGATGTCACATTCAAGTGCATAAAAAGTCAGCATCATGCATTTGGTTACTAGAGAGATTACCCTGAAAAGAAATAAAATATTGCAATCTTTGGTGGGATTTTTAAAAGTTAACCTATCTATTATTACAGGTTGTGTTGTTATTCTTAATAAAATCAAGAAATTCTTGTTGGTTGAGCTAATCCTCTCAGTAAAAAAAAACATTTACCATTTAACGTAAGTGACAAAATACTGCCAAGTGTTCTTTTGTGTGCCCTCTCTTCGAAATGTTCCAGTTCCCTTGTTGTGTGTACGAATCCTAAGACATTTGACTTTGGTGTACACAGCAGCTAATCAGCCATTACAAACAGTGCCATATTAAAAGCAACACACACACACACACACACACACACACACACACACACACATTTTCCTTCACTTACTAATCTCCAAGTTCAAAATCGAAATCGGAAGCATGTTTGTCGCGGTAAGCAGCATCTTGCAGACAGAACGTACTATAAAGTCGCTTTATGTTCTGTGTCGTTAAAGTTGTTCCATTCGTACTGCTGATTAATGACATAATTTGTCCACATAAGATATTTTCATTCAAGGGTAAGATATTTGCTTGGGGAATGTACAGAAATACTGTTATTTCTTAATCAGAAAACTTTTAAAAAAAATGTGCATTCAGGAATGACATTTGCTGATGGGTTTGTAAACCTTAGCCTGCTCACACTAACGGGGATCTATTCAAAGCCGACAAGGACAGAGTGGCTTTACACAGTAAAAGCTATGTTTGTTCCTCATGTTGATTGTTCGTTTGTATGTCTTGACTCAGGTTTGGAGTTCCGAGGCATCAGGTAAGAGTTTGTTTAAAAACAAAAAAACCCCAAAAACCCCCAAACCCAAAAAACATCGTATGCATCCTCAGGAACAAGCAGCCCACAGCTGTAACTCAGGTTAAGCTACCAGCTAAGAATAGAAACCAACCAAGCCAAACCTAAAGCAAACAGCCTGCTTATCACATAATAACTACTGAATAACGCAAATATTAGCAAAGCAAACCCAGCCGGGGCTCCAGCTCAGGAGGAAGAAAAGCCGGTAAACCTGACAGTGAGGGCAGGCGATCCAGTCCGCACTCCCCTTGATTCAAGCCTGTGGAAAAGTGGGTCAGGACTGACATCTGCTGGTCTGCTTAATGGGATGTTGCCCATTGAAACCAGATCCTTGAAGAACGCTGCCTGGCTGCAGGCCGGAGGAAGCAGTGGCTTGGCAAAGTCCTCCCTGGGAAGCCATCTGCAAAGTAGCCAATCCTCTACCACGGCCTCAGTTTCTTTCTCTCCTTTGATGTTTCACCTTGGTAACCAGGAATGTTTTCCTCATCACTCCTCAGCAAGGATAGAATGTTGTGTAGGTGGATTCTACTTAGAGAGCCAAACTTCCAAGAGAAGGAAGTCTACTGGGTGCTAAGAAATTGGACAGGGAATTTCAAGCCTTTATCAGAAGAGTCACTAGAGAAAACTACTTTAAGGGGCGAAATGCATGTCCAAATACTGGTGCTCTGTGCTTTACTCAACACCTTGCTGTACCATCAGCTTTGAGGATATTCACTTTGAGAATATTATGAACTCATTTGATTTGGCTTCTATCTATCTCCCTTCTACCTGCTCCATTTCCCAACTGGAACTCATCTTGCTGCATGGACATTGAATTTGTGGCATTTTATCCTCATGGAGTCTTGTTTCCATTCTCTGGCTTTATTTATCTATTTATTTTTTTAAGACCAGGTCTCACTATGTAGACCAGGCTGTCCTCAAACACACAGAGACCCGTCTGACTCTGCCTCCCGAGTCCTGGTATTATAGGCATGTGCCACCACATCCGGCTTCCATTCTCTGGCATCTCAGTTTTCTATCTTTAGCAAGACCAGCTTCCTAACTGACTTAGAAGCTACACAATTCTTGGGTTGGGATGGTGTCTATCTTTCTCAAGCCATCTTCTCAGTTCCTAGTCCAGTTTCCATTACATAAGGAGACACACAACAAATATCGTCTGACTCCCTTTGATAGTTCTGGATTCTATGTCCCATGTGCCACTCTTAGGAATGTGACTTCTCCCTGGTGGATCTGAAGAGAACCTAGAAATGCTGATTTGAATTGACAATAAATAATCTGGGCATCCCATCGGAGTTCAGTGCCAAACCATTTTAGTCTTCTAGGGGAGATGTCATTCTAAGGTTTGTAATAGAAGCATTAAGTCATGAGTCACAGAAATTCTTCTCCAGAAAATTCTTTGACAGTCTTCATACCATTAAGGAGAATGAACAAGCAGACCAGAGAATTTTCCTCCCACCTTTGGCTACAAGAATTCCAACTGTACATGGAGGCTGGAAGGATGGCTCAGTAAATTGGCACCCTTACTGCACAAGCATGACAGGTAAAGTTTAGACCCTAGGGCCTACTTAAAAAGCCAGGGATTGCTGTTTCCGCCCAGAGCCCAGTGCTGGAGGACCACTGGGGTTCACTGGCCACTAGTTTAGCTCCAGGTTCAACGAAAGACCCTATATCAAGCAAATAGGGCAGAGAGCACTTGAGGAGGATACCTGAAGTCTTCCCTTGGCTTCTCAAATAGAAGGTCACGTATGCCATGTGCACACGTGTGCACTCAAGCAAACACACACACACACACACACACACACACACACACACACAGTGTATATCACTGCTGTTCCTTTCAGTTAAGTATGTGTACGTGCACATGCATGTGCTCTTGGACACAGCCTAAAAAATTTCTTTTATAAGGTATATAGAAGAAATAAAACTTGAAAACTTTGAAGTAGGGAAAGAGAAGCATAGAATGGTACACTCTCCTTAAAAACATTTACAACAACCATCAGGTCAGGAGGAAGCCGGATTTTGCTGCCTCTGGCTCCCTTTAGGGAGGCAATGGTGACACAGTGTGGAATAGGTGACCCAAGGAGACAGTCGTTAGGTCTGTGAGAAAGGACCCGGCTCCTACTTTTCCCATCACCAACCTTGACCTTCCGTCTTGTATTACCAGTTCATGTAAAATACAAGTACAGTAAAGGCCCTTTTCTTCCCCTATGATTCTGAGGAAATAATTGAGGTTTTTTTTCTTTTTTTTAATTTGCTAGTTTACAAATCAGAAATCCTCTAAACCTCAGGGTTATTTTCAGGTTCAAAAATTAAAACCATAAAGTAAAATACAGTGCTAATATTACTGAGTAGCATCGTCTTAATATTTATAACAAAATTTTATCACTTTTGTTAGAAGCTTATTAATTTGAAGAGGGAAATAAAAACACGAATCAGACCCTTTACAAAGCATTTTTCTCTTTATATACCATAGCAACCTAATAAAGACATGGTAACTTGGCAGATGGCATGGCATGTTAGCCTTGAAACAAAACATTAGATGCCAAAATGTGCTAAGAAAAAAAAAATCCCTCTCTTCCTTCCTTGTTTCTCTCCTTCCTTCGTTTGTCTCTTTTCCCTTCTTTCCTCTCTTCCATATTTGTCTTATCCTTTATGTCATTCTGTAACAAAAGCTATCAACTTATAGTTTTTTCAGTGCCTAAACAAAAGGCACTTGCTAAGGCCGGAAAGGATTTGGGCCACTCCACCTAGATAGGAGCATTGTAAGTAATAATCTCAGTCTCACTTAAAACTGTTCTGGAAAATGTATACAGGCCGGCCATTTCTGCATTGTCTGAGCGGAATTATTTCCTTTGTCTTGTTCTTACACACACATCTGAGGTCCTCTTCTAATGGAGTGTGTAGAATCACCCAGCTGTACACTCCAGGAGTCTCAGCATCTGTGGCCATGACGTAATGCAGACAGGGTACCCCTCTTCAGGGGAATGAGCCCTGTTGAAAATACAGTCTTGTTTCCTTAAGGACTAGTAAAATTTTCGGCCAGCCTCTGCAGGCAATGAAAGTTACCCCTGCTCGGTGGCAGTGATCCCAGTGATGGAAGATGCAGGGTACACGTGTGTCTGTGTGTGTGTGTGTGTGTGTGTGTGTGTGTGTGTGTATGTGTGTGTGTATGTGTGTGTGTGTGTGTGTGTGTGTGTGTGTGTGGTGTGTGTGTGTGTGTTGTAGGCCCAACATCCCTACTTTGTAAAGTGCAGACTCATTAAGAATGCAAAGAATTAATCTAAGTTGCACCAGAAGGAGAAAGCTTCTTTTCTCTCTTCTTCTCTCCCTCCCTCCTCTCTCCTGGTCCTCCTTCACAGCTCTGCCCCTTTCTGTTGCCTCTCCTTTCCTTTCCCATCCTGGTCTCCTTGAACACAGACTCTTTTACCTCATCTGTATCAGAACGAAAATGTGGGCAGCTTTCTATAGATCACACTTTTTCTTATTAGTATAAAACCACTGAAAAGGCCTGTCCTTCAGAGAGGAAAGGGTTAAACATTGGCCTTGTAATAGCTGTCTGTCTTTTAAGACATTGTCATGTAATTTCAGTACTACCTAAAGTGTCTTATTATAAAGGCAAATCTCTCTGTCAAGAAGATGTCATTATTCAGTCCCAGAAAGAAATTCTACAAAGCAATGGAATAAACACAGGTTTCCATGAGACACATTTCAGGCTACAAGCTTAAGAGAAAGGAATACCTAAAGAAGTACTTTCCAAATAGATGGACAAAGATCGTTAATCCCTTTGGATAAAAACATTTAATGTGATGTAACCATCACATTAAAATTTAGAATGTTCTTTATGAAAGATGAAGATTCAGAAAATTTAAAAAATGAGATGATGTTTCCCATCCATTTTATTTTTCTGTTGGACACAGTTATACTGTTTTTTTTATTTTCTACTTAGAATTAGTTATTTAGTAGGTCGAGGGCCAAAAGGAATATATTCCATTTCTGAGTTAAAGCCATGAAGACCTCTCAGCAGCCAGTTTATAATCTGTTTCCCTCCGTCTATGAGCCGGCTGGTAATGCAGTATAAGCTAGAAGTCACATGGTGAGTATGGTATGGCTTTCATCAGCCTAGTTCCCCAAATGGCTGCAGGGAGCCGAGCCTCTTCACTAATCAGATTTCAGTGAATAAGAAATAAAAGTCTGTAGCATTATACTGTTGAGATTTCAGGGTTTATCTTCGTAGCAGCTAAAGTTGCTTTAACTCTGGCTGGAATATTGCCATAACATAAATGTAAAATGTATAGCATGGTTCAGTGACAAGGGCAAGAACGGCAGTGGAATGGGCTTTGGAGGCTGGAAAGATGAAGATAAGTTAGGCAGTGGCAAAATCCTTTGATGATATTGCCCCTTGATACAACTCAGAAGACAGGCCGAGTGAATGCTGGTCCTTTAGCTCTAGGGAAAGGGTTAGAAAACAGAACGTTGGTAGCAATTTGCAAAAGGGTAGATGAACTCAGGCAAGAATTGGCTTGTTTTCAAGCAAAAATAAAACTGAACATCAGAAATGAGAGGTGTTGAAAAACTGGAAAAATATTGACTGCTTCTAAAACCCCCATAGTAAGGAGTAAGATTGAATGAGACTCAGCTTTGCGTCTAAGCTCAAACAGGAGTGAAGCCTCCCTGTCTAAGCTAGATGGCCTCAGGGCAATGGAGAAATGGATTGGGGTAAGGATGAAAAGATAAACATGAATCATACCTGAGAGTTGATGAGAAAGAAGCCGACTGCGAGAAAATAGATTAGAAGTCTATCTGGTTTGTGAAGGAATTGTACAGTCAGGAAACCAGCAAGCTCAGACTACGGCGAGCGCTTCACCATAGCAATAAGCTTTAACCCAAAATTATCGGTAAGAAGTGGGCTTTGAAGGCCATGCAATCTCCAGGAAGGGTATGTTCCCCCTCCTTAAATTAGAAGTGGCTAAAATGGTAAGGACCAAGAAACTTTTAGTTGGTGGAGTTGGGTGTCATGAAGAACGACATGGGAATTTCTTCCATTAGGCAGGTTCTCTTCATTCCTACAAAAGGGTTTTCTCCAAACAGTAGGATGTAACATCTTCACATACCAGTGACCGCTCTGTGTGCTTACTTACCACTGGATATGAGTCACTCTCATGTCATAGTAAAGCTGAAGAATTATTAAGCTAAACCAGCATAAGTAGAGAACTGTCCCTGTCTACATCCATCCTTTAGCCCCATATGCTTACAGAATGTTGAGGCTAGAAGTGGTCCTGATAATCGTGTGAGAACACTTTGCTGATGCCAGCTGACTTCCTCGATGCACACATGAAGCAAGGCCTAACGTCTTTTCCCGGCAACACCAATTGATCTTGCATGAGAAACACTTCTTTATGCCACTAAGATTTCTAAGTTGACCTAAGATATCTTTTCAATTTATTTATTTTCTGTTTCACCAGAAATTGGTTTTTCTCAATTGCAACAAAAATTTTTACCTCATGTATTAGTTGTAAAAATTAAATTTTTCCCTTAGTACAATGTCTGACACCTAAGTATTTCACAAATACGTAAGAGTTTTCTTTTGATTTGACCAGAAGGGAGAGTTCAAACCCCCATCTGAATCAACAATAGAATCCAAATGTCACCTCTGTGCCACGAAGTTGCTGCCTCCTGTTAAATGATTCTGAGAAGAATACTACAAAACTGATGAATTGTAATGAGAGAAGTGTGAACTCAGGACTGAATGAGCAACGAAAACAGTGGGAAGAAAACCACGTGTATTTGCACAGTTTTCCCCCAAAACATCAATCATAATCAATACATTACCATCTAAATAGAAAGAAGTGTTTAAGAGCTTTTAAGATAGAAGTGACCAGTGATCCTTCAGAAAACTTCCCATCTAGAGATGACATTAGGATGTGGAACATTCCAGAAGGCCCATGGTGTAAGCACATCTGCACAAGAAAACACTAATGTGTAGAATCTGGAGCTGTAGGCAGATTTACTTTGGGAATTGTCTTGTAAACCACATAGTTTTAGTCTTGGTCAAGGAAGAGTAGATTACATTAACACTTGTAAGGAAGGCTCATTATAAAGATTCAGGTCATAAAAATAGGGATGGGATTTTCCATAAATCTAAAAAAAATTATAAACCACAATATCAAAGTCTCATGAATTTGGAATGAAACGATCATTTGGAGTCTATGTCTGGCTCTAAAGACCTCCAGAACCTGAATTTGAGTACCTTCCTTCTCTTTCTAAACTGCAGGTATCTCGGCCATTTTTACCTTTTTGGTGTTTAATATAACTGATTATTTTTGTATTTCTTTGCTTAACATTCCATTATTCATAGACTATGGCTTTCTTCTCCATAGTTCTCCATGGGCTGCTATATACCTAGCTGTCATATCCATGTTTCAAGGAGATAAGATTGTTTCCTGGATGTTGTTACATAATGGTTCTGTTCATGTTTCCTCGGTCAGAATTTATTAATTTTATTAATAGGAGATTGAGAAGGCCAATCTTTATTTTTGATGGCCACACATTCAACAGAAAATAGGTATTTTATTGGGAGGAAGAGTAGAGTAGAGCCCGAGAAAAGAGAACAATGGAAATAGACTGTACAGAGAGTGTCAGCAGTTCTTAGTATTTATTTCTGTAAGAAACACACAGCACTTTTGAGTTCACAGGCAATGATGCAAAGTGCTTGAAGAGTTTTCACTGTTGTCCCATGAGCCTGGACAGTGCAGGTCAAGTGCAAGGAGTAGCAGAAAGAAAAATAAAAGAAACACAGCATGCCTTTGACAGCTTTTGCTGTGGACGAATGAAGGCCTCGTCTGCAGAGGTGGCTGATACACCATCAATGCTCCCACCAGAGGAAAACAACCTGAAAAGCCCAGGTGACTGTAAAATATACTCAGACAACCACAAACTGATCAGTTCTGAGTATTCATTAGCTTGGGTTTTTTGTTTGTTTGTTTTAATATAGTTTGTCAGCTTCTACAATTTACTTTTCAATGGTGGGTATGTCTAACAACTGGCTGACAAATGTCCTGTTGATACAACGATCCATCCTTAGAAGCTAGAGCAAGCCAGTTTCAGCCCGGAACCAGGTACCCCCTGCCTGGAGATGAGAGAAAAAAAAACAAACAAACTGGCAATCAAGGAGTTCCACAAGAAACCAGCAAGAGCGTACTTTTACACTGGGTGTTTGTAGTGACGCCAGCATCTCCTCCATCTCCTTTAACTCCAGCCTGGATTGCAACTTCAGCAATACGGGGCTCTTTCGTCTAAAGGATCAGCTCTACGGTTAGAGACAGGAAACACCACATGATACGGTTTAAATATTGCTTACCAGCCTGCCTGCTTCAGATAATCTGATCAAGAAAATCCCTCACAGGAGTGCCCAGCAGCTTGTGTTTTAGTTGATTCCAGATCCGATCAAGTTGACAACCAAGATTAGCCATCACAGAACCTCTACGGTTTGCCGTGCTCTAGGGTTCTTAGTAAAATTTAAATAAAGCTCTGGCAGATAGGTTAGCCAGGGTTTAGCATATTCTCATATCATCTTACTCCTGACTCAGAAAAATGGTTGTCTCTCAGACTGGTTGAGGCCAACAGATGGACTGTTGGTAAGTGGAAGAGCCGATAGGAACTTCCATGAACTACAGAAGTAGAGTTCTCTTCCTGTTTGCAGCCTTGGCATCTGCTGGGGGAGAGGTGGAGGTTTGGCTAATACTCCCAGACTGAATGTGGTGGCAAGCTTGCATGATAGTCTCTAATAAGGCCCTTTCCTGGTATTTACATTTTCGGGTGTGTAGGTACCACTTACATCGTGCTAGGACGATCTGTGACCAACAGAATGGGATAGAAGTGATAACAAGTCAATTAGGAGGTGAGGTCACAAAAACAGCTTGACTCTCCCTTAGATTACATGCTGGGAGGAGGAGTGGGTGGTTGCCTTGCTGTGATCAGCCCAAAGGAGGGGACGATGTGATAGAGAACTAAGGTCAGAAGTCATGTGGATGACCTTTCTGGGGGATGATCCTCTGCCCTAGTGAAGCCTGCAGATGACTGGAGCCCAGACTGACATCTTGACAGCAAGCTCATGATTGACTGTGAGCCAGAACTATCCAATAAACCCTTGACCCTCGGACTCGCCATGAGATAATCAGAGTTTGTTGTTTTAAGCTGCCAAGTCTGGAGCAATTTGTTATGCAGCAATAAATAACTTATACACAGCCTTAGGTTGTCTTTCTGTATGCTCTCATATAACTCATTCTAGATTGCAATCACTTACTCACTGGTCTGGCTCCTCCATCGAACCGCTTATACTTTGAGGAAAGAAACCAAACTGTTGATTACATCCTCAGTACCAAGGGAAGTGCTGAGTACACAGGAAAGACTCAGTCACTGTCATTGGGTAAATAAATGAGGTGGGATGGAATAAAGGCCTGATGTCAGGCAGGCTGGTGGGACCCGCCAGCTGAGGAGTGAGCTTGTGGAGTTGAACTTGAGCTAGTCTCTCCTAGGTTGAGAGGGTCAATATGAATGAAGTCTTTCTTCCCCCGTCCCCGCCCATCTCCAGTTTCTCCAAGTTGGCTGCAAGTAGAAGGAAAAACTGCTTCAAATTCCCAGCCACAAGAAGCACAGACAGTGGGGATGCTCCCTGAGAAGATGGTTGAGATGGGAGACAGAAAATTAGCATAGACAGCCACAGGGAAAACAGAACAGTGGGGATAAGGCTAAGGGTTTTTTATTTTTTATTTTTTTTTAATTTAAGAACTTAAAAAGAAGTTTGTTTAGAGGAGGTTAAAAGTTCAGCTGCTGCTCTAAGTGGTGTGGTTTCTGGTTACGAATGTTCTGGGACAGACATCTCCCCTTCAGGACTCTCCATGCCCTCTTGGAGAGCCATACTGTGTTCTCAAGTCCCGCATGGGCCATCTCTAACTGGAAGAATAGAAGCCCAGTTTCAAAGAACCATGAACACCCTCTCTGTGGTCTTCCCTGTGCTCTACATGCTCATCATCTTTTTAAAAAGTCTGAATGGATCTTAGGAAGACCAAAAAATCTTTAAAATAAACAACAAAACAAGTGTCCAATGGCAGTATAGTCATGGAGGGACACTTGGGCAGGTGACATCTTCCCACTGAGGTAAGGAACCCACACAAGGTGGGGTACACCGTCAGGAAATTTTAAATACTTTTGACTGCATATTTTCTGTATACTTGAGAGTAAGGAGTAGGAAAAGATGTCCCATCTTATTTTTCTCATTACAGACCTTTTAGTAGGAAAAACACAGTATTCCCTTAGTGTGGTAAATAGGGCACGTGGAACAGAGGAGTGGGAGTTCAAATCCCTCATCTGTTACTTCTAGTTGTTTAACCACAGACAATTCAGCTTTCCTGAGTCTCAGATTATTTTTTTTAATCTATAAAGTAAGTGGTATTTACCACTCCTTTCCCCAGCCCCTAGCACTCCCTGAAAACATGCCAGCTGAGTCTGCCTGGGATTCCTGAGGCCAAAGGAAATTAAGAAAATATGTAAGCAGAATTTGGGAATGTTTGATCAAATTGAGGTTCTATGAATACAAGGAGTGAGTCAGAGCCCCCCCCCCCCCAGCTTGGGATGTTATGTTGCTATTTCTGCAGGTAACTTAGTGTCATTCCAGGACACATTCATGCATAGACCCAACAAGCTACCCAATGAATTTTACTAACCACGATAAACTCAATTTTTATTTCTACATTTACAAAAAGGATATTTAGTAAAATTTGCCATCTGATAAATAAAAAAAAAAAACACACTAAGGAAATTTTTGCCAACAATTTGCCGAAAGTTAATAGGTTTTCAGGAATTCCATTTGTCTCAGAGGTTTGAATTTCTGTAACCCCTGCCTTTATAAAATTACGGGTGTTCACTTACATTAACTTGGTCCTTACTGTTTCATTAGTGAAAATATATCTAGGGTGCATTTCTGTAGACTCTTTCAGAAGTCAGTGAGACTTGAGACCTACCCTTTGCCAAGTTTTCATAGTACATAGTAATAACTTGAAAAAAGGAAGATATATAGAAAAACAAAGCAGCAGCCAAAAAGCCAAAAGCTTAATTTCTTTTCTCCGTCCTGGGGGTTGAATGCTAGTGCTCTGCTATGAGGCTAGATCTCTCCCCATCCCACTCTTTTTCTTTTTTTTTTTTTTTTTTTTTTTTTTTTGGTTTTTCGAGACAAGGTTTCTCTGTGTAGCTTTGTGCCTTTCCTGGGACTCACTTGGTAGTCCAGGCTGGCCTCGAACTCACAGAGATCCGCCTGGCTCTGCCTCCCGAGTGCTGGGATTAAAGGCGTGCGCCACCACCGCCCGGCCCCACTCTTTTTCTTTTAACTTTTCAGTTTGAAACAGGTCTAGCTAAGTCATGGCTGAGCTTGACCTACTCTGTAGCCCAGGCAGGCAGTCAGCTTGTAATCCTCTTTCTGCCTCAGCCTCTCCAAGTAGTAGGGACCCTGTGGTCTGCACCATCGATGAAAGACCCTAACCCTTCAGGTTTACACCCCCCAAGCCCCAGGAGAATAAGGAACTAAAAAGAAAACTAGTTCAAAGGGCAACCTGACTCAGCCATTATTCAACCACCCCTGCAACAATGTAACAATGTAAAGAGATTTCTGTTAAGAGATGTGCTCAACTGTGACTGGGATAGTTGCAAGTGTTCCAGGAAGGACTACTGTGACCTTTGTGTAAACTCCACTCCCGCCCTGATACTCCACTTGAGGTTTCGGGAAGAATGTACATGCGGACGTGACTGTACCCACTCTGTGATCACCCTGTGATCAGGTCATGAAATTGTATGGGAATTGTAATCTTATGTTTTTTGTGGGTTTTTCCTTTAAAAGTACCTATGTGACTGTAGTGCGATGCAACTCTTGCTCTTTGGAGCAGAGTTTGCCTGACTGTACAGCCACACCTATAAACACCTCTTGCTATTGCATCAACTGGACCGGAGTCTGAGTTCTTGGGGCACCTACTTGAGACCCAAGATTTTGGGGTCTAACATCGAGACTGGCTTGTTTCCCTGTGTACCTCTCAGTTCGTGGCCTTGAGAAAATGGTCTTCCTTGCTCATTCATCCACAAAATAGAATTAGTGACATTGTCCACCCAACAGGATGACTAGAAGAATTAAATGATCAGTTTATATATACTAATACACATTGGGAAGTGTGACTAGTATACAGTAAATTAATTATTATTGCTATTATAACAACTAATTTTAAAGAAAAATAACTTTTATATAAACGTAATTTATTTAAACCATGACCCCAAATATTTAAAAGTATATACCTCTGGGGGGCTCCCTCTGAGCCTGACAACCAGGCTGAATGCTTCTCCAAAGCCACAGACACTCCTGTCTTAGTCAACGTTATATTTCTATGAAGAGACACCATGACCATGGCAACTCTTATAAATGAAGGTTTTTATTTGGTGTTTCCTTACAATTCAGAGGTTTAGTCCTTTATCAGCATGCTGGCAAGCATGGCGGCATACAGGCAGACATAGTGCTGGAGAAGCCGAGAGTTTTACGTCTATATCCGTAGGCAGCAGGAAGAGAGAGAGCCACTGGACCCAGCTTGGGCTTTTTGAAACCTCAAAGCCCACCCCCAGTGATACATTTCCTCCAACAAGGCTACATCCCCTAAGAGTGCCACTCCCTGCTGACCAAGCATTCAAACCTATGAATCTATTCTTATTCAAACCACCACACTCCCCATAAATAGTACCAAGTCAGTCAAACCGAACGGCTTAGTTTTCTTTTGGTATCTGTGGTGGTTTGGGTGAAAATGTCCTCTGGAGGCCCAGATGTTTGAATACTTTGTGGTACTGTTTGAGTTGGTATAGGGGGTATGGTATTGCTGCAGGAAGTATGCCACTGGCAGGTAGGCTTTTAGGTTTAAAAGCCATGTATCATTCCCAGTTCATTCTCTGTTTTGTGCTTGCAGTTCAAGATGTGAGTTGTCACCCCTCAGCTGTTCTTTTCACCTGCTGCCACAATTCCCAGCCAGGATGGACTCTTGTCTCTCTGGAACCACATGCTCAAATAAATCCTTTCTTCTGTAAGTTGCCTTGGTCATGGTGTTTTATAACAAAAATAGAGAAGTAACTAAAGCAGAAATTGGTACCAGGGAATGAATATCAGGTACGCAGCCATTGCTGTGACAGACCTGAACATTCTGTGTTGGAGTGAACATGGAAGATGTTGAGACTTTGGACTAGGAAAGTGGTTAAACGCTAGAAGCAGGGATTAATGACCCATCCTAACGGGAGCTTAGAAGACACTAGTGCTTAAATCCACATGAAATGTGGAAACCCCAATCAACAGGTTTCAGGATGCAGGGATTGGGAGAGGCTATTAGCAACTCAGTAAGAGGATATTCCTATGACACTTTGGCAAAGAATCTAGCTGCTTTCTGCCTTTGTCCTAAGAACTTGCCTGAGACTAAATTTAAAAGTAAAAAATCAATTTTTTTTTTCAGAAGAGGAAATTTCAAGACAGCATCATATCGAATCTATGGTGTTGTTATTATTAATTAATATTACATAAATCTACAGAGAAAAAGTTCAAGTGGGGCAGAAAGAAATACAGAATATACAGTTTGAAGAGAAAAAAGTGCACCGGAAATCTTAGTGCTTCATTGAAGGTGTATGCTGAAGCAGATAATGAGATAAGGAGAGGCCTGACCTACAGCCAGGCAACATGTGGCAGGGAAGCCCTGAGGGGCTCTTGCATAGGCTGTGAAAGTGAAGACTAGGGTGCATTAGAGAACCCAAGACGTTTAAGATGCTAGAGCCCTGGGATATCTGCCAAGCAGAGGGAGTGGAACCAGCCCAAGAGAAAACAGTATGCTACAGGTAGAAAAGCTTGAAGCACAGAACTGCCTGAGCCATTTGATATCAGACATGGAGATACAGGATTTGGTGTTTGTCCTGCTGAAATTCAGTCTTGCTTTGGTTCAGTATTTCCTCCCTATGCCCCCATTCTTCCCCTTTGGAATGGTGGTACTGTATATTCTATGCCATTGTATGTTGGAAGAATGTTTGCTCGTACAGGGTGTTACAGGATTGTGTTGAGTTTCAGAAGAGAGTGTAGATTTATCTAAGCTTTTAAATAGTGTTGATCCTTAAGGACATTGAACAAATGCATTTTGCATTATGATATGGCCATGAACCTATGACGGCCAGGGAGGAGAATGTGGTGGTTTAAATGAGAATGTTTCCTATGGGCTCAGAAGTTTGAATACTTGGTCCCCAGTTGGTGGAGCTATTTAGGTACATTTAGGATATGTGACCTTACTGGAGAAAGTACACCACTGAGGCAGGCTTTGAGTTTTTAAAAATCATGTCCTATTTCTCGTTGGTTCTCTCTGCCTCGTGCTTGTGGTTTGAGATATGGAAGCTCTAAGCTTCCAGCTTCCAGCCTCAGCCTCCATGCCTGCCGCCTATTGCCTTGCTGTCCCCACCATTATGAACCTCAAGTATCTTGAACCATAAGCCCACATAAATTCTTTCTTCTATAAGTTGCTTTGGTCACGGTGTTTTACCACAGCCACAGAAAAGTAAACAACACAGTGGCTAATGATTTGTAGCTTAAAACAATAGCACATATTAATTATCTTGCATTTTCCATCGAGTTGGGAATACAAACAGCTTCAGTGGGTCCTTTGGATCCCTGAAGGTGGCCATGAAGTGCCCATCCAGGATGAGCTCTAATGGTTAGGCCTGCTTAAAAGAATCTGCTTCAAAATTTATAGGGATATTAAGAGATTTCTCTTCCTTGAAGTCGGGCAGGGGGCCACAGCTGGCTATTGGCAAGAAAGGATCTTTAGCTCCTCTAACCCACTATGGTCCTTTGCTGTCATTTCCTTTATCAGACCACCAGGGAGAGCCTGTATGGTAACTTTTGCTAGCAGTTATATATAAAAGACTAATATATGTCATGCGACTTACTTGTTATAATCAGGTGAATGACATTCTTTCACCTTGACTATATTTTGCTGATTATAGTCAAGTCACAAGTCCTGCCTACACTCAAAAGGTATTGGTTTAAATATTAAGGCAACTCCACGTAGTTAAAAGGGAGATTTATTTTATGGGGTAACTTACAAGTGAAGGGATAGGTTACAGGGTCTGGGAAAGGTGAAGCACAGTCCAGCGGTGTTCTTTGGAGAACTCTGCTCGGTCTACCTCCAGAGTTAGCCATCCTTGGACCTACTGGTTTGGAAACTGATCCCTGAGTCACGAGCAAAGCTGCCTACTCCACAGACTAGTAGGAAACTAAATGTACCCTCCCTCCAGAAGGCACAGGATTACTAGCAACATGCCACTCAAGCATTCACCTTTCCAAAAAGGGCACAGGGGAAACAAGCTCACATCTCAGCAGGAAAGGATTTGTGTAGACCTCAGGAGGGTAACTCAGCACCAATACAAACTGTGAAATGAATCTGACATACTTGCCCCTGACTTGATTTTGAACAAGGTACAAAACTACCTAGACATTGATCCAAACTTGGAAACTCATCCTGCATATCCAACACATGGCTCCTCCTTAAAAAGAACTATTAGCTGGACATGATGACACACGCTTGTCATCCCCAAGCTTTGAAGGCTGAGGCAAGATTATCATGAATTTGAGACCAGCTTGGGTTAGACAGAGAGACCCTATCTCTAAAGTACAAAATCAAATGCAACAACCCTCACTTTTATTAAATACACTGAAGGTTGTTGCTACTGATAACCAGCCCGATTGAAATAGCTTTCCAACTGAGATTATTAAGTCACCTGATTCCTGGATCTTCCTGTCAGTAGAATAGATAGGAACTGAAGTATTTTAAATTGGGGTTTAGGTATAAATGGTGGTTTGTTGTTGTTTTAAACAAGCACCTCAGGAAGTGTTTATATGATTATTGAAGTGGGACAGCTACTGTAAACAAGACACCGTATCAAAAGTGAAATTCTTTCTCCAAATTATCTTATCTCTGCACTGCCACCCACAACCCTAAATTCCACAGACACATCTGTTGTCTCCCCTGCAGATCAGCCAAAGAGAGCATCTCACAGCCTCCACCCCCACCCCAGCTCTACTCTCTAAATGTAGACAAGCAACCATACTACATGGCCATGGACACATACACTGCCTGTGACCGTCCTGGCTCCCCAGAGAAATGACGTAATAGGTTGCTGGCACATGCTGCTCCTCCTAGCACTACAAATGAACCCCCACTCCCATCTCTCTAGGACTCCCATGTTTTGAGTGGAATCACAACAGACTGTGTGCTGCCCATACCCTGGGGTTACAGAGTCATGTTGGAAGAAATGCGTGGCTGCTGCAATGCAGCCAGGCCAGGCCATGCTAGCCACTGCTGCCTTCGTCTGCAGACTGTACTTGAATTTTTGCAGGACCCTATTAGGGTCCCCAGGAGAGTTCTCATATGAAGTCCAAGAAATCTGAAGAAACTATGGCGCTTACATGATGGACTAATTTCATTTCAATAAAATTCCCGTATTACATTCAATGCGCCTGGCTTTATTAAGTTTTGTCATAAATGCTGGGAACACTTCCAAATTTAGGCTTGCACAATTATTTTTATTGGTGCGTTAACTAAAAATGGTATATGCATAAGTCAGAGTGTACGTTCGACTTCATCTGGGAAGCCAAAATGAGCTTTGGGTTGATTTATAGTCATTTTAGCCCTGTAAATGAGATACAGGAAATGGGAGCTAGAGTTTCTGATCACAGCATTGCTAAACCCTCCACTGGTTCCATCCACAGCTCTGCCGTGTATCTAATGAATTTAAATTCCAAATGTCTATCGGAAACCCACAAAATCACTGAACAAAGAGGCTGGCTTACTTTCAGACCCAGATCCATCCAAACAGTGCAAAAAGCCCAGAGGTTTGTCGTACAAAAGTGGGACTGGGGAGTTCTTGGTGCTTTGAAAGATTTTAATTGCTATGGAAAAATCCTTTCAAAGATTTCCCCCCTCAACATGGGCCCCTTGGAAACTTTTCTTAGGGGAACTGTAAAATATTTATACAGCTAGCAACATTGTTTTTAAAAAAAAAGCAAGAAGGGAACTGTACTGAATGAAAAGCAGACTCTCGGTGCAAGCGCTGCAGATCCAGGGAGCTCGAGCAGAGGACACTACTGGTTCAGCCCCGGAAGACAGAATTCATCCAGACCTGACCCACAAAAAGCAGAGTTCATGGATGTGTCTGGTCCAATGCTCTGCCATCACCGTTTTAAAACTCTGTTTTGAAGAAGAGCCCCATGTCTTGCGGGGAGCTAGTGAGGTTTTTGGAGCGAAGTAACTGACCCTGCTTCCGGACTTTCCCCCAGGAAGTTGTTTTGGGACCTGGATGCATGAAGTCTCATCTGGAAATTTGGTACTTTGCTTTTCAAGGCCAATCTGGGCGGCAGTTCTTGAAGCAGTGCTTCCCACCAGCCCGACTGGTCCACACACATTCTACCCACAACCTGAGTGCAGGAGGCTCACAATCTGCATTCAAGAACCTTAGAAAACATGGCCCTGAATTTGTGAATAGGCCCGAAGTGCGGACTTTTAGAATTTAAAAGGACCGTGGTGATCTCATTTTGTAGCGTAAATGTATTCCCAGAGAAGAAGGAAATTTCCCAAGGCAACTTAATTAGTACTAGTTAGGGTCAGGCCCTAAGGTCCACGTGCCTCTCTCATCCTGCAGCGTCTGTAAAGAGGGGCTCACCTGGATAATTACAGTTCCCAGACAGCGCTGGACTCATGTGAACTGCTGCTTCGGTGTGTTCTCAATACTTCAATCAACAATGGCATTATTAAAGAAAGGGCTGAAGAGATAATCGCCCTCACTACATCAACTCCCCAAATATTTTCATTTCCTCCCACTGCTTTATCTTTCTCTGATGAAGCTGTGTGCTAATAAAAATCACAGATGTCAATCGCGTGGCCTCTTGGGATTCAACCTACACACTGATGCCGTCAACCCCACAACCCTGTAGAAGGGAAGAAAGAATCCAAGGCCCAACAACCCACAAAGTGGATAATTAACACCAGAGAAAACCAAATTTGGCTACATCGAGGTAGCTGAATTACTAAGGGGCAAGATGAGACAGAGCCCCAAACTTTCCTACAGGGGAGAATAGATACAACACCACCACAGTCTTCTCAATCAGAAGGGACCCTCTTGTCTCGAGGCAGATTTAATTGCCATAATTCAATTAACATGCTTTCACTAATTATATGAGCTCGGAGATGACAGTTCAACAGCACCAGCACCGAGAGTAAGCCAATTTCTTTTCATTTTTTAACTTGGTCTTAATTATAAGTGAATTGCATTGATTTCTTTTTCGCATCTGGCCTTCAGCTGTTTTGTTGTGGAATACTATCATATAATTTAAAGACTGGGTCTTTGGCAAAAAAAAAAAAAAAGTACTTATTTTGTGAACTAACTGCAGCATTCCTAAATATAAATCCACGAATACATAAATTCCTTTTTTTCTAGATGGCAATTCTTATCATATGCTAAGTGAGACAAAGAGTATTCATATCAAGTGAAATCATCATTTATTTCTCAAATTCTGAAGTGTATGTAGAAGATTCAATTAAAGATTTATAAACTGTCAATATTGTTATTAAATGAGATGGATTTAGACATGTGAAGAAATGTTAGAGAGAGCTAGCAGCTGTGGTACCTAAGTCCAAAGAATATACATGTTCTTTCACAAGATAAATTGTATGACCATTCATATAAGAAGCCATTCAAAGGCTACCTGGGATTTAAGACACCAAATGCAGAGTGTATGCTGGGAAAATGATAATTGGATTAGCTCTTCCACTGAAGAAGATAAGAGGATAGGCTTTCAATATGAGTTACCACAGCCACAGGCAAATGAGAGCCGACAGATGTGAATTACCTGCTAGAAGCCAGAGGACAGTGTCCCAATACACTCGGAAACATTTCAACCAAGCAAAGACTATCCCAGGAGGGTTGGCCCAGAGCTCACTTGCTAATTTGCATAAGAGAATAGATCCATTTTGATAAACCTCTATATTCATTCATCAAAAGTATATGTTCTCCATACCACACACCATTACCAAAGTTTTAGTAATTCCGTGAGTTTTGATTTAGTAGAAATTTATGGCTAAGTCAGAATTTTTGATACATTTAGGATTCCAAAGATATCAGAGTAGAATTGGAACTGATTTTTTTTTCCCCTTAAGGGATCTTTGTCCCATTTTCCTGCCTAGCATTTTATTTTATTCAGATCAAATTTTGTCTTATTTATTTGCTATTTCATAAGCCCCAGCATGAAGAATAAGAAGTACCAAAAGGCCATCACATCTCACTGGTAGTGTCAAATGAACAGACTGATATCAGCTTGGACAACAGGGGAAACAGACATCTTAAAAAGCAAACAGCTACCAGCTATGAAAAGCCAACCTTACCTACAAGCACGAGGTGAACTCCCACCCACCCTCATTGCTTGCTTCCGGCTTTCCTTTCCTCCAGACACTAGGCTTCTTATTCTGGGTTACTTTATCTTACAGAACTAGTGACATTCACTAGTTCTTCCCTATCATTGATGCTTATTCATCCCAACAGGCCATAATCTGCCCAAATGTCAACATGTCACTGTCATGTTTCAGGCCTGGCACTTACATGCTTTTTGTAAACATTCTCATGCAGTAAGAGAAAGAAACCGAGGCTTTCATGTCATCTTCCAAGATCTTTGACTTGTGGGAAGTTTTTCACTTGCATGGGACAAACACATGTCTCAAACTCCTGATATCTAGGAAGACAGTAAGACTTCTTAAGGTCTTGGAAGAAACAATATCCCCTCATTTCTACCCAAGACATCTGGAGGATTTTGGTTGATTTAGACTTGGCCATTTGGCCATACCCAAAATACAGTACCAAATCCACCTAGACTGAATCAAGTGACCATCTTTGTGGCCAAAGGGGTACGGAACACTGTTCTCCTGGATTCACCCATCTATAATCTTGTGTTGTGGAGCAGTAGAAAGCAGGAAGAATAATGGGTAGGGTGCTAGGCATGGACAATAATGGTGCCTAAAGGGTCAATCTGGTTTGGAAGAAGTCAGGCTTTTTCAAAGTTCTGGGTATCCAGAAGCAGTCGCCTTAGTATGGATGACTTTTACTTCATATTGTAAGAGATGTCTGGATTAATGCAAGTTCAGGTTACCCATCTTGACTGAATCTTCTGTTAGGAAAAGGTGTGCCCACATGCCAGCAGCGGTATTTTACAGTTACATTCAGAGTGCTACTAACTGGTCATCAGAAATACTTGACTTGGAAAATAGTACATACACCATGGTTTACTTTGGGAAAGATCTGAGGGACAGGAATGGCAAGGGTTAGAAACAGAAAGTGTTCGCCTTCAATTGTAAAGAACGTTTTATTGCTCCTGGACACAAAAGCCCAGAATGCACAGCAAGATCTGCCCCTTCTGGGGCCCTGAAGCTCCCTGCTGCTTTCCTGTGGCTGTAGGATGCTTTCTCATGCCCACACCACTCATGTAAATCAATCCCCTTTCCACAGAGATATGTGCAACAGGATGACTTTTTTAAACTTCGTTAGTTTGTTGTATTTTTTCAACCCACATGTGGCTGAACGAGAAGCCCGCCCTCCACCCCCGTCCACATACACTCCTTACTCTGTGTGTCAGGTCAGTTCCCTATTTACACAAGGACAGAAGGAAAGTTTGAGGAAGGTAAAGGGGTCACTGGGCCCATTCTCCTGGCTGTCTATGGCCTTCCCCTGTTGTTTCCTCTCATCCATCACTGTCCTCCCTAGAAACTCATCCATGTCCCTTGAGTTTGGGTTATTTTTTTCCTTAGGTAATATTCCTTTGACAGAACCTATTTTAAGATCATTATGTTCTCCCCAAAGTTGTTTGGCCAGAACGTTCCTGTTGATCCAGGCTTTCTGTCTACCCAGCTCGGTTTCCTTGTTCCCACATGCAGGGAATATTAGCATTCTTTCTTATTGTGGGGAACTGGGCAGTAATCTTACACCATATGTATTTTTATATCTAAAGTCATGAGATCCTTATTTTGCATTCCTTAACTATGAGCCATCTTTCATTTCCCATCCTTCACAAGGGTAACCCGGGTCGGCATCACCATTAGAGAATTCCCAGAGAAGCTTGGGAATCTGGTCCTTTGATTTTTTTCATTTGGTAAGGGGGGCAGGGAGGGCCCTCGCCTGTTTGTTTGTTTTGGGATAAAATCTTTTAAGTTCTAGTCATTAACTGCCTAGCTCCCAGGTACTTCATGCTTGCGCCGTGATGTCATGGTAGCTGTGGCTGGAAAGCAAGCCCAGGCTGGGGGATGTGAAAAAAGGCGGGAAACAGACCGGAAGTAGAAGTGCGTCTGAAGCTTGCCCATGCTTACTTAACGAGGAAGGAATGTAGCAATGGACACATTCAGGGTTTTAAGGACAACAGATCTTCAAGGTCTTCCACTCATGACTTCTGCAGATCACAGCTTCCAGGAGTTATAAACAAGTGTCCTATGGACAAATACGTCTGGGAAACACCATCTCAAAATTCACAGAACACATTAGCATATTAAAGGCTCTGATGGTTTCACATTAAATAAACGGAGTTAACTTTGTTTAACTCAGCATTCCCAAAACCTATTTGAGCTTGAAAAGCTTGCCACAGTTTACCCAGAGGCAACCTGCAGAGCCACTTTCCTTGAACTACTCAATTAGAGGACAAAGAAACACAATTCTATTATCTTAAAAGTGGTATGCTCTTTGTAGATATTAAATATATGAATGTAATTTCCTTCACTAATCATTGTTCACTGCTGTATCTCATGGACCAGGGCCGTAGGGTTCACTGGCCCAGCTGCTAGGGGTAGACAAATTCTTGGCTTTTTCAGCAAGACAGGCTTCATAGAGACGGGGAGGAGGGTTTTCTCATTTTGTGCTTTTAATTCTTTTATTGATGATTAGATGCATCTGGGCATAAGTTTTGGGGACCATATAGAATTTTACATAAGGGATATATAGGTAGAAAGGATAAGTGGGAGGAAAAGTACATTTTGATACTGGCAACATTTGCTGGATGGTTGTGGAGAGAATGTGGAAAGTGAATTGATCAAACTGGATCCGATTACCCCTTCTAGGTTGTTGTCTACAAAAGAGGGATGAGTAATAGTAAAATATGGAGGGGCTGGAGGGGCTGGTTCCTCCCTAGGAGACCTGTGGTGTGAATAGGCAGAGCTGATGTTTGGAATTCAATTTCACAGCTCTTCCCTGGCTTTGAATATGGCTTGGAGGACACTCAAGTAGTTCCAACACCGTCAGAGGGCCGAGATGAGAGAGGTGGAGTCAGCCTTGATGGGCCAGTAGACCCCGACAAAGGAGCGCCTAGCCAGAGCACAATGCCTGCCACTCACGGCTGTGGGGCAGAGGACAAACAGGGGTGTTGCGTGTGCTCTGTGCCCCCACTCTCTGTGCCCCCATGAGGATCTGTGGATCCTGCTGCCCCTTCCCTGCCCCCACTCAGCACTCCATGTAAACTGGGGAAAAGGGTCAAAGAACAGTTGAGACTGAACTACATTTGGAAAGACCAAGCATTAGCCAAGTGGCACCTTTCTACTTGTGGATTAGACTAAAATTTACCCGGACATTTAGTTACTTATTTGCCTACACACCTGAAGAGTGGGGCTCACGAGACAGGAAAGAGAAATGAACTGTATTGTCTTGTGTATGTGTGGGAATTTTCGTTTGGAATTTCAGACGTTGCTGCATCCTGATTTTGGTATTCAGGAGACACTTGTTATGAGCCCAGTTGCGGGACAGCCAACCTGTGACAAAAGCTTGAATGTACTGTCCTCGTTTCCAGTTTCTTGGGAAGGAGTCACTTCACTGCAGATGCCTAGTTTCAATCATTATTTCCCCCCAGTGCACAGAATAGCACCCAGTTTAGTACATTCAATATACATTCAATAAACATTCTTTTAGATGAATGAGTGAAATGTGCTCAGGCCCTGAGTCTCAGGACACACTCTACAGGGAATTTACCTGTGCATCTTTCTTCTTAAAGGAGAAAGTGAAAAGAAGTAAGGTTTGCTGGCGGAGTTCATGGCAGTCATTCTTCCCAGGTAACGGTTGCCTTTCTTTCTTTTCTCTCTGCTCAACCATTTGCTTCCCCCCTTCCCCCTCTGCCTTTCTACTCGATAAATGCTTTGGGGATGAAGCTGGCTTGCAGAATAAGGGAGCAGTCCAGTCTTTGAGCAGTCCCAATTCCTCCTGAACTGTGGCTTGGTAAAAGTTTAAACTCGCTGGGCGGTGGTGGCGCACGCCTTTAATCCCAGCACTCGGGAGGCAGAGCCAGGCGGATCTCTGTGAGTTTGAGGCCAGCCTGGGCTACCAAGTGAGTTCCAGGAAAGGCACAAAGCTACACAGAGAAACCCTGTCTCGAAAAACCAAAAAAAAAAAAAAAAAAAAAAAAAGTTTAAACTCAGCTTAAAGGGAAAACAGAGCCTTCTGTTCACAGCTGGAGAATGTTGGTAATCATGGCATGCTTCTCGCTGCTCATCCTGCATGCATGTCCGCTTCTATCATTGGGGTCTCTCTGCAGGCCATAGGTCCTGCGTTCTCCCAAGGCTTTTCCTGTACCTTTCAGATGACACAATTTGTTGGATTATAATGACCCACTTGGACATCCATTTCCTCCTATAGATGTTAAGGTCTTGAGAGCTCTGTCTTCATCATTTCGTTATCCAACGCTTCCCACAGTGTGCGTGGAGCACATGGGTTAAACCAGGTATTTTTTATTTCTTAAAAGCAGAAAAAGAAAATGCTTGCACGCATTTTGTACTCTCCTGTCCTGGCTGACCCATCAAGCCTGCTGGATGTGGTAAAATGGCCATCTCCTCTCCTCTCTACCCCTTCGGCTGGAGAGGAACCTAGACATTCAGAGAGCACCCACATAGGGTCCTGTCTCTTTTTGCCTTCTTCTCTGATTGTTGTGGTATGTGCCACTGCCGTGTCACAGGCACTCAAAAGTATCCTGGATGTGCAGACAGCTCCTGAAGATTCAAGTTCCTCAAGTCATACAGTGATGCTGAGTTTCCTTCAGGTCACACTGCCTCGGAGCCAAGTTGAGACTTCGAGAGAAGAACAAGTCTCTCTCCTTTCTGTCCCTTTCAAGCAAGAGCCAGAGCACTTGATATTTGGTGGTTGTCTCTGTAAAGACCACTTCTCAGTCTTTTGGGATCTTGGTGACCAAAGGAAGATTTCTCTAGGTTCCCAGCTAGGGGTTAAATGGTTGTGCATATGTTTAGCATACTTGTGGCTTTTTTTCATAATCTTTTACTGGATTGTAAATGCTAAATGAGTTTTGTTTTTTTCTGTTAAGGCCAAGATATTGCCTCTTTTGTTCAATCTCCTATACTTGCCATTGTGCCCAGTATATTATAATGGTAATAATTATAATAATTATGGGCCATCGAGGAAGTTCAACAGGTAAAAGTGTTTTCTGTGAAAACCTGATTGGATCTCTGGAGCCCACATAAAGGTGGAAAGAGAGAATTGACCCTAAAAAGTTGTCCTCTGATCTCCATACCCATGTCATGGTGCATGTGCCAAAATATACACATTATTCACACACACACAGTAATTAAAAAAATGTAAAAAACAAATTCTAATACTGATGATAATAGTAAGTATTTTCATTTGCACTGACCTCAATACAATGTCGTACCTGCTCAGGCTGTCCACACATGCCCTCTGTAGGATGTATTTATCAGTCACATCATATAGATGGACAGAGGGAGGCAAGAAGAGACCAAATAACTTGCCTAAGGTCACCCATCAAGTAGCTTGTAGTTTAAATATAGGCACCCGACTCTAGGACCCCAAAACTTAGCAACTAGACTGTTCTGTGGCCCTGTTCTAGATGGCCTGGTACCTTCCCGTTGCTGCTGTCACCCTGGGAACTGGATTCATTCTTGGACAGAGGAGACATCTGCCTCTCTAGTGCACTGAGAGGACTCCCAGCAGAGGAAAGTACAGGTGTGTGAACCAGGTATGGGAGAAAGCCAAGGGTGTTGAGCTGGATGGCAAAGCTCAAGGAGACCACGGGGCCGTGTGGTAACTGGTACTAGTGGGGGATTCCAAAGAGACAGAAACAACGACTCCAGATTTGGGGGTAAAGTTCCTGGTGAAGCATTCTAAAATACCCCAAGACCTTATCTAAAAACCTTCTAGTACAAACATATATTATCCTTCCTCTCAGTCTTGTCTGTGAGTAAGACTGGGTTATGTGATGATCCAGAGTTGACTCTGGTGGGACAGGCAGTTAGTGAGGCTGCGGTTGTTACAGCCTCTGCTGTCGTCTTTGGAACTCTCTGGGGAGAAGAAAGGAGAAATGACCAGGCCCAAGCTTGAAAGCCAGCTGCAGCTTGGAGTTCTGGTGAAAATCCCTTCTGTTTTGGATGTGGGGATATGTGCGCTCACGAAATGACAAAGAAGAAAAGAGGAAGCGAGGGCGGCAATGAATCGAAATGGGAACAGGAGAAAGTGAGAGGAGGCTTCGGAGTCTCTGATTTGTGTGGTGTGAGCCCTGACTGGGCTCCAGCTTGGCGGGATTTATGTGGCTTCATTAATCACACTTTCTTTTGAAATGGAATTTTCTGCCTTGGAGCCTTTGAACATTGACATCCAAACACAATATATTCCTTTAAAATCACCTCTGGATAAAGACAACCTGTGGAGGGAATTCCCCCAGCTCCTAGGTGGGGTCTGTTTGGTTCTCAGATCTCCAAGTAGTACGGGGAAATGGCCCCTCCCTCCCAGAACAGAAAGGAGTCCCTCATCCCTGATTAACGACAAGCAGTGCCATCTAGTGGCGATTTCTGTTTTGTTTGTCCTGGATAATGAGACAGGGGTCTCCCAGGCCAGCTTTCTCAGGACTGGGAAAAAGAGTCATCTTATCTGATGCCGTTAAATGACAGAGACAAGAGAGTCACAGAACTGCTTCCAGTCAAGTGGCCGAGTCTAGGCAGGCCTTTTGTTGATGGGTTGTCAGCTTCGGAGTGGTATGAAGTCCACACAAACCACACAGAATAGTTTCCTGGGAGTGGGAGGAAGGCAAGGGGACATTCTTGCCAGCTCCGTATCATCTTATCTAGCTGTAAAACTATCCCCAGTTTGCTGCTGAACAAACCATGCGCTGGTCAAGTTCAAAGCCAAGCAGTGGAAGTGGCAGAGGTGCGGTTAATCCAGGTCTCTTTACCCTTTCTTACTGAGTCTGCTTCTCTTGGAATTTCCTTTTTTTTTTGGAGGCCAACATTTCTAAGTCCTTCCATATTGTCAGCAACCGAGTTATCAGTAATAGCTTAGAAGAGGTAGGGACCCTGTTAGAATTTTCTAGATCACAGTTCCTGTGGCGGAGGTGCAGAGGAAGAAATGGCCTACACTTTATCTTGTCTTATTGCCCCTTATCCTTGAGTTTGAGGCACAACATTGGATACGTGCAAGCTTTCTGCAAAGCCTCTCACCAGCTGCCTCTCCTGCTGCAGCTTTGCATTGGGCCTCAGGGTATCCTCAGGACACCTGTGCAATAACCTCGTGGCCTCAGCGCTGTGCCTTGAAAGTGAATTCTAGCTTCTCAGATACTGTTTTAATAAATTATTTTTATGAATTGGTGAGTTTTAATTGTGCAAAAATAAGTTAAAATATATTCTTCATAACTGGAAAATGGAGAGTGACTTTGAAGCAAGAAACTACTTGGGGTTGCTCAATATATGACTTGGTCAGAAAGGAAAATGGTGATTTCCATTGCTTCTGAAAGTTATCTGAAATAGAAGCAAATATATATATATATATATATATATATATATATATATATATATATATATATATATGTGTGTGTGTGTGTGTGTGTGTGTGTGTGTGTGTGTGTCTGTGTGTGTCTGTGTATACACATATATATATATGTTATAAACCCTATTCAACTCATTAACCATGGGGATCAATGAAATATCTTGGCTCCATTTAGTACAGAAAGCGAGAGAGAGAGAGAGAGAGAGAGAGAGAGAGAGAGAGAGAGAGAGAGAGAGAGCATTTGGCTACAGCTGGTAGTAATGAAGTAAGTATATGTAGTTCTGGGTCTTTAATCAGGCACTCAACTGCAGTTGCATAGGTAAATCATTGTGTTTTCTGAACCGACTCTAATAGACCACCCAGATAGAGCAATATGAAGGGCATAAAGTCTTAGGTTACATTGCAAATTAAGATAGACTCTTAATTTGGCCACAGCAATAGCCCAAAGGCACAGAAAATAAAAGACTGCAGAATACTCAGCCCTCAAGTTAACATATAGACCACAGCCTCTCCTCCCAAGGCTCGGGGATCATTGAGGAAGAGGGGCGGAAAGAGTGTAAGAGCCCAAAGCTTTCTTCAAAGAAAAAGTGTCTTCCAGACACATCAGGGCAGCTACACATATGAATTCACTGAGGTTGTGACAGCACACACAAGACTTCAGACATACCCAATCCCAGCACGGAGAGGGGGTCGATACGGAGTCCCACCCCCAACCATGGAGCTATTGACAAAGCATAAGCTGCTGGGAAACAGAGAGTCAGTTTTCTCTAAGAGTCAACCCCATAATAGAAGACCACATATCCAAGAATAGCTTGATTGGTTCACACACATATGCGCGCACACATACACACACACACACACACACACACACACACACACACACAACTGGGTGGATGAAGAAAGAAGGTAGAAAGGGAAGATCTGGGAAGAGTTGAGGGTAGTGAATATAATGAAAGAACTAATAAAACATTTTATAAAAGTCAGATTAACAACAATCAAACAAATACTCTTTGTCACTGTAGTTGACTCCATGGAAAGTAGTAAAAGAATGTCACTAATTAATTAAAAACTATAGCCTTTTTTTCTTTTTTTAAATAATTAGATAATTTTTGAAACATTATATCACAGTTACCTGTTTCACTTGCAAACTCTGGCTTTTATTTTTATATAAAATACGGACTGTCCCTGGAAAGTGAAATATAGACTACGAAAACATGGAGATAATAATGGGGTCTTTTTGATATTTGTAAAAATGCTTCAGTAAAATTGAAGCAGGTAGTGTCTCCATGTTAATGTCATTAAAAAATTCATTTCCTCTCAGAACTTAGCCTTTAACATTTCTGAAAACAAATTTCACATCAATTTGTTTTTAAGAGCGAACACTTGACACCTTTTCAGAACAGCAAGAAGGAACTGTACTGTCAACAAGCCGTTGAAAACAGCCATTGATTTTCATGGTGTTCAGTCATGGAAACCACACAAAGAGGCAAAAGCAGGAACTGCAGACGTGAGTATAGATGCAGCCACTCTGGGGATCCCGACCTGGGCTGCCCTGGGTTTGGAGTCTACTGTACCATAGTTTTTAAAGTTCTGAAATCTGTGATGTGGAGCCCCTTTCCTAGCAGAAGCTCGCTCTGGTAGTTCTACCAAGGAGGCCGGATGGTGCCTGAGGGCCCTAAGTGATCCTGGAAGGATAGGGTGGAGGTTGGTGCTGTAGACCTACTAGTCCCAGCCTTTCCACATGCGCTCTCGTGTTAAGTGGTTTTTATTTGTGGGTACATTATTCTTTTCATCCTCACAGTCACCTACCACTCTTTTCATGTGACAGCATCAACAACTTGGCTCACTTAGGCAGTTTTCACTGGCAGAGAGCCAGCCAATCATCAGTGCAGGAAGGCCCCCTTCCGGTGAAGACACAGAAGAGGGACTTTGAAATGCTGTCTGTTTAGGCAACTGCTCTGACTCTGTTGAGGCTCAAAGTCAGGCCCAGGCTAATTATATTCTTACTCTTCCCACTGTTTTCATTTGCCACGAGGCAGTTGGGGTGGTTTGAATGAGATGTCCCCCATATTCTTCAGCATGTAAATACCCAGTACCCATTGGTGGTCCTGTTTGGTTAGGTTAGGAAGAATAATGTCACTGGGGATGAGCTTGGAGGTTTCACAAGCCATTCCCGGTTGGCTCTCCTTGTTTCCTGCTTTTGGTTCAAATGATTGCTCTCAGCTGTTTTGGCCACCATGACTGCCATGCTTCTCTGCCATGGCGTGATGGACTGACTCATCCCTCTGGAAGCATAGGCCCCAAACACATTCTTTGTCCAATAAGTTGCCTTGATCATGCTTTTTTTATCACGGGGTAGAAAAGTAACCAATCACAAGAAAGCCCACTAGTGGTGTGGGAGGCAGACTCACGGGTCTCTGGAAGTAGACAGGCAGCCACTGACGCTCTCCACAGAGCAGGGAGAGAGGGTAGTGGCTCCAAGACTGACAGTTTTCTCCTTCTGAGACTACCCTCCCGATACCGTAAAGGCTCTCTTTTGTGTTATATGACTGCCCACATGACACAGCCGGTGGACTCTGACTAGAGATAAAGCCTATTTCATCCTTCCCAAGATTCTGGAAAAGAAAAAAGAGGAGATCCCCATTGCAGGCGATGCTTAAGATATGAAGGGCAGGACCCGACTCATTGTCAGCTACGTAGAAGTGACTCAGGGAAATACAGTGACACTCAGGAAGAAATATGAGATGGAGACAGCATGCACTGAAGCTTCCTAAACCTATGCTTTGGTCATGCCTCTCTAGGGCACAGACTGAGTTTCCGTCTCCTGTAAGCACTGAACTCCGATGAACACAAGGCCCTCCTCAAATGAGCAGTTCACCTCACTTTCAGTCACTTACTGAAATACAAAGAACTCCGGATGGGCTGCTCCTGTTTTATCGGAAGATCTGCACGTCAGTGTCATCCTGAAGTCGTATTAGTTCTGGCAGGCAGAGAAGGCGCGGTGCACACCTGAGGCTAGGACCAGACCAGGGCCTTTGGAGAAGTGGGCAAAAGTGTGGGAAGAGAGGGGAGGAAGCGGGGAGGGGAGTCGGCAGTAAGAAGAGATTTCGGAGTGAGAAGTGGTCTTGAGAAAGACTCTTGGAGGGGACAATAAACACATTTTACTGCTTTCATAACATGGTGTTCTGAGGCCAGTGTTTTTAGTTCATAATCAAACAGTGACTGCCAGCTCTAAAAAGGGAGGAATGGTATTTATTCCAGTTCTCCTGGAATATTACTTGCAAGAACTCACTGGCTGTGAAAGAACTTGATTAATCCTGTATATTTTTACTTGAAAAAATTTTTTTAGCATTGTATAAACTCTATACTCTGTTGCTAAGCTATTAAGGAGACAGGCAGCAGGGCATTAATATAGGATCTTCTAGTGGCCCCTCATTTAAAACATGACTGCTACAATTGGAGAGCAGTAAAACCTCATTCTAACACACTTACAGTTGACATTTTCCGGCTGTATTGTTCATGTTTTTAAGTCCTGGAAAAAAGCCCATTAAAGCCATGTCACCCACATTAATTCAACATTTAGCCACTTACAATACAAACCCCAGTCTTTTGGAAAATGTCATTAAAAAAGTTTTGCCATATACGGACATTATTTATGGCTCGAGCCCTATTGTCTACTTATAATATGCCCTTTATCAGACCCAAATGCCCACTTCAGAGATTTTCATTCTGAGCAACAACTGGCTTCTTACATTATCCAATGATGCAGGAAAGTTAAATTACAGCCAGTTCATATCATAGAAACAAAATGTTTCCTGCAATTACTGATAAGGGACAGTTCATTTTCTCTCTGTCATCCTGGAAAAAAAAACCCTCCTAACAACAATTCATGCCTGGTTAAACAGGATTTCCACATCTCCTGCTGACATCTTTCCAAATAATTCAGGGCTGTTATTACTGTATAGCCCTGGCAAGGCTCAAAAGCAAGCAGACTTGACGAGTCTGCTCAAAGCACAGCTTAAGTAGTTGTAATTAATAATAATTACATGCCCACTACACTCCAGGTTTATCATATTATCCGTCAATGCAAATAAAAAAAAATCCCCATACAACACACTAGCAGCAAGATTGGTGCATTAATAAAGCAACCGTACAGATATCATCTTCATAAAGTTTAAAGTATTTGTGCTGGTTCCTGTTTTTATTGATGTTCAGTATTCTGTCTGTTTGCAAAATGTGGCTTGGGTCCCATACAGCATGTGGCCACATTTTTTTTTTTTCTTCCAAAAGCCTCCTCATTCCTGCCGTGACTCGGATTCGAACCGAGGTTGCTGCGGCCACAACGCAGAGTACTAACCACTATACGATCACGGCGAGCTACTGACGGGCTGAGCACCGAGCTTCCCGTAAGAGCCACTGCAATATTAAAATTTGTGGAAACACTGCCATCTATTGCCTAAGTGTGTACATTTTCTTGATGATGCCAGAGATGAGCTGTGCTTCTCTGTTCCTCTGTTGAGGCAGTTCCTCCTTCTTCGCTGACTGGGAGGGCTGTCCTAGGAGAGGAGAAACTGGATTCCCTGTCTAGGGACCGGTAATCAAGGTAACAAGGCAGACAGAAACTGGCCGGCTGATTCATGGTTCCCGCTCTTTATCCAGCGAAGGCTGCGCTGCCCACCACCGCACCAGCCACCTACTATGCTGAACATAAATGGGAGTCTCTTTGTGTCTTATTTCCACATGCTTAGGTAACACTACCATAAAAATATGACAGAGACAAAATGCCCTGAAATCCAGAGGATCTGAGAGGCTAGTTTTTCCTAGCAGAGAAACAGAATATATTCCAAATGAGGAAAGGCTCCTCCCTCCAAACCTACTGGTCCGAAAGTTACGCTTTCCCCAATTCACAGGTTGAAAAACGCACTATCGTGCCCTTCCTTTAGTACTGACAACTTGTCGGACGGAAAGATAATATAATCCGTGCTCCGTACATTTCCAGGAGAGATTTACTATACATTTTCTAGTAAATAATTGTTCTCCACAGGTATTTGAAGGGCCGAGAATCTTACCAAAAAAAAAAAAAAAAAAAAAAAAAAAAAAAGCCTACAAAGAGTCTGTTGCTATAGCCCGTTATTGGGCTATCTCTTTCAAGCCTTGGAAACCTAGGTGCAGCTGGCTGGGGCTGGCTGGGGCTGGCTGGCTGGCATCATGGTGGAGGGCCAAATCAATGTGCCGATTGGTTGCTAGGGGCTCCCTGGTTTCTGGAGGGAGAGTGTCTCCGAGGTAAGATTCAGACACAAAAGTTCACTTCCTGCTCTCCGATCTTTAGCTTCTATGGTCTTCACACTTTCACAGATACATTTTCCTTCTGTGGTATCATAGAATATTCTTGCCCGGTTTCCTGAGCCCCCAATGGTTTGTGTAAGAAGCAAGGCGAAAGGTAGAAGAGCCTAGCAGGTCACCAGGTGGAGAAAAAACAAAACAAATCTCCTGTTGCAAAGGAAATAACTGTTTCCCGAGCCCAATCTTTGGTGGAGCAGCTTTGTGGTTTGTTTGTTTGTTTATTTGTTTGTTTGTTTTCACTATGCTCAGTTTCTAACTGAAAATACTAGTTTAAGAAAAAGACTCCTCTAATACAAATTATGGAATAAGATTCTGTTTGAATTCTGGCTTGTCATCAATGAACTGGAGAGAAGAGGTCGCTTTTTAAACGTCTGTGCCTTTCTACTCAGGGATCATAATGGCTTTTACCCAACAGGACTGTCCTGAGGACAGATAGGCAGGTACATGCCAATATTTAAAACAGGCCTGTCACGTGGTAAGCACTGTAGAAATGTTAGTGATCATAGTTTAAATAAACCCATTCCGTTAGCTGCTGTAAACCATTTCCTATGTCTGTCAGCCTGGGATACGCTCCCGACAGTGCCCAGGATAAGGGTTCCCCCGTCTGTGCCATCACAAGGTCCCACTGTGTCTCCTCACTCAGGGTCCCAGGCTGAGGGAACAACTGCTCTCAGGAGCTGCCTGCTCATTGAGTCATGCTCATTGCTTGGCAGATGAAGAGAGAGCTCTGGAGATCCCGAAATGAGCAAGGAAAAGCTCTCTGGAGCAGCTGAGCCATGTATCCTTGCCCCGGGAGTCAAACTCTTGGGGAGAGAGAGATGGGTTTTGAACTACATACAATAGTCACTGAGCAGCACTGAATATTTAGGAGTTGTTGGGGACCATATTGTCCAAGCTTTGCTGACTCTTCTGCAATGGGAGTTTCATCTCCATTCTGCGATCCTCTTGGACCCCTGGGCTGTATATAATGTCATCCAGTCTCTTAGTTTCCAACAGCTAAAGTTACCCATCACAGTCTTAGCTTCCATTTCATGTCACCTCTTTATGACTCCCCGAAATGGAGTTCTACTGGAAAGAATGTAAAATTAAGAGCAAGGGACTGAGAGAAAATCACCACAATGTGCCACACTCATCTTTTGTTGGATTTCTGTGGCACAAACAACCTGGAAATAATGTTTTCAATTCCCTTCCACTGCGTCTGTCAGTGCAGACAGTGTCCTGCTCAACAGGACGCATTGACGTTTGGCTTTTGCTACTTTAATATAAATACCCAGGAGCAAACTCTCTGTTCAAACACATCCGAGTGGCAAACTGCTCAGCTGACCAAGGCGGAGGAGGTGTGAGGAGGGAAATGGAGGTAGCACTTGCTTTTCCTGGATTCTAGTGCACTCTCCACTTGTTCCTCCTGATAGACCTTGGACTGCTCACTGATTGATCCCCCCCCCTATAAGATTAAGGGTCATTGAGCTACATGGCTTCTAAGATTTTTCGCATCTCTGACATGCCACAAAGTTAACTTAAAGAAATACATTTATGGGTAGTAATACAATATAAAAATTTTGCAGAAAAAAATAAGACCCATTCAAAGAGGCATGGTCATCACCACTACCGTCTGTGTTTCTCCTGGAGGTTGCAGAAGTTGCCACTTTGTTGGCTTCTCCGGGTTTGCAGCCTCAGTGTCCTGCTCGTGGGAACATATTTTAAGCATGTAGGGATTGATCTTTTGGATGAGTGGCTGAAGCTGAACATGGGAAAGAATGTCTCTTTCTTTAGTCAGTGTTTAATACAGTTTTTTTTTTTTTTAAGAAAGACCACTAATAGAAGACCAGATGCGCGCGCGCGCGCGCACACACACACACACACACAACACACACTGTGGATCAAATTGTTTGCAGGCTTGAATGGCAAAGGGTTCCAAGATGACCAGCATCTCTCATTTGTGAGGGGGCACTAAATGATGGATTTCACTTCCAAAGACACTAACTGTTGACTCCCTTCTCAGAGTCTTTAAGCGAAGATTGATGCTTACCAGGGTCTCATTGTTAGAGTAACAGCCTTGCTGCCTGACTGCTGTGGTGTCCCTCTGATGGAGTTGTTACCTCCTGGTCCTTCATAATGGATTCTAGCGGAGGAAAGGGGGCTGACAAGGGGCCAGGGACTGCATGGGTCCCCACCTCCCAGCTGAGCCCTGTCTCCCTGTCACCCCTCCTCCCTCTTTTCCCAGACTCAGCTCTGTTTTCTCCTCCTCGTCCCTTTTTTTTTTTCAGTTTGCCTCCTGCCTCACTGGGGGTGGGGAGATGACAGTCAGATCCCTCACTGGGCTGGAGGCCAAGCACGCCAATCCATTGGGCCAAGGCTGGCTGCTTGCCCAGTTTTCAGACAAAGACAGGTTGGGAACCCCCCTACAAAGAAGGCTCCACGGTCCCCTCCTCCCAGGGTCCTGTCTCTTCTTGGGCACTTTCTAGAACACTACCCCCATCCTAGGAAGCTGTGTGTGCTGTGTGTGTGTGTGTGTGTGTGTGTGTGTGTGTGTGTGTGTGTGTGTGTGTGTGAGAGAGAGAGAGAGAGAGAGAGAGAGAGACAGAGACAGAGACAGAGACAGAGAGAGACAGAGAGAGACAGAGAGAGAGAGAGAAGTGCGCATGAGAAGTGAAGAAGAAAGAAAAAGAGGCAGAGACACAGGGTTGGGGGAGAGAGAGAGTGAGAAACAGAGAGAGACACATACACACACAGAGAGAAACTAAAATCAGACAATCTGGTACCTAAATGGGAACCGAGGATTTCAGGTACACAGCACACACCTCTGAGAATAAGCTGTATTTTCAGAAGGAAAGATAAGGCGACTGAAGGCGAGGGAAGCCCAAACACATGCTGGCTTTGGGTTTCAAACTTCCATGCAAGTCCCCACTCTAAACTGTGTGGAAAGGTGGACTGACTCAGACTTGAACATCTTAAGATTTCCTGCCTGCACCAGAAGACCTCTGATTCTGAGAAATCCCAAACACTGGAGAAAACGCATGATTTTCAGAATGCTTGTAACCACAAAATGTTTTAACAGCTTACATTTTCAAGAGTAACTGCCTGGAGTGATTTTCCCTCTGCTTATTAATGAATTCTATTTAACCAAGTCAGAAATCTTGCTGTGGGGAAAGCTGGAACTGTGTGTGTGTGTGTGTGTGTGTGTGTGTGTTGGGGGGGGGTGTTGTTGGTTGGTGGTTTCATTTTAATTTTTTTTGCCTGGAGGCACCATTATAAAACTCCAGATGCAAAGCCTCTAATAGAATTCCTCCTCCACATAGCACTCTGGAACATGCGGCCTCACTTTTATGACTGGCAGCCCAGGCCTCTGGAAGCCTTCCGAAGGGGCTGCTCCATTAATGATAATGGGAGACCACAAGGAGCCCCCCCAAACAGCCGAAGGCCTCCGGCAGTAGAGAGCCAGGCTCTGAACACAGGAAAAGAGCCCGTAGGGTGGGAGAGGGACCCCTCAGGATGGACAGCAAGTTTCCTCCACCACGCTAAGACCCGAGGCTTTCTTGAAGGGAAGCAATGGAAGGAAGGGACTAGTTAGCAACCTGGATTGATCTCTGACAGATTCACCAGGAACTACTTTTCTTATTACTTATTGTGATTATGGTTTCTAGAGGGCTGGGCATTGAACCCAGGACCGTGAACACAGGGTTTTCACCACGGAACATAATCTACACTGAGGCCGAAAGCCTTGAATGGATGATTTGACCTTTCTGAGTGTGTTTTTCATACAAGGGGAGATAATATTGAATTTATAGGGTTGCTGCAAGGATAAACTAAATGTGAAATATGCTGAAAACTGTGTCTGCTGCTGGGGAGGCCTTAACACAGAGGGAGTGTGCCTTAGTGGATCAGAGGTGGAAGCTGCTCTGAGTCCCAGGCCTGCATGAGACAAGGCCAAAGAGCAGGCACATGACAGAGCCCACAGTGACCTGAAGTTTACTGACTGGGCTTTGCTCAAGATGCTAAGTGGTTGTAATGAGAGGCTGGCTCTTCTCCACGTGGGGATGGGAAAGTTCAGGGTCTGGGGAACTTCAGGGTCTGGAGAGGTGGTTCCAGTTCTAGGAACAGAGGGATCCAGCTGGAAACTGTGGGAAGAATAAGTGAAGAGAGGGAAGCAGAGCCGGAGAATCCAGAAGGCTTCCAAGGCAGGGGTCACTTGTACCAGGTTCAAGTTGACTTACTGCCCTTCTGTCCTAAATAAGCCAATATCTGAGCCAGTTCTGCCTGGAAGTGTCTGAAACAGGAGGTAAAAAGTGCTTCAGCGTGAAGGGAGAGTTGGAGAGAAGAGGTAGCTAGGTAGATGGGAGCCAGAGGTTGTGCTCAAGCCTTCTGGGATACTAATCAGGGTGGGAGGCTCACCAGCTGGGCCTGCTCTTTGCCTAGACGTTTTTCTTAGCAGGTTTGCTCTTACAATGACTGAGCTGTCACATGTAGGAGGCACCTGGCTCCAGGTGGGTGTGATTGAGAACAGTCGATGACCCATGGCTTTTGCAAGGACTGGACAGTATGTTTGTGTCCTACCTCCCATAATCTTCCCTACAGTGCTGAAGCACCCTGGCCACCAATCTCAACGAGCGCCAGAAGTTAAACATGTCTGGATGTGCTTGGAATCTGAAGTGTGACCTCATTTTCGAGTTTAAGAACAAGCTCATAGATATGTAAGGGCTTTTGGCTAGATGTGGCAACAAATGTGTAACACTAGCATTCAGGACAGTGAGGCAGGGGGATCATGAGGTCAAGACCAGCCTGGTCTACATGGCAAATTTGAGGCCAGCCTAGGTTATATGACAAGACCCTGTGTCAAAATGTGTGAAAAGATTTCCTTGATTGATGGCTAAATGTTTTGCTACTGACAGTTTTAACTTTGTCCATTTCTGAAGAATGCTCCATAGGTACATGTATATTAAGTCAGTAGGATGTGGTCAATTTTGATTTTTCTCTATGAATATCAAATTATTTTTTGTTTGTTTTTCAAGATAGGGTTTCACTGTGTAGCCCTAGCTGTCTTAGAATGCTCTGTAGACCAGGCTGGCCTTGAACTCAGAGCTACAACTGCCTCTGCCTTTCAAGTGCTGGGATTAAAGATGTGCACCACCACGCCCAGTGAATATCAGATTCTTTAGGGCCCAAATCTCTCCTAATTAAAGTGGAGTTAGAATCCCAACAAGAGCCAGCAAGATGGTTCAATGGGTGGGAACACTTGCTGTCCAGCCTGATGACCTGGAACCCACATTGTAGAATGAAAAACTGACGCCCACCAGCTGTCCTCTGTCCTCTACATGTGTTCTATGGCATGTACACATGTGCATGTGCACATACACAGACTAAAAAAAAACTCTGAAATGTGAACAGGCTAACTGATCAGACCTTGATAACTTGGCCATCAGAAGTACCGGAAGGACTATAGCTTACTCTGGTCTCATTTCTTCAGCCGCATGCACCAGAGGAACCAGCAACTGGACCATGAGATGTAATGCTCATAAACTGAATACCTCACACCCTGCTTGCTGATATTCTGTTCTCCTTTATTCATGGTGAAGTTCATGATCTGGGAAAGCTGTTTAACCTCCTCTGCTTCATTGGCTTTACCAAAAAAACCAACAACAATAACAACAACAACAGCAACAACAAAAAAAAAACACTGCTCCTTATCTACTGTATGAGGGTGTTAAGAGAAAATTAGTTAATAGAAGGTTTTGAGTGGTGTTGTAGAGAGCACACCACTGCGCTTATTCTCACCATTATCACCACAGCTGTTATTGACTCAGAAGGCAGATATTAAGGGTATAAGCAGAAGGCAGATTTCTATCCTAGGAAACCCTGGAATCACAAAGCTGTGTCTCGGGTGAAAAATATGGACCTTGACACCTTTCTCTTGATTATCATCAATTCTTTGAGTGATTAAGGAAAAGATAGAAAAAGGAAAAGACAAAACAAACTAGCCTAGTTGAACGTAGGATAAACTATTCAGTAGCAAACTAAATAGCTGCGCAGTTAACAACCTATAGTGCCTCATGGAAGTCAAGGCACGGCCAAAAGTAGTTGAAGTTTGTGATTCTCCAAACTGTTATTTAAAGCAGGGTTTGGCAAGGCTCAGCAAGCTTGCACCAATTTTAATTGTGTTTTTAAAACTCAGGATAGAGATTGCATTTCTTTACCCATGATTTGCATAGTGAAACCTCTTTATGGTGAACTTGATTATAGTAAAACCTTATGCCGGGATTTTAAAGTTCAGCGCATGTGGGATCCATCTCTACTAAAACCCACACTTTAAGTTCTGACCTTTTAACTGATTAATTCCCAGTTGCACATTCCTTCCAATTTGGTCTCTTTCCCCCACTCCCGACATCTAACAATGTGGTGAACCCTATTACTACCAGAGAAAGCTTCTTGGGAGGCTGGCTTAACCTAAGGAGAGGACCCCCAGGAGTAACTCAATGGGCCCTGGAGGAGATTTACCAAGTGCCATAAGCCACGGTTGCCATACCCTACACTCTGAGACTCTGTTAAACATATATAGATATATAATATATTTTGCAGACTTCATCCCCACCCCACTCTGGTACAGTACTATTGACGAACTGTGCCCATGTGGAACTTTTCCTAACCTTGACCCATTCATTGACTTTTTGTGCCTTACCACACAGGCACCTGAATCTCTAATGCGTCTAGTCTCCTACCCAGTAAAAGCAGTTGTGGATAACACCTCCCACAGGAGGTCACAGTGAGAATCAAATGAGAACGGAGCAAAGGAAACCGCATCTGACCAGTGGCAGGCAATAGACAGCCCAGCAGTGCTTGGCTAGGGCTGCCATAACAGCACCATAAACACGGCAGCTTAAATGCATAGTTCTGGAGGCAAGAAGGAGCCGCAGAGTGCTCCTCTTCGGGCTGTGAGCTGAGGGGCTGGAGTAGCTGCTGCTTATGCTAATCTGCACCAATTCTATGAGCTCTGCTGGGCATCCCTTTGGAGCTTCAACTCTCAACTCCTGTGCTTCAGCATTCTCATCTCTTAACTTTCCTCCCGATTTTTACCCCTGAACTCTTCTTCCACATTTGCAAAGGGATTCTAAAATGTAAATCTGGTGGCGGAATTTTCCTGAAAGAATTGAAACTTCAGATAGGCAGTTGGCTATAGAACTGTAATTAATATGAGAGGCTTAGGGTAGGACATAGATGTTGGCAAGATACAAGGTATAGATAATAGCAAAACAAATGCCATAAATGAACTCACGGAACCGGCAGTGCATTTTTAAGGAGAATAATTCATAAGCTCAATATAGATCATCCAATGAGGTCTAAAGTTTTGCTAGCTAATATCACCAGAACAATCTAGAATAAAAGAGAGATGACACACATTCTTGTCTTTTGATTATTTTAAAAGGAAGGTTTTGGCTGGAGAAGTGGCTGGTGAGTAAACGCTTTTATCACTCAGAACCTGGTGAACTAGGTTGATCCCTAGAATCTACATAAAGGTGGAAAGAGAGAACTGACCCTACAAAGTTGTTCTGTGACCTCTGAGCACACACGGTGGCACAAACACCCACACATCACGCATGTGAACACACACACAATGCTAATAATAATAACAATAACAAAGAATTTAAAAGTAATACTCAACATTTTTTTTTTTTTGGTTTTTCGAGACAGGGTTTCTCTGTGTAGCTTTGCGCCTTTCCTAGAACTCACTTGGTAGCCCAGGCTGGCCTCGAACTCACAGAGATCTGCCTGGCTCTGCCTCCCGAGTGCTGGGATTAAAGGTGTGTGCCACCACCGCCCGGCAATACTCAACATTTTTATCTAATATACCGCTAGCTATTAGTTTTTATAGATAGCTTGGCAAGTGAAGGAAGTTTCTACTATTAATTGGCATAGGACATTTTGACCTTTTTGGAGTTTAAATCATGAAATAGGTATTGCATCTTAGTAAGTACTTTTTCTGGAATTCTTGAGATAATCACGTGATTATTTTCCCTTTTACCTGTTATTCAAAGGTTAGTTTTCCAATGTTAAATCAACTGTGTGTCCCTGAAATAAACTCAACTTGGTTATTCGTGTTATTCTTCAGGGGCATTGCTCATTTAGTTTTCTGAAAATGTGTGTGAGTTTTACCATGTTCTTGAATGAAGTTGGCCTGATCTCTGTGTGGTTTAGTAGCTAGTGCTTATTTCTATTTTGTTCCTTCTCTACCACATCTCACAAGTTTGATGTGGTATTTGTAGCATTTTCTTGATGTCTGAAGACCATTTTTTTTTTCAGAACTGCCATTATAAGCTTTGTTTGCAACAAAATAACAAGTGTCTGAAAATGTAGGGATCCCGTCTTACTTTCTGAAGTACATTTCCTATAAGCCCAGAATCCCAGGCTGCCAAGTACTTTCCTTCAGCATTCTAGAACGGTCTGGCTCTCACCCAGTATCATTGCTAAGAAAGTTGCTCTCAGGCTGGAGAGGTCGTTCAGCATGAAGAAACCTTTTGCTTTTGCAGAGGACTGGAGTTTGGCTCTCAGTACCACACCAGGCAGCTCACAATTGCCTGTAACTCCAACTTCAGGGGATCTTATTCCCTCTTCTGCCCTCTGAAGGCAACTGTGCTCATGTGCACATAACTACACACAGCCACAATTATAAACACAATGGGAAAAAAAAATCAAAGAAAACTCCTCTCACATAGTTACTCTGGAGGAGTGGGGCTTGGCTGCCCAGATCTTGAAAAGGCTTTTCTTCATTTTAATTTGGGTTGTTTGGTTTATGTGCCGTATTTTCCTTCCATGTTTAGTTACACTGTGTTGTGTCCAACTATGGACTTCATCTTAATTAGACTATTTTGGATTGGTAAGGCTTCTTAAGTGTTTAATGTTTAATTTTTGTTTACTATTATTATTGTGTGTGTGTGTGTGTGTGTGTGTGAGAGAGAGAGAGAGAGAGAGAGAGAGAGAGAGAGAGAGAGAGAGAGAGAGAGAGAGAGAGAGTCTATTTATGAGTGCAGGTACATGCATGCCAACCACAGTGTATGTTTGGAGGTCAGAGGACAATGCTCAGGAGTTGGTTCTCTCCTTCCTCTGTTGGTTTTAGGGACTGGACACACGTGATCACAATTTCACTGCTCCCTAAAATTCCTTGACTTGAATTGGTATGCCTCTTCAGTTCTGAAAGTTGTCCATCATTAACCCTTCAAATTCTGTCTCTGCTTAATTGTCCTTCTCCTATCCTTCTAGGACTGCAGTGAAACATGTTATCCAGTCTGATCAAGCTACCACGTCTCTGTTGTCATTAGTGACCATTGTTTTATTTTTCTGTGTGGTTTCCTGGATTATTTTTATAGATTGCCTCTATCAACCTACCCATTTCATTTCTTCCTATATAACATCTCGTTATGTTTGGCCTGTGACAATGTGTATGTATATCACATGTACAGTAAAATGATATAAAATACTTAAAATAATTATGTATTTTAAAATTATGCTTTAGAAGTTTGCTTTTTAACTTTCTTTTTATTTATCCTTTGTGTCTTTCACATCATTTCCATTCATTTCCTGTCCTTATGTATCCACCCTCTGCCCTTGCAATCTCTCCCTGCCCCAATAAAATTTAAAAGAAAAAAGAAAAGAAAAAAAAGACGGTGTGGGGGGGGCAACGACACACACCTCCTCATGGAAGCTGTATTGTGACACAGTGAGTCACTCAGTGAACACTTTTGTCCATATATCTTTACTTGCAAGTGTTCATTGCAAAGAGTCCTTGGTCTGGTTCGAGGCCTCTGGTTTCTGCTACACTATTGATGATGGGCCCTCACTGGAGCTCCTCATGTTTATCCTGTTGGTGCCCTGTGTTGTGGAAATCCTGCAGGTTTGGGTCTGCAGGACTGGTCCCTTCACGTGCTCCAGAGAACACAGATGAGGTGGATGTTGGGGTGAGCCAACTCATAACCCTGGTTCTGGGCCTGAGCATTGCATTGGCCAGTTCACCCTTGGCGGCGGTGAGCAGGATGCGGGGCCGGTTCTCCTGCTTTCATGTCCGCAGGGTCGGATCAAAAGTTCGCTTTAATAAACAGTCCAGCATCTTTGGCAAATCTAGCTAGGTAAATACACTCTCTGCTTCTGAATAAACTTGTGATTACATAAAAATTAGGCATAAACAAGAGTAAATAGAATACTATTGAAAAATATATGTCAATTATCCAATAGGAATAATTATCATTTTATCTTTTCAAAACTACACACTTTCAACAAAATTTTCTTAGATAATTTAAAGCAAATCTTTGAGAGTGTGAAATTCCAAACGAAATGGAATTCCCTCTGAAAGTATATCTTAGTGCTCATCTCTAATTGATTAGAATGTCTACTCGTGTGTGTAGCAGAATCAACATGCTATTATTATATCTAAGTAAGGCCGATTTGCGTGTTTCTATGTGTGTGTGTGTGTGTGTGTGTGTGTGTGTGTGTGTGTGTGTGTGTTTTAAGGAATGTTATACAGCATTCACAGAAATTCAATTTAGTTCTCTAAAAATACGTAAGGTCGTTTTATAGTTCATTATTTCTTCCACATGTTTTCAAATCTACAATGTATCTCTTTAAATATATTATGCATTCTTTTAAAACAATACTCTGTCTGAAACTGTAATGGTAGAAAGTCCTCACAGGCCTGTGTTTGCTGTGCTTAAGTTATTGCGCATGGTGACTTATTTCCTTGATTTTTCTTGTTGGATGCTCAATATTCTTGGAAACTTACTCATGAGAATTATTTAGGGTCTGGCACAGAGATATGTTCTTTATAAAGGATATGCATTTGTTTGTACCAAGCATCTGATGGCACAAGTATTCTGGAGATCACTCTCAATTAAGTTCTTGGCTTGGGATTTTTCAAGCCACTCAGGGAATGTGGATTCAGGCAGTAAATCTGAGATAACGGGAGTTACAATTTCTCAGTGGTAATTTATTGTTCTCTTACCTTCACTTTGCATCAAGGTTAAACATAGTAAATTTTCTTTACAGCCCTTGGAATAAGGAGAAATGACAAGATTATTTCTAGTTTGCATTAACCCACATGTTCAACTCTTTGACACACAGGTTTGTGGCCTCTTCTCTTTAGTGACATTTGAAAATTTTCTAACATTCCCTATACCGTGGAATTTGTAAAACAGGGA